>NC_143057.1:110425000-110725000 GCF_052426305.1 Pelodiscus sinensis | reverse complement strand
TTTCTTGCACCAATGCCATAGTTAGTGTGGAAAGCAACAAGACTGACTTCTGAAAGGGGAAAAAAACATTTTGAGCCTGAATGGCAGGTGTATGCCCTGCAGTGTTTGATAAATATCACCCGGTCAAGTCCCTGGAAATGTCATTTGTGTTCGTTTAACCTCTCTGGTGCATTGCCCTGAGGACAGCTCCCTTTTGCGTGGGATATGACACTCACTTTATTATTTTCCCCCAGGCTGGAGATTTATCTGCAGATGCTCACAGGAAATAAACAGCCCTTATTTCTGTTCAGTGACAGCCCTCTTCATTTGCTGTATGCATCATCACTCTATCACTGCTATAGAATATGGAACCCATGGCGGCAGTCTCTGGGTATTGATTCATCTTCGCTGCTTTTTAACATGCCCTCTTTTCTTTTATTGTTTGTTTCTTCTCATTAAATAAATGTTGTGCAAACACTTTTTAATGAGTTCGATCATTTGCACAAGGACTTGCCATTTAAATTCACAGATTAAAACACTGACTTTCAAACCCCTATTCCAGTGGGTACAGATCTAACACAGAGAACTCTTACTCATGTCCAGATGAACAGCATACTGCAAGAACTTGTCACTACCAGGGTTAGTGAATCTGTCTACGGCTTTCAATAATTAAAAGGCCAATTTATCAGTGTGGGGACACAGAAACCAAACTGACATGAGCTGACTCCATCTACATTGTCTAATCTGATTTTCCAATGAATGGCTTATCTTTCCTGCTTTTTAATGATTTGCAAGTGTACCCACATAGAGATAAAATGGAGGGTCACAACAAATAGTGGAAGGTGTAACCTTCAAGATGAGGGGCTATTCGCGGTGGCAAAACTAGAGGATGACATTTAGAAAAGAGGAGTCAGGATTTGAGCTGGTTAACCCTCTGTTTCTAGTTTGTGGCCATGTTAGCCCTAAGCATTTTAGTGGTCCAAGGTTTGAGGAGCATCCATGTTAAAATGGAGAGGGGCCAGCTGGCTGTTTCCTTGTGGAGCTCCACCATTGCTTCCATAGTCTCCAGCACGGTCCCTGGTTTCCCAATCAGTGAGTCCACTGCTTGCTGAGGCTGCTGAATGAGCTTGCTATCTCATGTGCTGCAGCTGCTGCAAGAGAAATGGTAGCTCCTGAATTCACATCCATCTGGCGTGGTTATCCCCCCTCCAGTGGAGTCATCCAGAAGCCATGTGAGTGCCCTCATGCAGGACTTGCTCCTGCAAATCCTCACTCATGAGCAGGCCTTACTCCTGTGAGTAGCCCCATTGACTTCAAGGGAGTAAGGATTACTTGTGAGAGTGAGTGTTTGACAGATTGGGCCCCAGATTGCTGTTTGAAAAGTCATGTCTTTTGAGCTACTCAGTTAGTCCTGGTTCTGCTGCAGGTTCCACTGCCTGTGCAGTAGCGCTACTGCCATTAGTATGAACATGTTATCATATCAAATGCATCCTCGATTTCCTGATATTTTTCTTGCAAGTCTCACAAGTGGGAGGGTAGATGTGGTAGTTGTTTGTAAGGAATCAAGCCATGAAGTGTCATCTGGAAGCATGCAGGGCAGGCTGTGGAAACTTAAAGAGTCCTGAGATTGGGATGGAATTTGGGGAATGTCATCCTTGCAGTATGGTGTCACTCACGTCCTTGCTTCTGCAGGTCAAGCTCACTGCACCTCAGGGACTCACTGCAATACTCTATTCATCATGCCAAGGGCCCTAGGGATCCCAATTTCCTCACCCATGCCAGAGCCTCCTCATTCCCCCCTCATACCAGGGTCTCACATTCTCCCTCCATTCTGTGTGTCCTACACTCCTCCCTTTCCCTCAAGTCTTCCTATTCTGCTCCCCCACCATTGTTTTATTTTCCAGGATGCCAACATTTGAAGCTCCACTGTTTATTTGCTCTCCAGTGAATTACAGAGATGGTTGAAGCTGCTGGCTCTACTAACCAGATACCAAGGCTCCATTTCCCCCCCTTGGGTTTTTCTAACATTCACAAAAAATCAACAGGGTTTTGCCAAAAGGTCTGGAAGATTCCATGAAATTTTTGAATCAACAAATGCAGTGTTCAAAAATGATCATGTGACACCCAACCAGAGAAATGCCATCAAGATGAGTGTAAGGCCTTCTCAGGCCTCATCAATTACAGTCAAATAACTGACTGAGATGTGACCAGGAGAAGACCCAATTTGGAATCCTGTCCCCACTGAAGTCAATGGGAGTTTTGCCATGGATTTCAATGGAACCAAGATTTCAGCCCAGTGTTGGCCTCAGTGCTTTTTTGTTTGTTTGAAACACTGCTACCCCCCCCCCCCCCCAATATATTTAGAAACGTTTAGTGGATTTTTCAAAAATAGAAAATTGAGATTATTCACCTATCATTGTAATCTGTTGATAATCAAATCATAAAATGTCTTATAATAAATTATGCAAACAAACATATATAGCAGTGGTCACCAACCAGTAGATCGGGAACTACTGGTAGATCCTGGAACCTTTGACAGGGGATCCTGACAGGTTTGGCTGGGAGGCTATCCAGTGCCAGCACTTCAGCTGCCCCTCTCCTGCCCTTTGCCTTGGAACTGCTCCCCATGCCTGGGAGTCTCCTGCTTGCTGTGCACGGCACAGGAAAAAGGGGTGTGTGTGCTAATGTCAAGATGCCCCTCCCCTTCCTTGTACCCCATCTCCACACCATTCCTGGCTGTTTTGGGGAATGGTGCAGGGCCAGGGCAGGGCCTGCCTTAGCCCCACTGCACCACCACCCAGAAGCCACCTGTGAAAAGCAGTACCCAGCTGGAACCTGCATTCCAAACTCCAGCCTCAGTCCTGCACCCCAAACCCCTGCACTAGCCCTGAGTCCCCCTGCATCCGAACTCCCTCCCAGAGCCTGCACCCCTCCTCCCCCTCAACTTCCTGCTCCAGGCTCAGCTCAGAACCACTCCGGCACTCCAAATCCTTTAACACAAGATTAGCATCTGCATCCCCTCCCCAGAACCATCTGCCCCCAGCCTGATAAAAGTGAGTGAGGATGGGAGGCGGGAGGGAAGATGGAGTGAGTGGGACAAGGTTGTTTGGGTTTAAAGTAGATCCTGGATTGAATTTAAATTCAAAAAGTGATCTCTTGATTAAAAACTAAAACTAGCACTGGTTGAAAAATAGCAATTATTCTTCCTGGGGAATTTTGAAACCACTTTTTTTTTCTCAAAAATTTCCATGAAAAATTATGGCCATTTTTCAACCAGCAATAGTTTAAATGCATTTTCTTTTAAAAACAGCTAAATGCAAACTTTTTAAACTCTTACTGTCTTCTTGACAGTCATTTGTGATGATGATTCCTGTATTTATACAAAGATATATTAAGGAAATTTGTCAACTATATTTTTATCTATCCAAATGATACTATGACATCAATGAACATTATTGCTCACATTAGCAAATGGTGGCTCAGTAGGAAGATGTTTTCATGCCTTCACAATTTATTCCCAAACTAAACAAAGCTACTTAGGTAACAGGGCTAATTTATTTTAATCTATGTTAATATATTTTTTATCAGACTCCATCAGCCTACTATATCTGAAGATGTCTAGACTCTAGGGTAATAATCTTTATGATATATAAAAAGCATCATTAGAATTTCAATACAACACATAGCAATGTTTATGTTAATTAGGTAAGGCATTTTAAAGTGCTAAAATAATGTTAAGCAGCTGTAGTAAGAAACTGTAAAAATATGGTGATCAGAAATGTGGCACAGGGCAATTATAAGGACACATGATTAGTTTTGTTACAAACATTATTGCTTACAAGTAGGTGAGATAAGAGGGGCTGTCAAATTTGCATTATCTGAAACTAAGCTCTTCCTTGTATTCTGTGTCATAATTTTTATTGCCTGTTATGAAAAGTGTAAGAGGAAATTGATTTTACAAGGGGTCAAACCAATTTTTTTCTGGAGGCAAAAACTTATATTATGGCATTTAAATGTGTTTCTGCAGATATGATAAGCTCTGCAATTTACCATTTTATTGGTATAGTTGAATAACTCACTAATTCGATAATTCACCTATGTTTAATCGTAAAAAATGCTCTGAATAAGGTTTTTAAAATAAATATATAAATAACTGTATGGTTTCTAAGCTTAGATTCATGCTTTTTAAATGTAATTGACATTTTTGAATGTTGAGAAACAAATGCAGTCTGTACCAAGTGACAAGGTGATTACTCTCCTATTACATAGTGCTAGTTCTACACAGCGCCCTCCAGATTTTTTTATATAATTGTACTATGAATCTTTAAATGTTACATGTCAAAAAGCATTTGACCTTTAGGGGTGAAATTGTCAGTTTATTTTATATTATATATTTATATATTGAAAGCAAACTGATTAATGTGAATTTAGAGAGACCAGGTGGGTGAAGTAATGTATTTTATTGGCCCAACTTCTGTGGGTGGGAAGTACAAGCTTTTGAATCTCACAGAGTTCATATGATTTTAGTAAGTTACATTTTTTCACCTTTATCTTTAATCCAAAAAAGTAATTGGATATTAGCAAAAACCAACAGAATAAAAACACAAATCAAAGTAAAACTATAGTGTAGGACATTTTATTGTGTTCTATATCCCCCAAGTTTAGTTGCTATATTTCTGGTAGCAAATAACATGCAAAGATGAGGTAGGCTGCAAAGATCTCTGTGTTTTCAGAAGGGCAGTGTGCTCTAGTGGGTTAGCTATGGGACTAGATTCTAGGGGATACTGTATTTCTGGCTCTGCCTCTAACCTGTTTGTGATGTTGGAAAACCACTCCACTTCTCTCGGCTTTTGCTTTTCCTCCTGTCCTTTCTTTGTATTGTCTTTTTAGACTGTACACTCTTTGTCTCCAGGACTGTCTCCTAACATGTGTTTGTATAGTCCTAACACATGAAGGATTCAGTCTTGCTCAGGATTTCAGCATGCTAGCATAACCAAAATAATAATAATTACCTTAATCTATTTACAGTAATTCTAATCTTAACCTGATCATATACTTCTATAATATTTGTCTACATAGAATCTGATTGTCTCCCATTTTCAAATGGGAGCCTTTAAGTAGCTGGTAGGAATAAGAAAGCAACATAAAGATCCCTTCTTGTATAGGGGCATTGATGGTTAAGTTCAAGCAAATCCCGAAAATACAACAGTGCAACTTGGTATGTGAATACCTGCAAACAGACACCTCATTTGGCTCTCTTGTTCATCATCTTACATTTTCTTTGGTTTCTTTTAAGGTACAGTAGTATGCTGTCTCTTGGGAATGAATTGTTTCCTGTTCAGATCTCTTTCCCATCAGTGTGGGTACACTGTGGACAAATTTATTAAAGGAAACCAAGAAGTTCAAAAGGGGTAAGAGATACTTTTCACTGGGAAGAAATTCTGAAGTAACATTCTCAAAGGTAATTAGATCAGAGCTGTAGGGGAGGAGGGTCATTTCAGGCCTTTGATATTAGTGTGAGTTTTGTCTGAGTGGGCCCAAAGCTGTTTGCGAGAAACTGTATCTCCATCTCCAACATTCTTTCAAAGCATGTGTGTGCACTCGCACACAGCTAATATTTAAACATTCTTATTTTAGAGACTTTGTTCTAGTGATTAAATTCTTTAGATGCCATATCCTGCAACCTTTGGCCAAGAGGGAGTTAAGTAAAACTTCCTTTGAAATGCAACCTCAGTAAGTCAGGAGCACAGCATTTGACTCTCCAATGATTATTAGAAACTCAACAGGGTTTTTCTATTTCCATCCAGTCCTAGTTTTAAAGTGTCCAAAACCATCACATGTACACTGGGCTTAACTGGCCATTAGGTGTCACTGTTCTATAGAGATGCAGGGGCGAGAAGTTAATATCCATCTGAATAAAGCAATTTGGGATAACTGATGGTTTTTCTTTTCCTACCTCTGTGTGGGTAGAAATAGAAGTTCTTCAATAGTCCAGTGTTATGGGCTGTAGACGAGTGTTTGCAGGTATTTCAAATCCACTCACAAATTAAGGATTCAACTGGGGTTCTGGAACAATTTGAATAGTGAGAGACATTAAACCAAACTGTAAACCCTTTATACTGTGGAAGCCACTTTAAGTTAGGGGGTGCAGCAGAACTCCCCCAGCATCTCTAGTTCCAGCCCCTACGCCTTCAACATTTTCTAATGAAATCAAATCCTTGGAGGGTTAACTTGTGCTTGTGTGGTGACCTAGAAAAAGATGGTGGCATTTGCCTGTCTGTTTCTTGTAGCCTTGGCAGGTAATGAAATTGTAGAGAGTCCTGCAAGACAAAAAGAAGGTGCAAGAAGGAAAATAGTAGGGTTTTTTAAGGATTCAATGAAAATCAGCTAACTGAGCAGTAAAGTATAGTGAGGAGGTTGGGTGGTCAGGAATCAATGGCTGAGAATGGAAAAGAGCTTCTGATGGAGAGGTTCTTGGGAGCAGAAAGGGGCAAGGGGACATGAGACCTGTTGTGAGGAACAGGGGACTGGCCACCAACATGAAGCGTGTACGTGCGTTAGAAGAACCAATCTCCACGGTATACCAATAGTTCCCCAAAGACAGCCTGACATTACGCACAATCTGATTACTAACACAGCAGATCTTCAGCAACAAACGTTGTCTTCACTGACAATAATGGTGTGTTTTTACCAGAGAATAACTAATGTACATTTGCTATTCCTTTGTAAAAACATTGTGGAGGAAAGGCATAGTAATTTTACTGTGGGGTAAACTAGTGAGGTCAGTCAAGGGTGGGATGTGTAGAGCTGACCTTGCTTAGCTACTTCATGGTAAACACTGCAAGTACTGTGTCTCCAAAAGGATTTTATAGCCCATAGTCGATATCTCCTTGATTAAAAGCAATATCACCACTAGCTGGTGGCAGTGAAGACAAAACGCCACAGAGTTCTAAAACTGTCTGATAAAGGACTGAAGGAGCTGTAAAATTTGTTGTCTCTGGACTTTTTAAATTGTTCTACACTTGATTCTCCACTGGGCCCCTGCATACGCTCTTATTCACATTCCCAGCGCTCTTTTATTTATTCCCCACTGCCTGACACACCTTCTCCCTCCTCTCATGCTGACCTGGAGGGAAGAGGTACCAGTGTAAGAGGGGGAGTAGCCACTCCACCCACATCAATGGCAATTCCCATTCCATACAAGGAATTCAGCTGCTTTAGGTTTTCTTTGTGTGATACAAGCAATACAAAGCAAACATGGCAAACAAGGGAATCCAATCTATTGCACTGTGTATGTAGAACAGACTTGGCTACAGTGATAGCATAAAGAGAAAGTGATAGCATAAAGATAGCATGGTGGAAATGACCAGTATAGATTTTCTTCATATGTGTTCATATGGGATTGCAAAATGTAAGCAAATTCCCTTTCTTCCCAATATGCCAATATTGTCAAAGTTATTCATGCTCAGTAATGGGAGGGACTCATCCAGGAGAAGAATAGATGAGGTTTAACTTGATGGGCCATCAAGAAGCCAGCTGAAATTTTTAGTATGTCTACCCAGTAGCACGTACCTCAAAATAAGATACTCAGTTAGAGCAACGTGAATGGCACAGCTTATATCAAAATTGCTTATTTTGAAATTTGGTGCTTTCTATACAGCAGTAATTTTGAAATATATCGCTATTCCGGCGTTTTCCTTAATCCTCATTCAATGAGGTTTACAGGAGCTGGAATAAGAAGTCCATTATTTTGAATGTATTTTGAAATAACAGGTGTGCTGTTAGGACGCACAGAATGCTATTTTGGGATAACAGACGTTATCCTGGAATAGAACCGCTGTATAGACATATCCGCTGTGTAGACATGCCTTGTGTTTAAGATAGAGGCTAAGTGATGTATTAATTCAGTGAGGTTTTCTTTGCTTTCTTCTGCTAAATAGCCTGGCTGTGTAGGTGGCTGAGTACCAGACTCAGGGTATGTCTACACTACCCTCCTAGTTCGAACTAGGAGGGTAATGTAGGCATACCGCACTTGCAAATGAAGCCCGGGATTTGAATTTCCCGGGCTTCGTTTGCATAAGCGGGGAGCCGCCATTTTTAAAACCCCGCTGGTTCGAACCCCGTGCAGCGGGGCACGAACTAAGTAGTTCGAACTAGGCTTCCTAGTTCGAACTACCGTTACTCCTCGTGAAATGAGTCCTAGTTCGAACTAGCGGAGTAGTGTAGACATACCCTCAGGTGCTTGCTCTGATCCAAAGACTTTATGGTGAGGTTTTTCAAAATCATGGGAAATTAGCTGCCCAGCTCCCATTTGTGTTCAGTGGATATTGGGCATCAAATGCCCTTAAGCACTTTTGAAAATCCAGTTTTTTGGCAGAACACAGGAAATGCCGGACTAGATCAGGCACATAGATTAGCTAGTCCACTATCTCCAACACTGATCAGCATCAGAAGCTTCAGAGAAAGGGATAAAAACTCCACAGCAGGCAGTTGTGAGATAATCTTGAGATTGGTTAAAACCCAAAACATGGGGTTTTATTTCCCTTCCAAAATTTTTATTTGGCACATACCCTTATAAATCTGGCAATTCTTGTTAACTATATAAAGGTCCAGTCTTCCTTTGAATCTTGCCAGGAATTAAATTACACTTGGAAGAATATTTCTGTTACTGTACTAAGAAATGGATGGGACCTTGAATGCAGCTGCTTGTGGGTGTGCAGCCAGTGTTGTGCTAAGTCTAACATCTTTGCAACATATTGGGCCCTTCTTACACCTTTCAGCACCTATCAAGCCTGCTTCAAAAGGCATGCTGGCTTCTTTAGCTGGTGCCCCCCTTACAGGCTATTTGAACATTCTCCGAAAAGTTGCAAGACTGACTATCTTCTCTAATTTTTGCAGTGGCTCTGTGGATGATGTTGGCACAACTGTGGCATTAACCCATCAGTTTGTTGGACAGTCTGATCAAGAGGAATGTCAGCTGAAATATACCCCGAACGGTGAAACTGCTCATCTCTTTCAGAGTCATGGCAACACACCAAATATTAATGGAGTGATTATGCATCCTCATGGGAAAGTCAAAAAGATCTTAATCAGTCTAAAAATCAATTTGAAAGCATATGATTAATTTGGGCTATAATATTTCTTTTTGAGATTGGGGCGTGAGGGGTTGTTTCATTTTCTTTTGCTTAGTTCTCTTTAGAAATCTAATTATACGTGTTGCTGTAGGGAGAACAAACCATTGCATACTGGATTCTGGCCCTGGCTCCAGCCTCTATAGTATTCACAGAACACAGCTCTGGTGGTGTAAGGGAAACTCAGTGAGAGAATTCCCCTACCGCAGGAAACAGCAAAGGCTTTATGTAACCAATCCAATATTGCTGATCCTTACAAGACCTACTGAGCTGGCAGGCATGACCAGGTGGAACTGGGTAAATCGGAGGTAAAAGGGAGCATGCATGTAGCACTCATTGTTATAGGGAACCTGGGAAGTCCATCAACCTAGGTACTATAAACTGAGTGTAAAATTTGCCTTTTAAGTCTCCTTGGCCACCTGATGTAAAACATTTCCCTGGAGCTCAGAATGGGTTTTCTGCCCAGCCAAGCTGATTCACTTCACTCTCTATAAGCGATATTCCTTCTTTGTACACCCTACAGAAGACCTCACGTTGTTGTTGCTTTATGCTGAAATTAGAGGGATCCAGCAATTTCCCTGCATATATGGGATCCTTTTCCCAACCAGGATGTCTGGAAACACAGATGGGATCCTTTTCCCAACACAGATGTCAGGACAGGACAGATTGTCTTCCATCTGTGTCAGACTAACACTTTCTCACATGCAGAAGACAGTGTTTGCCCACTCTTGGTCCTTGTCTTCATGCCTGGTGACTCTTCTTTCCCATTTGACTTTACTGGATTTTATCCAAATTTTCATTTGTAAATGCAGAATGTTCTCCTAGGGTCTCCTCCATCTTAGACGGAGCTTCCCTGATTTCTTCCATCAGTTTTTGTACCAGATGTGAGAAATCCAGCCAGCCTCAAGCTGTCAGAGCTAAGTATGGTCTTTCTTGGCGATTGAACATAAGAACGGCCATAATGGGCCAGACCAGTGATCCATCTAACCCAAAGTCCTGTCTTCCAACAATGGCAATGCCAGATGCTTCTAAGGCAATGAACAGCATAGGGCAATCAAGTTATACATCCCCTGTCATCCAGTGCCAGCAACTAGCGGTCAGAGATTAAGTTGTCCCTGACCATCTTGACGAATAGCCATTGATGGACCTATCCTCCATGAACATATCTAATTCTTTTTTGAACCCAGGTATACTTTCAACCTTCACAACATGCTGGTCAATTAGTCCCACAGGTTGACTTTGTATTGTGTGAAGAACGGCTTCCTTGTGATTATTTTAAAGCTGCTATTAATTTCCTTGGGTATCCTCTGGATTTAGTATTATGTAAAGGGACAAATAATACTTCCCATCCCATTTATGATTTTATAGACCCTCAATCATATCCTTCCTTATTCATCTCTTTCCTAAGTGGAACAGTCTCAGTCTTTTTAATCCCTCTTCATATGAAAGCTGTTCCATAGCCTTAATAATTGTTGCCCTTCGCTGTACCTTTTCCATTTGTAATATATCTTTTTGAGATGGAGAGACCAGAACTGCACTCAGTATTCAATAAGAGACTGTACCCTGGATTCATTTTGTAGCATTATAATATTTACTGTCTCATTATCTACCCTTTGCCTAATGGCTCCTAACATTCAGTTATGTTTTTTGACTGACACTGCATGTTAAGAACTGCCAATGAGGACTCCAAGATCTGTTTCTTGAGTGGTAAAAGCTAATTTAGATTCCATATTTTGCATGTATACTTGAGACTATATTTTCCGATATGCATGACTATTGTCAGCATGTCACTGTTATGACGGTGACATGATTCATTTGGGCCACCTGTTGCTAACTGGATTTACATGCATGGTTATTTCATTACATCCCTGTGGCAGCAGGCTAGTGGCAGTACATTAACTGAGTGAATCTTGCTGGATTCTAGGATCCCATATATATCAGTGTCTATGCACAACCAGAGTCATCGGGGGCCGGGACTGGGGTCCTATGAGGTTTCTGGTCATCTTCTTTTTGGGGCATGCATGGGGATGGATTACAATCCTAACTTAGCGAGTGGCATAATGTCATGCCGCTTCTGGAAGTCTTGCCTGTTATGGCCCTCCTTTCCTTCATGGAAGCAGACTATCTTCTCTGAGTCTGCCCTAGCTGACAAGGTGGTTTGTATCTCAGCTCTGGGGATCATCCAGGGCTTGGGGAATGGATTGTACAGTTTAAAGATTACTTCATTGAATATCGGTTCTGTTTGGGGTAGGGTGGAGACTTATGGGCAGTTGTGAACTTCCTGTGTGGTTTCCTTCCACAGAGTTTGGGGCAAGAGTCTCCCCTTCTCTGTGTCAGGGTTGTTTAATTTCCACATGTGGGAAGACTTGTAGCTGCTCCAGAAACTGCCTCACTTCGTCTGTGTTGCAGCTTTTTTGAATGGTTGCTAACCAGCCATTCAGCCACAGCTGGAGGAGAGATAGCTCTCTTCATTAACTTGCTGCTGTGTGGGTTCTATACACCCCGTTACTAGACTCTCTGGTGCATTATTCTGTGGTATTAGTAGTTCTCATAACCAATACAGATGTTACTGAAACAGCTGGGCCTTAGTTAATTTCCAGTTTGAAATGTACTCTTGTTGTCCAGTCCATTCTTGTTGTCTCAGTGAATGAAAATTTTGTAATTTCAGAAGTCCATTTTAAACTCTGAAAAGATCACAAAAAGAATCAAGAATGATAAAGGCAGTGTATGGATTTTTTTAGAAGAAATGTAAATGGTGGGGAGGGATTTTCTGAAATACTACTGCTAGGGAGAGAATAGGTTTTACGCCCAATATAGCATGTGATGATTTAGAAGGAGCTCTCATTAGCTGAAACAATGTAGATGTCTTTTAACCTATTTTTTTTTAAACCATTAGGAAAAACTTGGTGCTTGCAATATAAAAGCTTTAACATTTTTCAAGTGACTTAAAGGTGAATTTATAAGTATTTCAAATATTTTAGGGTATGTCTACACTAGCCCCCTAGTTCGATCTAGGGAGGCTAATGAGGGCGACTGAAATTGAAAATGAAGCACAGGATTTAAATATCCTCCTGGAATGAGGTTTACCGGCTAATTCGATTTAGGGCTTTAATTCAGAATCCTGTTTCACTGCCGCGTGTAGACGCGGGCAGTTACTTCGGGCTAGTCAATTTCTAAAATGGCGACTGGCCGGGAACATGCTAATGAAGCACGGGATATTTAAATCCCGCGCTTCATTTGCAATTTCAGTCACTCTCATTAGCCTCCCTAGATTGAACTAGGGGACAAGTGTAGACGTACCCTTAAATTACCTTTAAATCAATGTACTTTGAGTAATATATAAATAAATAACACAAATTTAACACTTTCTTTTATTAAAGTTATCACTTTCATTTGTTTGAACCATAGAACTTTATGGGAAAGATTTATTATATCTCTTAGCTCAGGAGTTCTCCATATTTTGTGTAGTATGGATCACATGCTTAGATCAGTAGTGACAGGCACTGTGTAAAATTTTTTACAAAGAAACAGTTAATAGAATGTATGTGGACCACCTTATCTCAGACTCAAAATCTCATTGTACCATTGGTGTTACAATTCTTGTACATTGACTGCTCTGGGAGGCATCCTCACTAAACCAGGCCCTACAGCTCTTTGAAAAAAATTGAAAACTTTTGATTTTAAAAAAAGGAACAAACGTTGTTTCACTAAAAATTTCAGGAACAAATTTCCTAGTGTATTGTTTAAACCAGCTCTACCTGGACCCTATGAATCTAAAGGCCTGTTCTACTATTTTCGGAGCGAAACAGGCAGGAATAAGAGTATCTTCATTCTCCAGTGCTTTGTTCCATTTGGTTTAAATTGTTACAAATGCACGACTGTCTACTACTTCCTTTGAAAGGCGCTTTTGCATCCTAATAGAACTCATTGCCAGGAAGTTTTCCCTGACATTCAGGTTACATTTTCCTTTCCTTAATATAATTCACTTTATTTCTGGCTACATCCCCCTCCTATACCACCTAAACAATTACCACTGACCCTTTTTTGGCATTTAAATTCTTCAGATGCATGCACATGGCTATCACATTCTTCCTACTCTTTTTTAGCTGGTATTTAGCCAAATTATGTAATTAGGTTCTGGTTCCCTAGAAAAAACAGGCAGTGTCTTTTTGGCATCAGAAAAGGAAATCCTCAAATACAAAATTCATGTATTTCTACAGAAATCCCATTTAGCTTAGATGAGTCATCCTTTATAACCTTTGGTGGAGATGAATCAGATGACCTTCATCTAACAGAATTCACTAGATAATGCTGGTTAAATAAATTTTCTAATCACTCTGAGAGTTTCACAGAAGTTCTGGCTGTAAATCAATGCCCCCTTTTTTCAAATCTACTTGAGTGTAGAAAGAATAGAACACAGTCTTAAAGTAGTGACTGACTGCAGTCAGCCTCAACTGCTAATGGCATCGTCATCTGTGAGGAAAGTTGTCATGGCTCCTTCCCCACTCTGGCATGATAAATGCAGAAGTGAGGGCCAGCAAGTGTACCCCAAAGCCTTATCTACCAGGCTTTGGTATAAAACTTCCCCCAAAATCTTAAAAACCTAGATCTTGGGAATAAAACTTCCGCTGCCACCACCCAAATGTTGCTAAAGAAACCAGGGGAAAGATCATTTGGGAAATCTCACCCCTAAAATAAAAATCAGGGCACACTATTAACCAATGCCAGGTTAATAAAAAGAAAGGAAAGAACTTTTATTATTACAACCATATTCCTGTTGCAAGCATAATGACTAGATAGGAAGGTAACAAAATATACTCATGGAGAAACACCATGGGCCTAGAACTTAATTACAAAGAAAAGCCAAAACATCTTTTAAACAGTGCCAGATCTCAGGTCCCGTGCCCAACCCTTAAAACAATAAAGCCTAATGAAACTACCTAAACTTTACCCTACTTACAGAAAATGAAGAATGGTGTCTTGGAGAGAGAGAGAGAGAGAGAGAGACATGTTTGTCCCTCTCTGTAGCTGCAGAGAACTCACTCAGACAAAAGGGGAGAAAGGAAAAAACCCAAATTCCTTTGTCCCAGTTTGAAACTCCCACCTACATTCCTATTGGTCACTCCACCTGGCTAGGTGTAGTTAACCCCTTAATCCCCAGGCTGCTGGCTAACCCTCATAATCATGACAAAGTGTTTCCATGAGGCGCACACTGTACAACCTATCAAAATGGAGGTTGAATATGAACAAATCGGGCTTTTTCCAGGCTTTAAGGGAAACCTAGGACAGCTAAAGGCACAGCATTTACTTCAAAATTATAAATGTAGCTTTTTTTCTGCAGAGTAAGCCCCCTTGAAACTGACATGACTCCTGTGTATCTAGGTTGCCATCTTATCCTAACAATTTCTGTGCTAGGTAGCAGAAGTGCTGAGTTCCTGAGGGATGCTCAACTTCCATTCTACTAAAGACTCTACCCTTACTTCAGCCCTTCCCAAACTCCCACCCTGCTTCTTTCCCACTCCCATTTTGCCTCTGCCTCTACTCCTCTTCCTCCCACCCAGTACCTCCTGCATGCAGCTGAACAGCTGATTACCATGGGTGGGAGGCACTAGCAGTAAGGGGGAGGAGCTGATCGGCAGGGCTGCCAGTGTGTGCTGAACGCCTACTTTTTTTTTTCTGCTCCAGGGCTGGCACAGCCACAGAGGCAGCGCCTGTGCCAGGCAGCCTTTTTCTGGCTAGCTCTGAAGGAATCTCTAATGGAATTGTGCAAACAGGCTAGTAACCTACCTGACCATACTCAGTTCAGTGAGGCTTTACTGGCACCACAAATTTTGCACAGTTAAAAAAAAAGACTCCAACGAGGAGAGTTCATACTGTAACTGAGTTTAAGCCTCTGTGTCTATTTATCAATGGTGTCCATTCCTGATATAATTGTAAGTCATCATCTCCCTGACCCAGTCAAAAATGCATTTTTCAGGGTATCAAAACTATTTGATAATTCAAGTCAAATTCAGTGAATAGTTTCAGATGAAAAAAACCCATACATTGTTGGAAAAGTTGAAACACTTTGTTTTGACCATTTTGAAACAAAACATATGGACTGTAACAATATAGCTACAATTTAGATTTTAAAGAAGAGTGAAAACCAAAGTGACATTCTTCTCCACTTCCCCTCCACCCCAACTGTTTTGTTTCAGGTTTCTCCATTCATTTTGGTTATTTCCTAGTTAATATATATTTCTTATATTTATTACAAGGCTGAATATACATATATCCTGTGCTACTTCCGGCCTATGTGCTCCTTCAGGGTGGGGCTTTGCCCCTAGAATCCAAACTGTCAATAGCTTCATGAAGTCAAAATGAATAGGGCCCTGCAAGCCCTGCTGGTTCTTGTGGTGCTCAGAGAAGGCTCTGCATGAGCATCTCATCTGCTCTGTGGTCCCTTTTCAGGGTTCACCTTCTGCCTAGCTTCCAGAGAAGTTTTCCTCTTGTCTGCAGACTGTCCACTACCTTCTGCCTGAGCTTCTGAGCTCCTTTTAACCCATTCCTTCAGCTGGAGCCTGCTAGGCAAGGCTAACTGAACTCAGCGAAGGAGACCAGATAGCAAGTGTAAAAAATCAGCATAAGTAGTGGAGGGTAATAGGTGGCTATAAATAAAGCCCCAAATATCAGGACTATCCTTATAAAATTGGGGCATCTGGTCACCCTAGGCCCAGCATTGCCTTGTAACCTCTTCAGGTCAAGCGTAGGGTTTGCATATATCATCATGCCCCTCTGAAAGAAAGAAAAAGTAGGAAAGAAAGAAGCTAGCTATTTATGCACTCACTATGCAGGACTCTGTATTTCACTAGTTTCTTGCCCTGGAAGAAAGAAGAGAGATGGACAAGAAGGCATTATGCTAGGTGCTGAGCGAGGTAAGTGTCCTGCATAATGAGTGTTCATGTGCCCAGGATTCACGTCATCACACATTCCATACTGATCAGCAGGTTTGGGGAATGGTGGGGAGGAACTTGGATTTGAGAACTAATTGTACCATTTGTTACTCAAAAGATAAGGCAGGTGCAATTAGGCCACATTGTTGGTCCATTCTGCTTGTTTACATGTTCCCAGTTGGATTATGGCTCCTGACTGGTGAGACTCATGCCATAAAAAGCATTTGGGAAATACAAGTGTATTCTTAGGTCTGTTGGTGGCTTATATTATCAGGAGCTGCATGCTCGTAGTACACTCCGAAGGCTAATGTGTGAAGCCCTTGCATGGCCTCAGAGGTGAGGCTTCCCCCTGTCCCATTGTTCTCCTGCTACTTCTTGCTGGGAGAAGCCAGATTCCCAAAAATGGTGGAAGAAAATGGAGTCATGGCCTCAACCTTTGGCCTTTTATCTACTCACTCATCGAAGCAAAGGGAGCAGAGCTAGGCATGCAGGAGAAAATGATCTGCAACATCCTAATAGCTCTGTGCTGCTGCCTATGCAAGCATTAAAAGCAGAGGCCAGCCCTATATTTGATGAATCACCAGTTTGCTACACATTTGCTCCAAAGAGTGTCCTAGCAAAAAAATGTTACTCATTCTGATTAAGGGCAGCTCTCTTCATAGCCAGAGGATTTTGGTTTGCTAGGTTTCATTTCTAGGATTAATTTCACTTTGACATCAGGCCATGCAGTACTCTTGTTCCATTTCCTGCTCTGCCTTAGAGGAAGTGTTCAGTGCTTTGTTGCAATAAGCAGCAGTACAGCTGGCTTCCAAGATGAAATAAATTAATTCGAAGCTTTTGTTACAGCACAGTGGTCTGATTACTGCCAAATTAGCTTTAAGGCAGCTACCAAATTGATGCAGACACTTCAAGTTTTCATGTAGATTGGTAAAGGGAGTGTTGAAATTCGATTTTAGGATGAGACGCCCTGATCCAGGTGTAGCTGTTTAAGATCCCATGGATTGTTTTGCAAGAACAGGAGGAGCAGAACCCTGGTTTCCTGGCCAAATTCAAATTAAGATCATAATAGTTGTACAATCCAAATGCCCCTACAGTTTCAATTAACTGCAGCATTTTCAATCTATCTACAGGAGCAACTGAAAAGCCTGAGGTTTTCATCTTGAGTGTTCCTGGACACCTGTGCCTATGGTTTTTCATTGACATTAGACATACATTTCTTTTAGGCCAGTATTTCTTTGTGTATTTTTCTAATCAGGAAAATAATGTATATAATGTACATTGGGTGAATCTGGATCATTGCATGTTTCAAGAGCTCAAATGGTGTCTTCTTTGCAGCCTTTTTAAACAAGATCTATTTCCATATCCCATAGCTAAAGCACTGAAAGTCTTCAGATTAGGGAGGCAGACAAGAAATCCTACAAACCCCGAGATTTGGCAGAACTAAACATTTTCCACCTTCTATCCCAAGATGAGGCCTGATTTTCAAAAATGCTCAGCCCTTATAACTCCCACTGACATCCACGGAAGCCAAAGGTGCACTGCTCAGCATTCCATTAGTGTGCAGTGTTACTAGAGACACCAAATTACACTGCAAAGGTGGCTGCTCTTTTTCAGTTGTGAATGAAGTGATTACTAGAAATGAAGGCACATAGCCTTATACATGGACAATACAAAGATTCCAGCTCCAATAAATGGGTACCTGGACAAGTGCCAGGCCCAGTTGCAGTCCTTGAACTTAAGTTGAAGGGAAAGGGAGTCATAGCTCTGCCAGGGATATTGGTCTCTCCAAAAATTGACGGAAGGGGTGAGGGAGGCTCCCTCTTTTGGCACTGGCTTTCAGAATGAACCATGTTTGTGGAGAAACACATACTGCACTTTCAAAGAAGCCCTCTTAGGGCAGGTATACACTAGGAAATTATTCTAAAATAACTTATTTTGAAATAAGTCCCAAAATAAATTTAATAATTTAAATAATAATACATATAATAATAATAATAAATAATATAATTTTGAAATAGTGCATCCACAGTACAAGGCACCATCGAACTAGCTCAGAATTACTTCAAAATAGCACATTCACACTGATTGGAGGCTGCATTGGATTTAAAGTCCACAGAAGCACTCTGGGAATGGTACCAGTAGGGCAGACACTTCCTGAGACTGCTTGCTGAGGCTAGCTGAGACACATGCTTAAAGGGGCTCCTCTCTACAACTGTGTCTTACATGCCACTCCTCTACTGCTTGCCCCCTCACGGGTCACCAAACCCACACCCTGTGCTCTGATTGCCCTTGTGGATGCCACAGAATTTCTGACATGGAGCTAGAGCTGCTGCAAAGCAGTGCCAGGCTCATGGGCCTTGTGCTGTGCCTCATGGCACAGTTCATTCAAACTGCCTACATGCCACTTCAGCACCACAACAACCAGCCTGAACCACAGGACCCCTTCATTCAGGGCCTGGTGCTCCTGCTATAGCAAATGATCCTCAATCCTCTGTACACTGCGGAATGCCATTTCTGGCAGAGGGAGACCAGTTCCAACTGGTGAGACCGCATCGTCCTGCGGTGATGGGACGACCAGCAGTGGCTCCAGAACTTCTGCATGTGGAAGGCCACCTTCCTGGAGCTCTGTGTGTGGCTTGCCCCTGCTCTCAGGCGACAGGACACTTGACTGTGACTTGCCATCCTCATGCAGAAGTGTGTTGCCATTGCCCTATGGAAGCTTGCCATGCCAGACAGCTACCGCTCCATCAGGAACCAGTTCAGCGTGGGGAAATGTGGATTTCCCAATTTCCCAATGTGGATTTCCCAATTTCCCAATCCACATTTGGGGCTGTGCTCTTGCGGGTAGTCAAGGCCATCCACAACATCTTAGTGCGGAGGGTTGTCACTCTGGGCAACATCAACCCCATCATGGCTGGCTTTGCCACTATGGGCTTCCCCAACTGTGGAAGGGTGGGCATAGATACCACTCACATACCCATCCTGGTCCCCAGCCACCATGCCTCAGACTATTCAACAGGAAGGGGTACTTCTCTATGGTAATGCAGGCCCTGGTGAATCACCCTGGTGCATCCTGGGTGACACAATCTATCTCTTGCTCCCCTGGCTCATGAAGCCCTAGACAGGCAGACTGGACCCCACCAAGGACCACTTCAGTACCAGGCTGAGCAAGTGCTGGATGGTGATGGAGTGTGTCTTTGGCTGCCTAAAGGGGAGGATCAGGAGTCTCTTCACCCACCCAGACCTGGCACGGGGCTGGCAAAGCTCTCTTCATGACCCAAGCCCTTTCCCTTCTGCCTGCTACTTTAAGCTCTGCAGGAGACGGGGAGTATTGAAGTAGTCAGGTGTGGCCAGAGCGGCCACAAGTGCAGCTGTGAAAGGCCCCAGGAAATATTTCGAAATAGCAGCAGCTGAGCATCCACATTCATGCTATTTCAAAATAAGCATTAATCTTCATGAAAAATCTGGAGCTATTATTTTGAAATAAACAGCCCATTATTTCAAAATAATGGGCTTGGTAGTATGGATTTTCCACTTGTTATTTTGAAATAAGACCAGGGCTTAGACCCATTCCAAGCATGATCCTGGAGATATTTTGCCTACCTTAACAGCCAAAATGCAGATGGAATCTGCATTTAATGTGTAACCTCTTCTGGCCCCATAATGCTTTGAAAGCCAGAAAAAAGCCCAACTTTTAATGAGACACTTTCGGTCCTTTGGGATGAATGTTTTTGTATGATGCTTGCAAGGTGCTATAACAATAACCATTTTTAACCTACTTCATTGCTTGAAGTGAGAGGAACAGTATTTCCAAATGGTTGCACACAAAATGATTGCATATTTCAGTGAAAAGGTATCAAGTACGGAATATAACAGAAGACAAGTGCCATCAATATATTTTCTATTTCTCTTGTCCAAACTGTAGAATTCTAGCTTTGAGAGGAGAAAAAGTTCAGACTAGCAGAGAAAAAGGATTCAGAGGAATTAATCTCTTAGCATTTTGTGGCCACGAGAAACATTACCCAAACAGTGCAGGGGAGACTTGATAGTGAGTCAGCCATTATTAGGTAGGTGACATGATGGCTCAGTTGATGTTAAAATAAATAAACAGTTAATCCTGTATACAAATTTCAACTCTAGGCTTCTTTATACACGACTGTGTAAATGCAGGTGAACATGTAGCGATCAAATAGCTGATGATAGCACCATCTGCAAAAGGCTAATGGCTCAGTCATTAAGCAGCATGAGCCACAGTTTAATCAGATATTGTATGATGAATAATTTAACAATAATCCAAGTGCCTTTGAATAAACATTAAGAAAAGCAAAAATATACATAAGGCACATTATGGGAACAAAAAAGGCATTTTTCAATTTCCCAGGCTGACAAGCTTGGTTATATTAGACATTAATCATGTGCATGCCTAATACCCATGGAGAGGTTTGAGTTAGGTGTTTGTAACACAGAATTTGCAGGCATTAGTAAGCAGAAGGAGTGACAGAATCCAGGAGAAGATCCATTAGCTCTATACTTTGTGGTTAGAGCCATATGATTGTGATACTACTAGAGCAGTGGTCCCCAACGTGGTGCCATTTATGTGCGCCCACGGAACAATCTGGGCTGGCCCCTGCCCGGGGTCGTGGCACATGCCAGTACCGGCCCTGGGTGCGAGACGCATGCGTGGCCCCGCCCCCAGGTGCGTGGCGCATAAGCAGTCCTGCCCCCAGGTGCCTGGCAGCCCCAAAAGTTTGGGGACCATTGTACTAGAGGAAGGATGAAGCCATGCACAGGGCAGTTGCCTGGGATTTTTGGAGACCCAGATTTGATTTCCTGGTTTTCCATAGATGCCCTGTGTGATGCTGGACAAATAATTAATAGTTTATTGTCACCTAAGTATTAACTCAAAGTGTAACTCAGAGATTGCCCCTAACCTGACTCCTGTCCATACACAAAAATCTCCAGCTGTAAGTGTGCTTTAAACTTGAACTAGCAAGCCTGCTAGGGCATAGGGGTTGAAACTCAAGTACTGCAGATGCTTGAGCTAGAAATACAATGGGGACTCAGCTACTATGTACTGCTAATCCAGTAACTATGCAAATCCAATGCTGTTTTGCATTGTGTCCTCCCTCACCCACACTAGATTAGCCTGAGAGTAGAAAACTCCTATCACTGAGTGAAGCCAAGCCCTTAGTTGAGCCATAGTTCCCAATCTGTAAAATGGAGAAGATAGTAATTCCCTGCTTCACAAGGGTGTTGTGAGGGTAAAGTGTTCAGGTATTATGGACCTAAAGCAATGTTTCTCAAAGTGATCTGTGGACCCACTCTGAAAAAGCTGCTACCAGGCTGCTCCAGTTTGTTTATTTACCAGCTCTGCCGCCACAGAGCCTCACGGCTCCCATTGGCTATGGTTCACTGTTTGCAGCAAGGGGAGCCAGGGGAAGCAGTGCAACACAGACTGCTGATTCCTGCAGCTTCCCTTGGCTTCAAATGGCATATTACAGGGCATGCCTTCCCACTGAGCTCAGAATATATGCCTGAGGCCACAAAATAGTTAGAATGATAAGGCACAGTTCTTTGAGTAACTTACCTAGGTGGGCTCACTGCCTCTACTCCACAGAAAATAGTGCTACTATCTCTTGTCAATAAAAACCTTACCTCTGACCCCCAGCAACAATTGAGAAAATATAAAAGGATATTCTGTATTGGTAACCTCATTGCCATCAGGTTTATTGTCACCCAGAACATACATTGGAGGCCACCCAGCAGAACAGTAAAAGCTCTGTCATATGGCACTCAATTAACCAGAAAGCTCATTCAACCAGCATTTCCGATATCGCCCAATATAAATCTTCAGTGTAGTAACCAGGACTAGTATACTATGCAGTGTGTTATGTGATTATATATTCTGCATTCTACTTTTATGTAAAATAGGCAGAAGACAAGCAGGCAAAGTGAAATCAGGGATTTATTCAAAAAAGCAGCCTCCAGGGTATATCATAGGGTCATCACAGATTCTGGCCAATCTCCTACACCTTCTACATCTACAATGCTAATTGTTGATAATGATGACCCTGACACACTGAAATATCCTGAGGTGTCTTCTGAATTGAAGAAAGATTAAAATGTGTTCACTACAGTTCTAGTGTTAAGTGTAGTTTTAGTGATCTGTGTATATGTCATGTGCTGTCCATAGTGATATGTAGTGTCGGAAGATAACCTACTGTCCAGAAATCTTAACTGTATAAGCAGTTCAAGGAACCAACCACTCTGCAATGCAGTGCTACTACTGGATTGGTGAGTACCTATATTATTTTATACTTTATTCATTTTATTATATCCAAATATTTGAAAATTGGTAAAGTATAACTCTGTTAACCAAAATATTTTATTACTTGGCACCCCCCATAACTCCAACATTCCAGATAACAGATCTTTTACTATACATAAACATTGAATCAAATAGTTTTATTTAAAAACCACTGTGAAGACATAAGTGCTACCAACTGTAATTTGGTGCTGCTGGAGTAATTCCAGGTAAATCTGGCACTCCGAAACTTCTGAGATTGAAACATATCATTTGTTTCAAATTACACATTTTTCAGTGAGAGAGGCCTGACCTTCCTTTTACACTTTTCTTTGGTGACACTTTAGCTTATTTAAAGGTCTTCAGCGCAGCGCTCTTGCCTTGGCAGAGCAAAAGTGGCTCTCCTTGTCTGGATTTTGCAAGGCCATCACTAGGGTTTAAAATGACCTCCCCACACACTGTGGCCTGGCCTCTTGTTTGGTGTGGTGGTAGCAGGGCCCATTCATTCAAGAGCCCACTGTAGGGTAGTAGTAGGTCTGACCCACTGTTATTGGTCTTCAGGAGAGCTTTGACTTTCCTTTTTCCATGCCTGCTACTCGAGCTTTCATGTAGGCTAGGGGCTGATCCAGGAATTAACGGGCTTCAGTTCTATTGTCAAGCCCCTCCTTTTATCTTCCCAGAGTTTTGGGAGCACCGCAAATAGCTAATTTGTGGTGCTCAAGCTAATAGAGGGAGAGGAATGGGTTGGGGGGACACTCGGGGGGAAAAGGGTGGGTGAGATGGCGCTCCCACAGGACTACACTCCTGGGTCCTCAGTTGTGGGACTCCACAGCCCCCCTGCCTCTACTCAGAAATGTAGTCCTGTCCCATCTTAGTAAAAAAAATACCATCCCATTTCTGTAGGAAACTTCCATACCGTGATGCATAACTATTAGGGTTGCCAGATGGTTTCAACAAAAATCCCGGACACACTTGATATTGCATCACAATCTACATTACATCTTATTTAGAAAATACCGGACATTTATATTTTCTCAATTTTTTCCCGAACAGAAAGCTCAAATACTGGACTGTCTGGTTCAAAACCGGACACATAGCAACCCTAATAACTATAGTACTGTAATATCTGTAGTGTAAACATGGTCTTACTCAGGGCTAGACAAAATATGGCCCGGGGGCTGGATGCAGCATGCCGAGCCATAGGATCCAGCCCTTGGACCACCCTGCCGGGACCCTCAGGCACATGCAGCTGCCATGTTTAACACAGATCCTGCATTTCTCTGCTCTGCAGGGAGGGGGAGGCTTCATGCGATCTCCCCCAGCCCAATCCTCAGCTCCTATTGGCCAGAAACAACCAGCCAATAAGAACTGATCTCGGCCAATCTCTCAACTCTTATTGGCTGGAAACAGCCAGCCAATCGGAGCTGAGAGATTGGCCTGAGCGACTGGGGCAGCCGGAGTTGAGAGCCACTTGGGGGGAGCAGCCTGTATTTTCAAACAGACTGGGGCTGCCGGCCAGGAGACACTTAAGTAAACTCCTCCCAGCCAGTGCCTGCCTCTGACACCCCAACCCCTCCTGCACCCCAACTCCCTCCCACAGATCACCAAACCCTCTGCAACCCCTGCCCCAGATGACGATTCCCACCCAGACTCAGTACCCCCTGCTATATTCCTCCCCCAGGCCAGAATCCTCTCCTGCATCCATACTCCCTCCCTGACCCTACTCCCCAATCCCCTGACCCAGGTCACAACCCTCTCCTCCACTCAGACACCCTCTGAGACTTCACGCTGTCTCGTGTACCTCAGTTCCTTACCCCGTGTGTCCTTCTGCATCCAACCTCTACTCTAGACCCTGCACCCCCTCCACAGAAAAGTGTGGTCCTTGACCACTAACCAAAATCTTGGAGTGGCCCCCCACCAAAAATTATTGCCCATCCCTGTAGCCTGCAACTGTCCATGAATTGGATATATACAAGAAAGTCAATTGACAGGTGATGAATAATTTTGGGCAATTTGCTGAAATGAGCTGCTATTCATACAGTTCTGTAATTGTAGTATTTACCCAGTGATATTTTTCAAAAGGGCCTATGAGAATTAGGGAGCTAAACTGCTCCAGGGCTTTGGAAATTCCTGCTAGGTGCTTATTTGCAAATTTAGGTGCCTAAATTCTTTTGAAAATCTGGCCTCAAGTACCTAAGTAATTTTTGGAAATGGGATTTAGACTCGTCAGTCACTAATGGCCATAGGTTTTTTTATTATTTTATGGTTATTTATGGATATTTTATGGTTGAACTGAATCTGCACCAATGTAATTTATAGCAGTTCTTGCCTCTATAATAATCTGGGGGTGACATCAGTAGCTGCATCCTCAACAATCAATTGAAGCACTTTTATGTTTAGACATAAGGTGCTCTTTAAAATGAGAGGTTACTATTGGTGTAATTTGTTCAGTGGAGGCAAGGTCAAAACCACTAGAAATCCTACTTAGTCCTTTAAAATTAGAAGTACAGTATAATAGTTGTAGAGAAGTTTGCAATGTTGCCAGTTACATTCTTGTTCTGGAAAACTTCTGTTTCAAGGACTGTCAGCCTAGCTCAATTCATAAGTGCTTCTGTAAATTCTCTTAATGCTAAACAGGTATGTTTTAAAATAATACTGGACCTCTATGGATATGTCTACGCTGCAAACCTGCGGCAGTGAATCTCGGAGCTCTGGTCAACTGATACGGACGTATGGGATGGATTCCTGGCTCTGAGACCCAACCCTGTTACCAAGTTTCAAAGAAGCCCAGGCTCCAGCCCAAATGAGAAGTGTGTGGCTACGTCTATACTGGTGGCTTCTTGCGCAAGAACTCTTTTGCGGAAGAGTACTTGTGCAAAAAATCTTCCACAAGAGCGCATCCACACTGCCATGTGCTTTTGCGCAAGAGATGTGCTTTTGTGCACGAGCATCTATGCCAATGTGGACACTTTCTCACACAAGAAAGTTCCGATGGCCATTTTAACTATAGGGGTTTCTTGTGCAAGAAATTCACGTTGCCTGTCTACACTGTCCTCTTGTGGAAGAGCTCCTGTGCAAGAGGGCTTATTCCTCGTGGGGAGAGGAATAACTCTTCTGGAATAAGCCCTGTTTTACAACGCTATACTGTAAATTTACTTGCGTAAGAACGCTTGTGCAGTGTAGACAGCAGGCAAGTTTTTGCGCAAGAAGAGCTGTTCTTGCGCAAGAAGCTGCCAGTATAGACATATGTATATGTATCAGTTGAGAGAGAAAGGTGTGTGTGTTTGTGTGTGTGTATATGTGGTGTAGACATACACACAGAGTTTTCCTTACACAAAGATGTCCAGGACATCAGGGTGGAAGCAAAAAAGTTAATCAGTTCTGAAGATAACACGCTCAAGATTGTTTTACCCGTGTATATACTGTGAAATGTATTTACAGAGAACATTTTAAGTATTAATATTTCTAGGACTACTGTTGGCAGCTGTCACCTTGCTTATTTTAGGATACATGAAGTCTATGGGAGTCCCATATAAAAGAAGAAAAACTAGTTTTCATTTTAATTTAATGTTAAAATCATCAGAGAAAAAATGTTTTACTAGTTATTAGGAAGATAACAGAATTTTATAAACATTAGGGCCTGATTCTGGAACTGGTTTAGGATAAGCAGAATCTTGTGTCTATTCAGAGCTGATAAAAGATGATAGATTAAAATGAGTCCTGTAGAAACAAACTAGATTATTATTTTGCCAAATTAATTTGAATACTTACTTTAAAAAGTGCCATACCTACATTGGATTACAATTGTTCCTGTAATTAACTTGTTGCGCTGATCATTTATTATTTGTATTAAGACTATAAGCAAGTGAAGGTCTTGATCCTGCAAATTCATAGATGTGAGTGGATAATCTGACCCAAGTGAATGAGTCTGAAGTACTGATATAAACAAATCTTCCAATAAAAGCATCCTTCCACAAGATGATATTTTAATGATAATTTGGTAGTGCTTATTGCATCTATGCTGTTTTGGCAGTCTTGGATGGAATGTCACTGTAGCATTTGTGATTATCAAGTGTGCATATGACAAATTTCTATATAGCTGCAAAAAGTGCCAGAAGTTCATGAAAAAGTATATAGAATAAAATTGTAGCACCTTTTTCAAATGTAATAATGTTATTATTGTGATGCTGTAATTATTCATATGTAAAATTTCAAAGATTAACACTGTACATTTTGTACATTATGCTGTCCCATTATCTGAGAAAAAGAATTGAACAATGAAATTAATGACAAGCAGATTTACAATGAACAAAAGGTTATGTCTAATCGGGATGGGCAATAATTTTTAATTGGGGGGGGCCACTCCAAGATTTTGGGAAGTGCTCAAGGGCCGCATTTCTACCAAGGAGGTTCGGGGTCTGGGCAGAGGTTGGGTGCAAAAGGGAGCTTGGGGTAGGAGACTGGGGTGCAGGAGGGGGTGTGGAGTCTGAGACGGAGTTTGGGTAAAGGAGGGGGTTGTGATCTGGGGGCAGAGGCTTGAAAGGGGTATGAATGCAGGAAAGGATTCAGGCCTGGGAGAGGGGCTCTAGGAAGGAGTGCAGGGTCTGTGAGGGAGTTGTGACTTGGATGAAGGGAGTACAGAGGGTTTGGGTGATGGCTTGGGGCAGGGGAATGGCAGGGAGAGGGTATGGGTGCCAGAGAGGATTCTGGCCTGGGGGAAGGGTGTAGGAGAGGGTACAGGGTGTGGGAGGAAGTTGTGACCTGCGGGAAAGGGGTACAGAGAGTTTGGGTGATGTCTTGGGGCAGGTAGTTGGGGGAGAACGGGGGTGCCAGAGGCAGGCTCTGTTGGGAGGCGCATATCTAGGCAGCTCCCAGGCAGCAGCCCTGGGGGAACCTGAAGACTGTCGTTGCAAGCTACTCCATGTGGCTCTGTTCTGGGCAGGGTGAAGGGGGTGGTTGGAAGGTGGAGGCTTCATTGGCTGCCCCTGCCGCCAGCAAAATATCTCAACTACTGTTGGTTGGAAACTGGCCAATAGGAGCTGAGAGATTTTGCTGAGGGGTGCAGGACAGAGCACAAAGCCTCCCTCCTTACTCCCAGAATAGAGCAGACACATTTAAAGTGGCTGATGTTGCACTGTGCTTAAGGGTCCCAGCGAGGCAGCCGCGGGCTAGATCCAGCGGCTTGGTGGGCCACATCTGGCACGCTAGCAACCTCTTGCCCACGCCTGGTCTACATGCAGCCTGTAGCCAACTGACAGAATTCATGCCACAAGAGATCAGCCATACTATAGAGCAGGGGTGTCCAAACTTTTTTCAAAGAGGGCCAGATTTGATTAAGTGAACATGCGTGAGGGCCGGCCATTTTGCCTGACATCTTTGAACCATTAAAATTAAATGCAAATTAACTATTTTATGCAAAGTTTATTGCAAACGGCATACTTTTCATTTCGTCACATGGATGACAAATCTAAACAGGTGTTAAATCACTCTGCCTTTCATATCTGAAGGCCATATGAAAAAAAAAATCCAGGAAGCTGAAATATATCAGGAACATTGTAAAGTACATTACATATTATTGGTAATAAAGGTTGTCTGTCAACTTTTAAGTTCAAAAAATATGAACAGGAACATAACACCAAGTATACATGTTGTGTCCAAATATATTTATAACTGATTTAGACCAACTGACATTAACTGAGATTTTACAATGTATTCATCTCAATACATATGGATTCGTTGGGGGCCATAAAAGATAGATATTGGCAAATTACCTGGGGGCCGTATTAAACCGGAACACGGGCCGCAATTGGCCCGCGGGCCGGACTTTGGACATGCCTGCTATAGAGCAATGCTTATCAACCAGTAGATCAGGATCTATCGGTAGATCTTGTAGCCTCTGACAGGTGATCCTGACTGGTTTGGCCTGGAAGCTATTAAGTGCTGGCACTTCAGTTGTCCCTCCACCCGTTGTCATGCGGCTCCTGCCCTCTGCCTTGGAGCTGCCCCCCTGGGAGCATCCTGCTTGCTGTGCAGGGTGTGGGAGGAAGAAGGGGGGCACTGATGTCAGGGTGTCCCTCTTCACCCCACTTCTGTATTTTACCTCCACACAGAGAGATGGGCATGGAAGGAGCTTGGCAATGCACATCTCTGTCACTCTCACACACTCTGTATGTCTCTGTCATTTCCACAAACACACAGTCCATTACTCTCCTCTCCCCACCCAACTCATACGTGTGGGAGGCGGGCGGTTGTTACTTCCTTTAATGCTTGCAAAGCAGGTTATTTTTGGTTTTGACTGGTCTGTGCATTTCATAATTTTCATTTCTCTCTTATGCTTAAATTTAATTCTTTGAGTAGTGAGTTCTAAAATGCCTAACCTTTTGTGGCTGGAGTAATTATCCCTCTGGTTATTGCTGCTCTGGGAAGTGGCTTGCATGTCCCTGGAGCCCCTGAGAAAGGCAGAGCAGGGGGCCTCAACATGCTGTACTTGCCTGCAGACATAACTCTTGCAGCTCCCATTGAACAATATTGGGTAAACTTGGCCAGTTGAAGCTATGGGCTCAGCCAGGGCAGGAGTAAGCCTGCTTTAACTCCACTGCTTCACCACCTGGAAGCCATCTCAGTTATACGGTGCCCAGCCAGAGTCTGCTTCCTTAACTCCTCTCCCTAGCCCTGAACCACCTCCTGCTGCAGACGTGTCTCCCTGCACCCAAACTCCTTCCCAGAGTTTTCACCCTGAAATCCCTCTTAGCCCTGAATCCACTGCCCTGGGCTAGGCCTGGAGCACCTCCCACACTCCAAACTCCTTGGCCCAAGACCAGACCCTGCACCCCTACCCCATCCTGGTGAAAGTGAGGATGGGGCAAGAAGGAGGATGAAGCGAGCAGGGTGAGGCCTCGGAGAAAGGGTAGAGCAGGGGCAGGACCTCAAAGAAGGGGAAGGAAGGATGTGGGGCAAGGGTATTTGGGTTTGAGGTAGATCTTATATTGCACTTAAATACAAAAAGTGGTTTTGTGGTTAAAAAGGTTGGAGACCACTGCTTTAGAGTAATTTTTTAAAGGGGCTGGATAATTTTATGATCAATAATATTTGTAGTTGGGGGACACTGAAGTCAATGTAGGACAAAATTATGTTTTGTTAAAAAAAAAAGTAAAAAATCCAAGGAGTTTACAAAAGATAAGATTTAAAACTCTATTGAAGATTGTAAGCACCAGCTTCTTCAAGCCAATGTGTAGGTTAGATTTAAACGTTCTCCTATGAGGCTGAAAGAGAAACAGACAAGAAACAAAAGTGAAAGTTTTCATTGTCCAGGGTCCACAGTAAGTGGAATGCAAATTATCTGTAATAACGTTAAAAGCATGTGCAGATATTTTAAATTCTTGGTGTATTAATCTACAGTGATACTAAAACAGATAAGGCATCTGATTTTAAAATATGTAATTTCAACCTGCCTTGTCTTTATGCAGGCCAAAATAAGTCTAATCAAATCTTGTGCTTAGGATGTAAATTGATTACTGCAGGAGTCAGAAAAAGAAACCACTTTCTCCAGTATTACAGCAAATAATCATAATAATTTATTCTTCCATAGCATCTTCCATGACAGGCATGTCAAACACCTTCACAAAGTTGTACAATGTCCCTGTGAGGAAAGGAAATACTGTCCCCATTTTACAGTTGGTGGTGAAAATAGTACAAAGAAGTTTTCCCTTTGTGGCCATAGCAAGTCAGTGGAAGAGGTGAAAATAAAACCTAGGTCTGATTCCTGTGCTGTAACAACTAATGGACCATTGTGCTAGAGTAAAGGCTTTTTAACATAGGCAAACATGGAAAAAACCAGAAAAGATTGTGAAAAGAGAGAACATGCTCCCACCTTCCTCATTTCCTATTGAAGTCAATGAGATTTTTTTCTGTTCTGAATTTTAAAGTTGTTTCCAATTGTAAAAATAATTCGGAAAAAAATCAGATTCTGTTTGTCTTCCTAAAAATGTATTTTTAAAATTAATGTTAGAGTACAATAATTGGTATTTTAGTGAACACCTTTTCAATCTTCAATTTGGAAAAAACAAATCCATGGATCTTAGCAGGTAACTTCTTTCTCTCTGTCTCTCTCTATACTCTTTGAATGGGCCTCCTCAATCTAGTTCCTAAAGAACAAGTTTAAAAAAAAAAACCCCACACCCGAAATTGCTAAACCAGCAGTGCACTTGAGCTCCCCTTGTCTGTGATTTAGACATGTATGGTTGGCTTTTAACTCCTTCGCCCTCTCTCTGTCTCTACTCTGTTTGCCAAGGAGTTCCTGATTGTCGAAGGAAATGCTCGCAACACACCTATAAAAGCTCCTAACCTTCTTCTCACGCAAAGGAGCAAGCTTAAAATCGGAGACACGGGAGATCTCGCTCCCCTCTTTCGACAAGCCACAGAGGCACCCCCACCCCCACCTTTTCCTCCAGTCCCAGCCAGAGTCTCTCTCTCTCTCTGCCATTATGTTCAACCATCTTTTAACCAGGCCTCTCTGCAGGCTGCAGTGGCAGTGAGAGAGCCCTGAGCCCTGTCTGCCCGAGGCCCCCCTTGCAGGAGCAGCCCCCCGGGTGCGGGTCGCTGGCCCTGCAGGGCAGCAGCAGGTCTGTTTGCATGGGGGTGCGGCGTGTGCATGCAGCGGGTTCGCTTTCTCCCCCGGGCCTGGCTGCTGCTCCCAGGCGCGCTAGGCCCCGCTGGGCTGTGGCAGAGCGGCCTGGAGTGCGGCAGCCGCGGCTCTCCGCTCGGGCCCGGCTAGCGCCGCCGCGCCGCCGCCCAGGCCGCGCTCCGCAGCGAGGCCGCTGGCGGGAAGGGGGTCCCCTGCCTTCCACAGAGAGGACCCGGGGACCCCTGCGTAATGGGGAAGCAGCCGGCGCCAGCGCGCAGGGCCGAGGTCACCCGAGCGGCACAGCTGCCAGGGCCTGACGGCTGCAAAGTCCAGCACGGCGGGGGGGTGGCTAGCGGCTCCCTGGCCTCCCAGCCGCTGGAGGGGTTAGGCAGGAGGCACCTCGGCCTCGCCGTGCAGCGCCCCTGCGGCCCCCAGCCCCGTCTCGGAAGGGTCCCTGCACTGGTCCAGCCCTCACCCAGACCTAGCTACGCCCTGAACAGAAAGGGGCTATAGCTTGGTGCTTGGGAGCATGTGGGGATTCAGTGAGGAGCTCTCCTCCCAGTGTGGAGTGGTCTGGGGGCCCGGGTGTGAAGGAGACAGTGATATGGGGGTGTGCAGAATAAACCGTGTTTAGGAATCTCCCCCCCCCCATGTGGGGAGGGAGTGGGGCCGAGGATTGCGGGGCAGACTGTGGTTAAGAGCCTGCCAGTGTGGGATGGGGATGGGGGTTGAGAGTGTGCCAGTGTGGGAAGGAGATGGGGCTGATGAATGCACAGGCGATCGTGGTTGGGCATCCTGCAATGAAGGGAGAGGCTGGGGGGCCAGGAGGGTAGAGGAGACTGTGGTTAGGAGCCTGCCAATGTGGGGACAGGATGCAGTGAAAGGTGTGGAGGAGACCATGATTAGGAGCCCTGCGGTGTGGGAAGGGGATGGCTGTAAAGGATGCAAAGGAGGAGCCCCCCAGCACAAGCAAGGGGATGTGTGAGAGATGTGGGAAAGACTGTGGTTAGGAAACTTCCCCCCCAGTGCATGGAGACAATCGAAGTGACAGGCACAGAGAAAACTGAGTTAGGAGTTGCCCTAGTGTAGTGAGGAGATGGGAGTGAACAGCGAGACATGGGGATGGCAGTAAGGGCAGAAAAGATTGTGGTTTTGATTTGCCCCAGAAAGGGGGAAAGGATGGAGAGTGAGGGAAGCCGAAAAGACTGAGGTTAGGAGCCACCCCAGAGGGGGCAGGAGATGAAAATAAGGTATGTAGAGAAGATTGTGGTTACCAACCACCTCTGTGTGAGGAGGAGATGGGATAAAGGGCAGAAACAGACAAGACTTTTGTCAGGAGCTGCTTCTTTAAGAGGAAGTGGTGGAAGGAAGAAACAAGTTAGAAGTTATACCAATGGGTGGATAGGTTATAGTGGTGCAGAGAAAATTATGTCAAGGTGCCATGTCTTTGAGAGCATGGGAGAGGGCACAAAAAAGACTGATACAAGAGAGGGTGGACAGGGCAGCAATGGGGCATAGAAGATTTTAATTTGGAGCCACCCTCACCTGTGAATTGAAGAAGTGGGCCCTAGATTGGAGGATGTAGGAGGAGAAGGGGAACTTGGTTAGGAATATCCCAGTGCTGAGAGGGGCGAGTACAGAAGAGGCCTTGATGAAGAGTCATTCTACACCTTTGGGTAGTTGAGTGGGTTGAGCAGACCTTGATCAGGGTAGAGTCACATCTGAGGTTGGGAATGCAGGTTTCAGGAGATAAGACTTTGGTTAGCAGCTCCCTCTCCCTACCCCCTGTGCTTTGTGGAGGTATGGGGGCAGATCAGACCTTGGTTTAAAAACTCTTTTCAATCGGTGCTCTAAAGAGGGTTGAGAGGCAAAGAAACCACCATAGTGCTGTGGGGAGGGTGTAAAGAAGAGATTGCTTGTGGGGTGGGGAGAAAAATGCCACGTGGATGGGGAAAAAACGCTTGATAGCATTACCCCAAGTACTGTGAAAGGTGGGAGGATGGGAAGGAGAAGACCTTGGTTAGCGTCTACCCCAGAGCTCCCAGCATGAGGGGGCAGTCATGACGTTAATCGGCAGCCACCTTATACTGTAGGGAGTGGAGACAGAGAAGACCTTGGTTAGCAGTCACCCCAGTGCTGCGGCCGAGTCTGCCTTGTGCAGCAAGAGAGATCCTATGAGGATTTTTATTGCAGTCTCTTTGTTAGCTACAGACACACGCTCACAGCTTTCAGCCAGGTTGTGGGAGGTAAGTGGGGGAGGAGAGGAAGGGAATGTTTTTGGGGTGGAGTTGGGGTGTAAGGATGTTTGTATGCAATGGGGATATGATAGAAATTGGGGGACATAATTGAAATCACCCCCACATCCAAAGAAGAAAAGAGCCCTTGCGATTTTCAGGGACTTGTTGGCAACTCAGCGAGGGTTGCCATAGCTTTTTATGTAGGGTGACCAGAACCGGCTGAGACTGGTTTGAGGCAGATCAGCTCCTGAACACAATGCAGTCACTGAGCTACTACAGTGGGATAGCTTCCTCCCTTCATGGCAGCCAAAAGCAGAGGAGCTTGCAGAAAGATACCATCCCAAAACAGTATGTGAATGCACACTTTAGACACACAGCACTGGTATGTGGCTAATGTAGTCATAAAGGATTCTGTATATAAATTTACATATTTGCAGTAGCTGAGATTACGTTAGCTTTTCATTCCTTTTTATGTTTAAAGAATGGGCAAGAGCTGAGATTTATGACCCTTATTAAAATATTTTTGCTTTGCTAGGGTGGGACACTGGTTAGACTAAATAAAAATGGATTGAATGATTTGTAATTGTAGTTATGCTTGTGACTGAAGAATGCTGCTTTGCATGCTGTTTTATTTACAGGGTGTTGTCTTATGGTTTTCTTCGTTAGAAGATGTGAAGGGGGGGGGGAGAAGTGCTGTGTCTTTCTTAAAGGCCAAAGGAAACAATGTTGTAGAATTGTGCATAAAAGCATTGCAAAGATGCTGTAAGGCATACTCTTCTTTTTTTCTTGTAGGCCTATTGATTGGGGCTGCCTTTAACCCTTTCATATTTGCAGAGGTAATGTATCTCTGACAATAACTGAGCAGTGGCTAAAAAAAAATCTTTCAAAGGTCAAGGTTCACAAGGTGAGATACGGTATTTTGAGTACGACTATAACAACAATATGAAGGTACATATATACAAAACCTAAAGCTGACTCCTGATTGCACACTTGGCACAATGGTGAAGAAACAATGGTTTAAATGTAGGTGAAGAAATACTATTAACCTCATCCAAGTTTAATGAGATTAAAGCTATTGTTTGTAAAGACTTACTGATACTCAGGCTAAATACAATTTCTTCATTTATATATCTCATAGATGAAGATTTTTTCACTATTCAGTCATACAGAATAGGCCTCTAAGTGACAATCATAAATTGTGGACCACATGGCAGTGAACTATTCTGCATTGCAGTACAGCATTACACATTTAGACTTTTCCTTCTAATTATTTATAAAAGGATTGCATGGCCAAATCAAAGTAGCTTACTTATTTCTGAATTAATTACTTTAATTTTATACCAGTATTTTATATATGTTTTATGCATAGGTGTATAATATATGTATAAAATATACCAACTTGATTGTGTTTCTTAAACTGTATTACAAGAAGAGGATTTTGGAGCCAAGTGGAAGGATGTATTTTAGAGGTTTGATGGTGTTCCAGTAGATTATTAGTGACATAAATTATATTGAGCAGTTATGAAATAAGAATAGGAAACCGGATGGGCAGTGCATCAGCTGCTAAGGGATAACTGCTTTTAACCAAAGCTTCACTGCAATGCATAGGATTTTTTTTTTGTCATCTAAAAAATAAATGTGTACTTTAGATTTGAGCTGGCATTTGCACCTTATACTGAAAGCTGGAGGCTTCAGAGAGAGGGAGAGGGGGAGAGAGAAGAAAGCAGTAATGATTATAGCAAAGGGAAGAACAAAGGCTGTTAGAGCTTACACACTGGAACACTAAACATTTTGCCTTGGGGATTCTTTTGGTAGAACTGTTACTTCCTAAAACAGGAAATCAGCAACTCTTGAATCTTATCCAGTATGATTTTCACAAATCTAACCAGTCCTGGCTGTAAGCTGGTTTTATAAATCTACAGTGAAGAAAAATATGGAGGAAAAATATTGAAAATGTATTTTAATCTAGTGTGCAATAAGTTTTTTTTATTTTGTGTTCCTCAGAATAAAGTAGACAGTCTTAAAAGGCTTGAGAATTTTTGGATTGGGTAAGTTGTAATGGTGGCTGTTGATAGGCAGGGTGTCTATATCAAAGACTGACAAATATAAAGGAACCTTTTTATTTCTGACTGCAGTAAATTACATACGGTGGTTGGAAGTGGCTTGTGATACAATGAAAGTAGCATGTGAAATGTTTAGCCTGAAAATATTTTGTATAGTTTTAAATATAGGTATAATATACTGTATTTTTCAAATTTGATAGGGTAACAAATAGCTTGCATGATGGAGTAAAATGTCTAACAAATCAGTGCTATGATTTCTTTTAATAGTTTACATAATTTCTGAGTGCAGAGGTTCTATATTTGACTATAGACATCTGTAGCAGAATTATGCTTGCAAACATGAATCCATGTTGCATAATAATAGGAATAGTATTTATTGCTGATGATGATGTATGCTCTTTTCCAAGTGTCAGCAAAAATTTATATGGTTACATGAGAGCACCTTTCATTTTTTCTCATCAGAGTATTAAGCTTTTTTAAAACTGTAGGTCGTTGAATTTTCACCAAGCTCAATGTATCTCTTTTATTTGGCTTTTGGAACTAGTTCTGCATTATGCATTTTTATTTTTTGCAATGGATTTCTTATTCACATTTTATATTTGCAAGGAAGTGTCTGCTGTAACTTGAAAAACCTGATTAGATGCTGGTTTATATGGTACTTCTGGTGGCTTTTTTCCCCCACATAGGCCAGCTTTTCAGCTGAAAATGCTTCTTAATGTTAGAGGCGTTGGTACTCTATCAGTAATCATGAGCTCATCTTGGATTGAGGCTTATCTCAGGTATTTGATCTTGAACAGAGGGATAATGATTTATCAGGTTCCAGATCTTCTTAGACTGAAACAGCCAGGATTCTTGGAAGTGTGACTGTGAAATAGAATGTACATGTGCATACTGCTTTCTGGAACTGAATATGAAAATATTGACCCTAATGTTTTCAGGGCCTGTTTTCTTCACTGGTGTTTCGCAGACAGGCCATGTCTGATTTGGAGTGGTCTCATTGAGATTCCTTGTCACTGCTTCATGCTGCTTTTGATCAAGAATTGCTATCCACTATGCAGAAGACTCTGTTACTCTGAATGGAGGAAGTAAATGGAAGAAAGTGTAATTAGAGCATTTCTCCTTTTTTCCATTGGATTCAGGATATCAAGAACTGTAAAGTTCCCATTATAAATTCTTACATTTTGGTGTTTGTAACTTAAATTTTAGATACAAAAGAGATGAGAGCAGGAGAGAGCTATTTTTGTAATAATCTTTCAAAACAACATACTACAAGATAAGTTTTTAGGATTTAAATGGTTTTGGAACTTGTCTTCAATTTGAAGAGAAAATATGGCTGCTAATAGTCCCAAAACTTGATGTAGCTTTTCAAATGAAATTTGTTAGCAAAATGTAGGCAATTTGACATCTGTCATCTTCCTCCACTATTTTATTATAGAAGTAGTCTGTTCAGCTTCACAGGGCATATGGGAAAGCGGTGTCATACTGTGGCGTAGAGCAACACACTCCAAACAGTAGGGTGGGGTCATGGAGGAATGTTTGGGGTAGCATGGTGAGTTCATGGGAAGGAATGCAGTCTGCCCTTGCTTCACCTCCAGGTTTGCTCTGGTCTTGACCCAGCTGCAGCCATGGTTCCTGACCCCACTTCTGCCTCTGTCCCTGTCCTCAGCATCAACCCCCTGCTTCAGCACTGGTCCCATCTCTGCCTCTTGCCAGGATTCTACTACGAGCCCTGTCCTCAGCCATGTCTCTGTTCCTGGCCCCAACTTCTGTGTGTGTGGGGACAGGAGTAAGGGGAAGTGTGACCCTGAAAAATTTGGGGATCACTGGCTTCTGGATGTTAAATTTCAATTAATCAACTAATTGAGTAGTTGGTGGAATTTCCATCAGATACTCGATTAGTCAGTAAGGGGGACACTCATTAACCTGCTGCATCTCTCCCATTGAAATGGATTAGGGCTGTGGGCAGCTCTTGTACATTTCAAACAGAGAGGCACAGCAGTAGAGATGCCTCTGCCTCTCCTGCCCTCTGTGGAGATAGTGCTGGGGGGAACTGGCTTTTAAGCTGGCTCCCCCCAGCACTGGCTCCTGCTCCCCCTCCCTTGCTGCCCGGCTACAATTAAATTGTTTAAATAAACGTGTTGCAGTGGTAGAACAAAAAATGGTGTGTCTGAAAACTGTAGGTAAGAACTGGAGGTTCTTACCCCTTTTTTGGAAGAAAAAAAAAGATATATATATATATATATATATTAAAAAAAGTTTGAGAAACATTGGACTAGTTGACTAGTTGCTTACATTCCTACACTGACCTTAGAGGATAGAGCACTTGATGGAGAGCTGAGTTGTGTTCCTGCCTTTTCCATAGACATGTTGAAAGACTTTGGGCAGGTCACACCCTTTCTCTGTTCCTCAGTTTCTCTATGTGTAAAATGATGATACTGACTTCCTTTGTCAAGTGCTTTGAGAGTTAACTGGTAAATGCTATTTATTATTATGATAGTGAAGTATCTTCCCTCTTCCTTGCCAACCAAAGATTGGCATTAACACATTTTGAAAACTGCAGCTGGGTCTTTTTTGACCAGAATGGCAGATGAGCACACAAAACATGTATAGAAGAGAAGAACCAAAAAGAGGGATAGGTATTTAGACATTTGGCAGCCTTCCTAGTGAACTCAGAGGAGGGTGGCTCACCAGCTGGCAAGCGAGGCTCTTTGGCCAGGTTCTTTGAATATTAATGTGATCCTGAACAAGTGAAGTACAATGTACTGTGTTACTGTTCTTTTGTAACTTTGCCTTCATAAAAAGTACAAACAACAACCCCAACAAAAAACACAACGCAAGGAGGAGGCCTTTAGGAGTGAGACCTCCAGCTAAACTCCTTTCACTCTCTCTCCCTTCTGCCTCTACTGAAATTCTACAATAACAGCCCATGCTGTAGAAAATTGATGATTGGATGAAGTAGATTTTGAATTCAAATTTTTAAAGAGTCCTAAACCACTAGTGATTTTATTTAAATAGCAGAAAATACTAGGGATGTTAAATATCGGTTAATTGAATAGTTAACCTCATGAATTCTAATCGGATAGTCGACTTATTCTATAGTCTCCGGGGGTGTGGCTGGCAGCCAGTGCACTCCGGCTCCACTCCTAAGTAGCCCCCTGCCACTCTGCACTGCTGCCTCTGTATCAGAGGCATCAGCATGAGATGTCAGGTGGGAGCAGGTGGTTTAAAAACCAGCTCCCTTTGTTGCCCTGCACTGCTGTCTGTTGCCCTGCACTGCTGCCTCTGATACAGAGGCAGCAGTGCAGGTTGGCAGCAGCCCCTGTCCTGCGGGGGCTGAGGTCCTGGACCTAGCACGAGGTGGAACTGAGCGGGGCTGCCTGCCCTTCCAGTTCCTAATACATTTTAAATGCAGACCCACAGCAGGGATATGTCCCAGACCCAGCATAAGCCAGGACTGAGCATGGCTGCTGGCCAGCTTGCTACAGAAAAATTACTGGTGTGTGTGTGGGGGGGGGGGGGGGGAATGCGTGTAGTCTATAGCATTAACCTATAAGCTTTTGTTTATCGGTTAATCAACTACACTATTACAGTAAAACTCCAGTAGTCCGGCATCCAGTGGTCCGGCACTCCTGATAGTCCAGCACCACCTGGAACCTGGAAGTACTCCAGGCAGCCGGACAATTGGAGCTGCTCTGCCTCGGGCTTCCCCGAGTCAGCCGCTGGTCAGTTTCAGAAGCGGATGACTTGGGGACGCCTGGGACAGAGCAGCTGGGGTGCTGCTGGGTTGGTTCTGTAGTGCCGTAGTGATCAGCGGTTGACTCCGGGACGCCCAGGGCAAAGCAGCTGGGGTGCTAGGTTGGTCCCGTAGCACCGCCCCTCTCCTCCCCAGACCTCTCATAGCCCCCCCCTTCCGATAGTCCGGCATATTTGATAATCCAGTACCCCCTGGGTCCTAAAGGTGCTGGATTATCGGAAGTTTACTGTACATTCCTAGAAAATACCAGTGTGTATTTTCATTTTTTTAAAGATGAAGGCTTTTTTATCTCTTAGTTATAACAACAAAACTAATCTTTCAAGAAATCAAGAATTAAAAAATTCCAAGATACCATTAGTACAAAACACCAGTTACCTAGTATAAGCATAGGAAATTGCTGACAAATGGAAAACTACTGAAGTTCTCTTCAGAGATCAAAAGAAAACATAGTTTGCCAGTAGACCATTGCTGGTTTGCCAGTGTTTGGTAGTCCAAAACTATAAAACACAGCTAAGGTATATACGTTAGTAGCAGTCATGTCATACCTCACAGTAAAGGTTACACAGCAGAATTCTTACAAAAGTTTTGTATCCTTAAAGCCCCAAACCTGAACCCAGCAGCAAATACGTGAAAGAGCTTTTCCTATAGGAACGATAGAAAGCTAGGGGAACAGAATGGTTATTTCAAGTCTCTGCTAAGCCTGCCTGAAGCTGCTATTGCTTTCTACCTGAGGAAATCGATGCAGACCAATGCCTCCTGAAGCACCCAAATTGTAGTTGTGCGGCCTAGAGGAAGCTATTATGTATGGACCTACATCCTTGGCTATTCTCTCGGTCAAATAATAGAAATATACTATGGATATATTTTGTCTGCCATGCTTACCTGTGTATATCTTGAGTCTCCATAGTTTCATCGTCCCAACTACAGACATCAGATTCTTTCATTCCTAAATTTTTTTCTTAAACTGGCACATTATTGAGCTCAAGACTTCATTATTTTTGCAAAATATATCACAGCATACTATGAAGTATTATAAATAATAAAAAACAAACTACAGTTGTCAAAATCAACAAAGTATATTTTGTAATGCATTGTCTTTTTTGTTTTACAGTACTTGCTAGTTCACAAAATGTCAGTAATTGACAATCAGATTCCCAGGTATTAGTGAGAATTAACAAGGTTCTGCTGTATTTCAGAAATAGGATAATACAAAAATGAGTTTAAAAGATATTAAAGTTTCGTTAAAGTAAATTGTATCCCATTATATACATTTGATAGTTTGGTTTTAGGGTTGGCTTTAGTTTACAGTGCCCAACAATAGTAGTCTGGAAGTATTATGTAGTCCAAATCTCATTTTATGGGCAGATTAATGATTAAAAAAGGTAAGGGAGGTGTTTACTTGATTAGTAAACTTCTATAGAATCATAATTTCAGTGGTGTCACCTTCCACAGCATAGCATGAGGGACTTGCTGCCTCCTCCAACTCTTAGCTCCATGTCTCTAGTTGGTTAACATTTTGATAATCCAGGGTCGTCAATAATGGGTAGCATTTGGTTTTATTCAAAAGACATTTCTCCAGTGCAGTGGCCCTCAACTGTGGGTCTGGGATTACTGGGGGGGAGGAGGGGCACAAGCAGGGTTTGGGTTTGGGTAACAGATGGCTTCTCCATTTGGGGAAGCAGGGCATCATGCCCAGACCATGGCTCCACCCTGAGGTCCTCTCTTGCTCAGCTTCCTACTGTGGAAGCCCTACCTGTGCTCTGTCCCCTTGCCCACCACTCACACTCGTCTGCCCCTGTTCCAAGACTCAAACCCACAGCCACTCACATCTCCTCATCCCTTTCCCCAGCCTGAGGGCCTGCTAATTAAGCCAGCTGGCTAGCCACTCAGTGTCAGTGTTCTCTCCATATAGGGCACCACTGCTAGATATATTATCATATTGATACTTGTCTGACCCACACTCGCACATTTCCATACAAGGTAGGCTATTGGCCAAACATCAGCAGGGATAATGAGTCTGGTATTTGTACTTACCTTAAGTCAGGGACGGGGAACCTATGGCTTGTGGGCTGGATCCAGCCCCTGGTTTCCTTGATCTGGGAGCTGCACCAAGTAAATTCCCCAATCCTCTGCCCTCCCATACCCCCCCCCAGCCCATTCCTGCATCCTTCCACTCAGACCCCTCCACCTGGAGCCTGCACTTCTTCTGCCTGCCCAGACTCCACATCTCCAGCCCCCTCACACAAACTGAGCCCCTCATTTCTGGCCTGACTCCAGAGCCTAGGGCCCTCCACAAAATTTATCCCCATACTTCCAGAAGAGCTAATTCAGTCATGGGAGAGACGACTTGAGCTTAGATCCCCTCCTGCAGGTCTAGAAGGTGAAGGGAACCCTGGTGCCCCAAGTTTCATGAGTGAGGTGGGTGTCTCATTTTTCCTCCTCAGGGGGCCAAGTCAGTGAGGGTTGGTTGTTTTTTGTTTTTGTTTTTTTCTGCTTACTTGTGTGTGGCCCCAACCTAAAAAAGTTAATTGATTTGAATTGACTTGATTGATTTGGAAGCATATGATATTTTGGACATAACTGGTGTGATCAGTCCCTATTTCAAGATGCATCTATGTCCAATAAGGGAAAGTAGTTTTGTATGCAATTGATTATCCTGGAGCTATTTCATTTTTAATGATTTGCCTTCTTGATAACAGGTACAAATGCTGCCTTTCTTGGTAGCAATTTTTCTTTTTGTCTGCTTCTTGGAAAACATCCACCAATATACTGAAAACATATACCAGTATAGCACTGCAAATGTCATTATCTTGGTCTTCAAATGGTAAGCTGAGCAGATGAGTATCTCCATTTCATTGATGACCTCATCGATAACGGTCGTAGTCATTCCAAGTATGTTCAGAGTGGAGAGAGAATCTCTGGAGGCTGAATCAAAAGCTTTTTAATAAGATAATTGTGTCTTTCAACAGCATTTAAAGTGCTAGATTACGCACCTGTGACATGCAGTTGTCATGGAAACCTATACATGTACATGAGTGTACATGAACTTTTGTGATAAAATGACAGCTTTGGGCTCCATTTGCTTACTGTCACACATGCTGGTGCTGAAGTCACTGCAACCACTTAAAAACTAAAGTCATGCAGTATTTTTTTGGTTTTGTTTGAGGTTTGACATCAGCTTTGGATCCCTGAACCTCCCATGTATTGCAGGACAAACACTTTTCCATTAAAATTTAGCTGACATCAGCACTTTCTTTTGCTTTTCATAGCACCATAGCATTTGCCATTTTTAAGGATAAGCTCTCTGATTCATTTCTGTGAGTAGGGTTGCTATCCATATACCATAGTTAATCTTTAGTAAGTGCTTTAAGAGCCTTTCTGCTAAGCATCTGTTCCTCTTCAGTCAAGTTCAAAGCAGATATTTCTCTGTACTTAGACACTACATCAGTTATCACCACCACTTTCCCATCCATTAGAATCTCTGTGAGGCATTTTATGAACTCTGGCTGAGTCGCACAGTTTGCAGTAGTATAATGAGCAGATGTTTCTGTTGGATTTTACCTTTTGACGCAATACATTACATACATTCTTATTGTAGTACTTGATGTGATCCACACATAGAACAGTGTGTACATCATTTGGTTCAGTGCAATCACTTTACTTTCCATGCAAAATTCTTTCTTAAGAGTGATTGCTTCATACAGTTTCTCACTGGTGTCACATGTTGAAACAATGCTTAATAGACACCTATGAGCTTTCTGCTTAATGCATAATAAACAGGTGTCCTCAAAACACATGTTCTGGGACCTAGCATAAGACAGGTCTCATGAATAGCTGGCACTTTTTCCTGGCATCTTCAACTATTTACTGAAGCTTGATATACTTCCTCTAACCTTGCGAAATTCAGTTTGTGTGTACCTGCTTATAGCATGTTGGATGCCGCTGAGTGTTGTGTTGTGCCACAGGGGTATTCTTCAAAAATTCTCCATTTGCCATCCTCTATCTTCCCATTGATGTCTAAAAATAATCAAGGCCAAAGTAAAAAACAAGAATTTTTTGATTATATAAGATATGTCATGTAATTACGTGCATACTATGTATGGCTGGATTCTAGTAATTTATGGCTTGCTGCTGATGTCTTAATCCCTGTCTCATTACAACTCTTTTGGCATAATAAATAAAACTGATAATTAGTGTCACCGAACCATTTCTTTTTTGCCAATGAAGGCTATGACCTGAAGTGCCTGGGAAATCATTACTAAAAATGCCCAAATCAGAGCTGGCTGTAAAATGTACAACGGACTCTCCCAAAAGTAGTGGTTAATACTGCAGTTAAACTTATCAGCCAATCACAAACTGTGCTCTTGATCCCCCACCGTGGTTAAGATGCTGCAAAAAGATATCACATAGCCCAAAATGTCAACAACATTACCAGGTGAATATTTGTTTGGATCTTACCTAAAATACCATGCTGCTAGCCAGTCCTTTAGTATAAAATTAAAGGATTACCATAAAGAAAATAGAAGAAAAAAGTAGTTAAATGGTAAAGCAATCAAAATACATACACAAGACTTCATAGTTGATATATTATGTTCTTAGCAGTATTAGTGGGTTTGCCATCTTGAAAGTCACTCTGGAATACATCTATAGCTTCGGGTCATACAGCCCTCAGAGGCTTGTAGAAAGTTATTCCAGAGGTAAGAAGCAGGAATGAAGACAAAGTGGAGATGATGCAGTTAGTTACCTTTTTATACTCTTTTTTTTCATTAAGCTTGTACTTCCTTTGTCCCAAACTCAAGCTGCCCAGCACACCACATGGAAAAACATTAGATTTCTCTGTCCACAGGCATACCACATGCCTAACTGACTCCCAGCGTGTATTGCTTGGTTCTTTCCAATGGGTTCATTGTACAGTTGATGACCCTTGATGGGCCTTTGAACAGGCTAGGCAGTGCTGATGCCAGTCTATAAGAGGGTGTCACTCAGATGCACAGCACAAGTTTGAAATACTGATATATCATACATACCTATCATGCACTATTCAAAGGTGATATAAACAAGGTTTTCATAATTGGAAAATTACAATATTTTTACAGATACATGGCATATCTGGTCAGATTGTTCGCAATTTCATAATATTGGTATTAACATAAAGTGTCTCCCAACGTCAGAATGGTGTATCAATTTGAAACTCTCCTTCCATTTACAGTAATCCAAAATACTAAAAAAAATACAAGAGTATCATGTTCTAGGCATTTACTGATAATACATTACTGTTGGTTGAGAGCACAGTGTAACTTTTTGTGAAGGCTGAATTACAGTATCATTTTTAGAAGTTGATATTTAAAAAAAAAAAACCATTTTCTTGAGTATATACTAGTAAATAATTGTTCTAGGTTTCTCATGTTTGGTACCATCGTAGGAGAAAGGTCATTCAAATGATATCCAACTTTCTATCCATGTCCAGCGACACTATATTATCAACATTTCCACCAACTAGAGGACTTGAAGCTGGAAGGGGGAGGGCGAAAAATCTCTCCCGCCATGCTGCAGAGGACAACATGGCTGAAATTATAATATAGGATTTTATTAATCAAATTTTGTCTTCCTCTACCTTTCTAGCATTGGCTTGCTCCCAGAGCAGGGGTGAGCAATAACACAGTGGTGGATGATGATAGAAGAAAAACATGACATTTCAAAATTTTAACATCCATTGATAATACAATGTGTTATACTCTGGGACAGGGGTGGTCTGCAGGTCAGACCCAGTCCGCAAGGGTTAGTTCCTGGTGGGCGCCCACCACTATATTTACCTGCATGGCCACAAGTACCAGCGATTGCCGCTTCTGTTGGCTGAGGATCACTGTTCCTAGCCATTGGGAAGTGACACGGACCAGGACACCACTTCCTGCAGCTCCCATTGACCAAGAAAGGCAATCCATGGCTAACAGGAGCTGCGATCGCCAGTACCTGCAGCTGTACATAAGAACATTACCTGCAAATTACTGTAAATGGAAGGAGAGTTTCAAATTGATGCACCATTCTGACGTTGGGAGACAGGTAAATATAATGTGCAGGTAAATATAATGTTGGGAGCCTGCCAGGAACTAATCCTGGCAGACTGGTTCCGGCCTCCAGGCTGGTATTTGTTCACCCCTATCCCCTAGTATATTACATTATGTTATTAATGGATGTTGAAGTTTGAAATTGCATTTTTTTTCTTCTATTATCATTCACTTTTAGTATCCTGACTCATGAAATTAGCATAAAATCATTTAACTAAAGCAAAAGTATACTATTGTTGTCACAGCAACCTGGTATTTAAATAGCATTGTAGAAATTCATTTATACTCTTACTTCCCTCTCCAGGATTTCTCTGAATGAAATTGCTGAATGTATACCTGTGCAGTTTGTCCTTAAATAGTTTTTTTAAAAATGGCTAACATTTGTACACATTTTGAGAAAAAAATACAATTAGTTTAGTGTAGGTTAGCATTGTAAGTTACAAACAAGCTTCCCTATTACTGCACATCAACTGTAACTCTTATAGCTAATCTTGGCCTTGCTTCAGCATAAACCTCCAGTTGTACACTACTTTCATAGCTAGAAACAAACAAGGCTATGGAATATCTCCAGAAATGGATGGGACCTGAGAACATATTGGGTCTTGTCTCAGGAGGGGGAAAAACTGTTGAAATATACCCAGCTGTGCTGTCTACTCCCAGATGCAAATTTTGTGCATAGTGTAATTGTGTCTAAGGATGTTAAGTATCAGGTAACTGACTAATCCAGGCATGTCCAAAGTCCGGCCCGCGGGCCAAATGCGACCCGCGGTCGGATTTAATACGGCCCCCCGCTTCTCCCGGCTCCCCGGTGCTTTTTTTAACTGGCGTGCGCAGCGCGCCGCTTCGGGCCGCTGCCGCTGCCGCCGCGGTCCCAAACCCTGCCCCTGCACTCTGCTTTGGGGCTGAGAGTGCGGGGACAGCCCCCGCTTCCTCCCCCTCTCCTGGCTCCCCGGCGCTCCTCTGAACTGGCGCCGCTTCCGGCCGCGCCGCCGCCGTCCATGGCGGCCGCTGCGGTCCTAAAGTCCTCCATGTAGGGCACGTCCGCAGCCCCGCTCCCCCGCTTGGCTACGGGTTCGCCCTGCCCCCGGGCCGCCGTGAGGCCAGCGTGCCCTGCGCTCTCCGCCCGCCTCTGACCCTGCAAGCCCTCTACCTTGGGGCTGAGAGTGCAGGGACGGACTCCGCAGCTGCTGAGATCAGGGACGGACTCCGCAGCTGCTCAATCTCAGTATCTGTGATTGGCCCTGCGCACTGTCAGCTTCCTGGCGGGCTCAGGCACGTGGAGCTGCGAACATTAGAGACTTCGCCACAAACGGGCTCAGGCACGTGGAGCTCATCATTAGAGACTTCGCCACAAACAGCCACAAAGGCAAGAGAATTCTTGTTGGGCAGTGTATTAGTGCAGTATTACTTGGGCAGTGTATTAAACCTCTGGCACTGCGCTCACATGATCCCTTCCCCTTCTGGTCAATTTAAAAAAATGGCGACTGTAAATAAGAGAAGGAAAGTTGACAGTGAGGGCCGCCGCTTCCAGGACAGGTGGAAAGTGGAATATTTCTTCACTGAAATAGAGAATCACTGTGTTTGTCTGATATGCCAAGAGACTGTGGCTGTTTATAAGGAATTTAATGTCAAGAGACACTACCAGTCGAGACATAGCACATACGACAAGCTAACAGGGCACGACCGCAGTGAAAAGTTGAAGCAACTTGAAGCTGTTTTAATGTCACAACAGAAATTTTTCATAAGAGCCCGTGAGTCAAATGAAAATGCCACAAGGGCGAGCTATGAGGTGGCAACGTTAATTGCTAAAAATTGCAAATCTTTTGCTGAGGGTGACTTTATCAAAGAATGCGTTATGAAAATGGTTGAGAATATCTGTCCCGAGAAGAAGCAAGAGTTTGCCAACATTTGCCTGGCTCGTAACACTGTAGCACGGAGAATTGAAGAGATTTCATCAGATATTAAGAGACAGTTGACATCCAAAGGAGTGGATTTTGACTTCTTTTCAATAGCCTGTGATGAAAGCACGGACCTATCTGACACAGCTCAGTTGCTGATTTTTATGAGAGGGGTGGACGATGAAATGAATGTGACTGAAGAGCTACTTGACCTCCAGAGCCTTACGGACCAAACAAGAGGAAAAGATTTATTTGTTTCTGTTAGTTCCGCCATAGATGACATGAAACTGCCTTGGAACAAAATTACTGGGATTATTACTGATGGGGCACCTGCCATGGTTGGTGAACGAAGTGGATTATCAACCCTAATCTGTAACAAGGTGATCGAAGAAGGAGGCAAAGCTATTAAACTCCATTGTATCATTCATCAACAAGTTCTCTGTGCTAAACATCTCAAATATGATCATGTTATGAAACCGGTGCTAAAGACTATTAATTTTATTCGCTCTAAAGCCCTGTGCCACCGCCAGTTTAAACAGTTTCTACTGGACATCCAGGCTGAATACGAAGATGTTTTATATCACAACGATGTAAGATGGCTCAGTCGGGGGTCTGCACTGCAGCGTTTCTACTCTCTCAGAAAGGAAATCGGAGAATTCTTGGAAACAAAGGGACAACCAATGCGAGAACTATCTGATCCTATTTGGCTGGCTGATTTGGGGTTTCTAGTTGACATAACAAAGCATCTGAATGTACTGAACACGAGTCTTCAGGGGAAAGATGCAGCGGTGAACCAGCTTTATTCACACCTCAAAGCCTTTGGGACAAAGCTGCAACTTTTCATAAGGCAGTTGTCACAAACACAGCCCAATACCATACATTTTTCAGCGTTGCAGGAAATAATGAACAGTTTTCCACAGGACAATCAGTGAGCAAACGAGCAGGTATGCAGCAGACATTGCATCTCTGGCTGGGGAGTTTAAACGGCGCTTTCAGGACTTTGCAGCTATTGAAAAGGAGATCAGCCTTTTCTCCTCTCCATTCTCTGTTGACCCTGAGGATGCTCCAGATCAGCTGCAGCTCGAGCTCATTGAGCTGCATTGTGACAGCGAGTTACGCAGTCGTCACCAACAGCTCTCTCTTGTGAACTTTTACCGCCAACTGGATAAGAGCCGGTTTCAAGAGATTCGAACATTGGCTAAGAAAATGCTGAGCTTGTTTGGCTCAACATATATGTGTGAGAAGACATTCTCTGCTATGAACTTTAACAAGAACCGCGTGAGGACAAGACTAAGTGACTCTCACCTGCGTGACATTTTGCGCATCAAAACCACTGCCTTTGAACCAGACCTAGCCTATGTGCTGCAGTCCAGATCTCAGTTTCACCCTTCACATTAGTGTAGGCAAGTTTTTTTTTTTTTCAGTTGAGATGACTACATTGTAAAATCTCAGTTAATGTCAGTTGGTCTAAATCAGTTATAAATATATTTGGACACAACATGTATAGTTGGTGTTATGTCGTTTGCCGTTTGCAATAAACTTTGCATAAAATAGTTAATTTGCATTTAATTTTAATGGTTCAAAGAATGTCAGGCAAAATGGTCGGCCCTCACGCATGTTCACTTCATCAAATCTGGCCCTCTTTGAAAAAAGTTTGGACACCCCTGCACTAGTGCTTCATCAGAAATATTGAGGAAACTAAGACTTCATCACATTATTGGTATTATGGGAAGGGAAAATAACTTTTTTTAGACTTATGGCTCTATAGATTACTTATTATAACTGTTGTGTTTCTGAAGCAGTATTTCTTCTGGCTGTCTCATAGTAACCAATAGTGGGATTTTTGATAAGCCAGAAGGGACTTGTGTCTTATATGGGAATGAGAGGCATTGCTGATTGAGGTTAAAGTGGCCTCTACTATCTCCTAGTTGTCTGCTAAGTATTTCAAATCATGTTGAGTTGCAGTTTTGAGTTGTGTTTACTCTTATTTCCTGGAGAAGTTATGCTCGTTGATAGCTCATGAAAAGTAGTGTATTTTTTTTCTTTTGCCTTCACATACAGGTTGGACCACTCTGCTCCAGCACCCTCAGGACCTGACCAGTCCCGAATGAGGGAATTTTCCAGACCTGGGGAGGTCCCCTGCTACCAGCCTGCCTCCCCTCCCAGCTGCTGGCCCTAGCTGCCCTCTCTGTCAGGCTGCCATGCTAATGCGGTCATGATGGCCTGGACTCCCACAGCTCGGACCCTGCTACCAGGGTTGCTGCAGCTGCTGCATTCCTGGACCCGCTACCAGGGCTACTGTGGCCCCACTACTGGGGCTGCAACAGCCCTGGCTATGCCATGGGCTCTGGCCCTGGTCCCAGCCCCAGTGGCTCTGAGCCTCTAGCCCTCTTGCCACTGGGACTTCCTGGTCCAGGAACATCCGTGGTCCTGCTGGAACATGGATGTTGCCAGAGAGGAAGTCACGGTTTTTGGAGGTCCAACCTGTATTTAGCTTTAACAGCCCATCATCAGAACTATTGATCAGCCATCATAGTTAACATATTTGCTTTTGTTCAGGGTGGTGTTAAGAATGGATATCCATTATTGTTTTTCTAAGTGGGAGGGTACATCTATGTGGGAAAATTTCCTGACAAAGCTACATGGCAATAATTATTCTGTTATAATTCTCTTTGGAGACACTTAATAAAAGTGAATTTATTCCAAAGTAGAATGTCCACCTGGGTACTCTATTTGTATACTTGCACTAAAATAACTAATTGGATATAGCTATGCTGGGAAATTTCCCAGTGTGACAAAACTTTAAACTAGATGGGGTGGGGAACCTTCGCCCTTCTTCACCCTGCTTAATTTGATCTAGTCCACAGCAAGTCTCCAGCCTTGGCACTCTCGTGTGGGCTGGGACAAACCACCACTGCGAGCCTGTTCCCACTACAGGCAAGACGGGAAAAAGATTTCTAGGCTGCCTTAGCCCAGGAACCTTCGCTGTAGACACTAAAGCCCCTGCGTATTATCCATCCCTGTCTGGTTGGAGGAAGGCAGATCCTTGCACTGCCATCCTCCCTGCTAGGCTGGAGCCATGTCACCACAGGAAGCTCTGACCCCATGCTACCTTTGTCTGCAGGCTCCACCCGTGCAGCTTCCATTGGCTAAAAATCCCAACCAATGGCAGCTCCAGGAGGTGATGCCTGCAGATGAGCACAGGTCAGCACGGTTCATACTGAGTCATCTGTTTCCCCTACTACAGCAAGGTGGAGCTGCCCCAAGTAAGTGCTCCTCACCCCAACCCTCTTCCCTAGCCCTAAGACTGTATCCTAACTCCTTCTTGGGTCCCACACTCCAGCCCTGAGCATGCTTCAGCACACTAATTCCCAGCAAGACCATGCACCCCCACCTCATACCCTGAGTCCCCTCCTACACACCAAATGCTTTAGCCCATCCTGGAGCATGCTATCAGAGGCAGCAGCATAGGGTAGCAGGCAGGAGCCGGTCCACCCGGCGAGCCAGTTTAAAAACAGCTCCCTGCGCAGACTGGCTGCCCGCCACCCCGCACTGCTGCCTCTGATACAGAGCAGCAGTGCAGGGTGGCAGCAGAACCTGACACACAGGAGGCAGTGAGCAGAGGACAGGTGGGACCAGCAGGGATAGGCTGCTTGAAAGATGGCTTAATGCACATATTGGCTCCAGCCTGCCCCTCTGGCCCTCTGCGCTGCTGCTTCTCTATCAGTGGCAGTAGCGCAAGATGGTGGTGGGGCAGGCAGATCCAGTGCTCATGCGGAGCCTGCTTAAAGCCCACTCCTCATGGGCACCAGCTCCTGCCCTGCCCCCTCCCCTCCACTACCTGTAATACAGAGGAAGCAAGGGAGCAGGGAGAGCCTATACTTGACAAGATTAAGGCAGCAGACGCGTCTGTTGGAGGGGGGTGTGAGTTCACTGAGAACAGAGGCTGCTCTGTGGGATTCTGGAACAGCCTCTACCCACAGGGAACTTTGGGCCCCGAGTGGACTGGTTGCTGCTGCTTCTGTATCAGAGGTGGTAAGTGGGAGCTGCTCTGCATAGGAAGACAATTTTTAAATTAGCTCCTCTCATGGACTGGCTCAAGCCTGTCATCAGAGGCAGCAGTGCAGGGTGGCAGGGGGCTCCCTGGGAGCGGGGCCGGGAGTGCATTCGCTCTGGCCTCGTCCGGGGGGGAGCATTTTAGTAACCATGTAGCTGCTAAGAACTGTTGTGGTTACATGATTACTAAATAAACAATTTCTAACATCCCTAACTCATACTTAACCCTGGGCAGGGCTTGCCAGTACTTGTGCTCAGGGTTCAGAGACTTGCCACAGAGTTGGAGTGCGACTGCCAGCTCAAAGCGCTGAGCCTTGCCATGGGCTGGGTCAAAGTAAGCCCAACCCCTGTTCTAGATTTATTGAATAATAATTTGAGAAACACTGAGAGAATTGGAAAGGGAAAAATACTACTTAGCATAACCAGGTCCCCAGAAGTTGCTATCATGTCTTGCTTGTAACTGAAGGCAGAATCAGACCACAGTGCTATGCCCACCAATTAAGGGTGCTGACAGATTATTCTGTTTCCATAGTTTACATTGTGTTGACAGATCTACAAGGCATCAGGCTGTTTTATACTGATTGCTTCAGTTTTCCCCTTTACAGGCCAAAACAAACAAAACAAAAACAACCCCTTTTCAATTTCAGTATTCATTTATAGCTGCTGGCCTCATTCCTGGAAGACTGTTTTCCCCCAGTCTCCTGTATGAGGCACAGCACCAATCCTGTTGCTCCAGCTCTAAAGGCATGTCTACACTAGGAAATTATTTTGAAATAACTAAATTTGAAATAGTAACTGCCGAAATAACTGTTTTGAAATATACTTATTCCCCGAGGAAAGCAGGAGTACAGATTTCAAAATAACCAGCCTGTTTTTTTGAAATAATGGGCTTGGCAGTGTGGACTCTCTGCTTTTTACTTCAAAATAAGGGGGGTTATTTTGATATAACTCCCTATTGTATACCAGGGCTAAGTGAAATAGCAGACAAATAAAAAAGTTAGGACGCAACAATACTTGTCTTGTTCCTTTCCCCTGAAAGAGTGTTTGGAAGGATAGTTGTTGTTTTTTTAATTCTTTGGACTAGAGTACCTCCAAATCACACGAGTGCAGCAACAGAACTTGGTGTGGAGTGATGGAAAATCCCTTCAGTAAACCCAGAGTGCCTTCATTAACCTTTCAGTGCGGAGCCTCATACCAGAGGAACAACTACTGTTACTAAACCACCTGAGGAGTTTCAACATGTAGAATAGATCTGCTAAATCAAACACAGAGGGCGTCCCTGTTGGTGCTGGTACTCTTGCTCCTCAGGAGGAAGCCAACAGGTTCATTTGCTCCCATTGACCTCTTGTTGTGTGGATGGTGCAGAAATGTGATTTAAGATACATCGACTCCAGCTGAGTAATTAATGTAGTTGGAGTTGCACTACATTAAATCGACCTTCCACTGTAGTGCAGACTAGGCCAGAGAAATAAATATTTGAATGACCAGTAGAAAAGTATTGACTGAATTTTGAGAGAGGCTGAGAAAATACTTCTCATAATTCAAGCCGTATGAAAGGAAATGTAGGTCCTTTTACAAAAGCAAGAAGACATCTGGGTAGTCAGAGTACACAACTTTTATAAAAAAGAGGAATTAAAAAGATCTATAGGCGTTTGGGCTAGGAGAGATCTCATTCTTTATCACCCTCTCTGAAGTGAGCGAGCCCGTGATCTGAATAGAATACTAGAACTAGAAGGGACCTTGAGAGATCAACTCCAGTCCCCTGCCCTCATGGGAGGACCAACCACCGTCTAGATCCGTGGTCCCCAACACGGTGCCCGCGGGCGCCATGGCGCCCGCGGAGGCATTTCCATGCGCCCGCCAGGTGCTCGGGGCTGGCCTGGCACCGGGCGCATGGCGGGGGGAGCGCCGGCCCCGGGCGCGCGGCGCTTGGTGGGGGGAGCGCCGGCCCCGGGCGCGCGGCGCTTGGCGGGGGGGGCGCTGGCCCCGGGCGCGCGGCGCTTGGCGGGGGGGGCGCCGGCCCCGGGCGTGCGGCGCTTGGCGGGGGGCGCGCCGGCCCCGGGCGCGCGGCGCTTGGCGGGGGGAGTGCCGGGCGCGTGGCGCTTGGCAGGGGGAGCGCTGGCCCCGGGCATGCAGCTATGGGGGGGGCCGCCCCCGGGAATGCAGCTATGGGGGGGGCCGCCCCCGGGGCGCAAGTGTCCCCCGCCCCTGGCGCCCGGTGGGTGAACGGCCACGCCCCCTGGTGCCCGGCGGGCGAACGGCCACGCCCCCTGGCGCCCGGCAACCTCGAAAGGTTGGGGACCACTGGTCTTGATCATCCCTGAGAGATGTCTGTCCAACCTGCTCTTTTAAATATCTCCAGTGGTGCAGATTCCACAACCTATTAAATGGCCCCTTTTCAGTTTGGACAGATGGTTACAATTCATAATCAGGAATTGATGTGCTTTGTAATTAAATCAGTACCCCCAAATATTTACACATTTATGTTCTGAGCTTCAAAATCTGTGGAGAACAGACATGAAGGAAATTGCAGTTCAGTGGAGTAGTTTTCCATGCTAAGGCTGGGCAGAAATGAGTGGTCTTTAACTTGCAATTGTTTTCTCTTCTGTTAATCTGACATACATATTTGTGTTTGCACAGAATATTTTTCAGATTTAATTGTGGCTTTAACCATTTTATAGTCTAGGTGCTTCCAGTCAAGTGCTCTATCAGCCTTTATCAAAGCACTTGTAGCCTACACTAACCCCCACTGTCAATATACTATGCGTCAGTGGTTCTTCAACTGGTGCTCCGTTCAGGTCTCAGTGAGCCCTCACACTGCTGATTGGAGATTTTTAGTGAGCAGAGCCCCCTCGTGCCGAGCCTTTGCATCCAGCGTCTTGTGCTCCAGCTGTTTGAGTGTACACACAGTGCGAGCTCTCTCAGTTCCTTTTCTAGTTTAAAGTTTCTTCATAGTTTAGTCAGTTAAAGACTGTTTTCAACATTTGCTATAAAAAAAAAAAGAAAGAGAAGCGCCACGGTGACTTTTTCTTCAATATGCCAGGTTCCCCCAGCTTTAAAAGATGCGACTCATGTCAGGACTTGATGCCTATTTCTGATGGCCATGCCTCTGCATTAAATGCCTAACAGATACTCATGCAGCACATGATTGCCCATACTGTCAGAATATGACAGCCAGAGCCAGAAAAGACCGCAAAATGGTCTCAAAAACCTTCTCTGGGACAAGTCCCTACAACCACCGTGAGACAAACCTGAGGAGACACGGCGACAGCAGAAGCCCATTGACAGGGTGGCTTCCCCATCCCACAAAGGCACACAAGCTTCATGGGCTTCCCTGGCACACTCCTTACCAGCGCTGTCCAGAGTCTCTCGTTGCCAGGTGCCGTCAGTCTCTGGCATCATGGAGAAGCACAAGTCTGCACCAGCCAGGAGAGCAGAGTCAGAACCCCAGCACACAGCACCAGTCGGTGCTGCTGAGGCAGCGGCACCTACAAAGCCACATGTGCTACCACCACCAGTTCCCGCGGGCCCCACTACAGTGCCTGAACAGACTATCCCTGGTCAGACCGAACTTGACCACGCTCTGGCACCACAACATAATAAAGTGCTGTGCAAGACGTGGCACTTACAAAAATCTCCTCAGCCAGGCACACTGCTCAGATCAGGAGCTTGGTCACCGGGCTTCTCAGTGGTGTCTCGTGCCCAGGGGCACACTCATATGCCAGAAAAGGCTCCCCACTCTCCTCCGCTGCTCTCACCAAGAACTGACTATGGCAGCGGACATAGGAGTAGATTTTCATCAGGCCATTCATCTCCGTTGGGATCAATGGCTTTCTGGAATTCATATCGGGATCATTCCCTACAACAACATCCCCCTGTGGCCCAACCAGCCGTGGATGTATCCTCCACAGCAGTTTCAGCCTCAGTGGTCCCCCTGGGAACCATGGCAGGAGTACCGGCCACATTGCTCCCATGCTTACCACTCTAAGCTTCTACATTACAACAGCACACGACTATGTGCTCCCCAACCATATCCGCACATTCCCCCCCATAGCTGATGGCCGAGTGCTGTGATGTGCTGAGTGTGGGCACTCAGGGCACTCCAAGCCAGGACTGCTTTGCAAGCGGGGCACCCCTGAGAACTGTCTGTCCGAGGTGGGGGTCGGGACCCTTTAAGCACAGCCCTAGGCTAGCCTGAGACAGCAGCTCCACACTCTAAGTCCTAACCTGTTGCCCTGCCGGCACTGCTTCCGGCCAGCCTGACCCTCTGTTCAGGGTTCACTCAATGTGGACATGCAAGTTCGAATTAGCAAAATGCTAATTTGAACTAGTTTTTAGGTCTAGATGCACTAGTTCGAATTAGCTTAGTTCGAATTAACTAATTCGAATTAAGTTAGTTCGAATTAGTGCTGTAGTGTAGACATACCCTGGGAGTGTACACTCCACTTAATAAGCGGCGCAAATATACCCCCTACCAAAGGTCAAGGGAATATAATTATAATTATTATAGACAACAGCACAGGCCATATGACAACAGGCCCAAGCAGTGCCCCAACAGGAGGAGGAAGCAGCAAAATTAGTCCTCCATCACTCAGTCAGTTTCACACAGGCAACAAATTTGAGGTCTTGGTCGGGAGTCTGAGCAACCATCCCACAGATCCAGTGTCATTCCAGTGTCACCTTCCATCACCGCCTGAGACCCTTCTACCACCAGTGGGCCCATTGCAGACAAATGGGTCCTGGAAATTATCAAATCAGGTTACACAAGCCCCTTCACATCCTCCTACCCAGCCCCCTATCCTGTCCCTCTTCAGGAACCCATCTCATGAGCCCCTATTACAAGCAGTGGTACAAAAGTTACTCACCATAGGGTCAATAGAACCTGTTCCCACAGAATATTGAAGAAGAGGTTTCTTCTCCAACTAATTCCAAACAGCCAAAATAACAGGATGGAGACCAGTCTTGGATCTCAGGAACTCAACAAGTTCCTCTGCAATACAAAATTCAAGATGGTGACCCTTGCAACTGTCATACCCGAACTGAACAAAGGGAACTGGTTTTCAGCCCTTGACCTTCTAGATGCATATTTTTATGTAACCATCTACCCTGGCCACAGGAGGTTTCTCAGATTCGTCACAGGTCAAGACCATTACCAATACAGGGTCCTCCCGTTTGGTCTTTCTACGACCTCTCTAGAGTTCTTGAAGATGCTAGCCATAGTCACAGCCTTTCTTAGAAGACAGAACGTCATCATCTTCCCCTACCTTGGCAATTGTCTTATCAAGGGCTCCACTTGTCAACAAACTATAGGGATGACAACTGCTACTAGGGAGTGTTTTTCCCGACTTGGCCTGCTTATCAGTATACACAAGTCCACCATACAGCCCACACAAAAGAACTTGAAGATGAACTGTCAGATGAACTTCAAGTTTGACACAATCAACTCTGGATTAAACAAAGACTGTGAATGGCTAGCTAACTACAGAAGCAGCTTCTCCTCTCTTGGAATTCACACCTCCAGATTATCTACTAGAAGTGAGCCTCATCCTCCTTGATTGGATCCACCTTGTCATCTCTAGCCTGATTCTGGCCTACATATTTATACCTGCCTCTGGAAATTTCCACTACATGAATCTGACCAAATGGGCCTTTGCCCACGAAAGCTTATGCTCCTACACTTCAGTTAGTCTATAAGGTGCCACAGATTCAGACTAACATGGCTACCCCTCTGATACTTAACTCCTATCCAATCAGCCTAAGGCCGTGGTCACCAACGAGGCCTCGACCAGTTGATTGCGAGGCGTTCAGGCACCCCCACCTCCCATTTTTCCCCCACCCCCGAGAAGCCCCACTACCTACATCCAGCGTAGTGCCGGCTTCCCGCGGGGTGGACAGAAGTCCTACCTGTAGCTTCACACCACTTCTGGGGGTTCCGGAAGTTCACTGGCTGCACCCCTCCCACAGCTTTGTGGTGTGCTGGGCGCCGCAGGAAGGGTGAGTCAAGCGCAGGGGTTTCCCTGCACCTAGGGAGCGGGGCTCGGCCCAGGGGCAGGCGCCCGCAGGGGTTTGACTGCGCCGCAGGAGGGGGGGTTGGCCACGGGGCAGGCACCCGTGGCAGGTGCCCACGGGCATTTGGCTGTGCCACGGGAGGAGGGTTTGGCCCTGGAGCAGGCGCCCAGGGGGGTTTGGCTGTGCCGCGGGAGGCATGTGCCAGCTTTCTTGGGTGGGCGGGGGGTAGAATCCTGGGAGGAGGCAGGTGCAGGGGACTCTCTGCCCCCCTGTTCTCTACTCCCCAGGCTCCTGTTGTCTCTTCCCACTCCCCAGCCTCAGAAACCTGTCCTCACTGGCACCCTGTCCCCTGCCCTCCTGGCACCCTGTCCCCTCTCCCGCCCCCAGCCGCAGAATTCTGTCCCCACTGGCACCCTGTCCCCTGCCGAAGCACCCTCTAGCACCCTTTTCCAGTACTATGTCCTCTGCTCCCACCAACACAGTTGGGGCCACATTAGTGGAGCTTGGGGGTGGGGAAGGGTTGGAGGAGGTTTTTTTGCATCTCACTTGTGTGTCTCTAACTGACTTTTCTGTGGGTCAGTGACCCCTGACTCAAAACTGGTTCCTTGCCCTTTTCAGAAATAAAGACAATGCAGAAACTTTTTAGCGTGAAGCCTGGCCAACAAACCCCCAATTGGGGCCAAGCCCCCATCTGGCCACAGTATCATAACACTTCTGTACTTCCCTTTCCCCCAGATCCTACATCTGAGACTTCATACACTGGAACCCCCTTCCCTGAGCCCCTCACATACCCCAACCCAAATTCCTGAACCCTCACATCTAGAAGTCTGTGGCTTGCTTAGTACACTAACCCTACATCTGACCTCAACACTGCCCAGACTGGAGCGCCCCCTTCCCCTCCCCGGTGCCAGCGTTACCTTATCCACCTCCTCCTGCATCCAGATTTCCCCCCAGAGCTTGCACCTCTCACCCCTTCCCACACCCAAGTCCCTCATTCCCACCCTGGAGTCTACACATCCTGTTTCAACCCAGTGAGGGTCCGACTAGACTGCAGGAGTTTTTCAGGATTCTGGAGATATCCCAGAAAAACTCTTCTGCATCCAGGGATGCGTTTGTTCTTCCACTTCTTTTAGTGGAAGAGCAAACATGATCTTTTGATCACCCCTATATTCCTCTTTCCACGAGGAATAAGGGGGCTTCCAAAAGAAGGGGTTTTGGTCTGACATTTGGTCCAGTCTAGACAGGCCAAATGTTGGAAAAACTTCTTCCTACCGCAGAATTGGGGGAAAAAGCAGCAGTATAAGGGTTGGGGATAACAAGTGATGGAGAGGAGGAGAATAGAGAGGGTGGGGCTTGAAGGAAGGGGCGGGGCAGTAGATCTTAGCTTGTTCTGTCACTTAAAAAGTGATCTTGGGTGTAAAAAGGTTGGAAACCACTGGCATAAGGTATAGCAAGATCCTTAGATTACAAATGGGCATATAATCTTCAGTTTTTCTGGATGCATCTTGCATTTACCAACATTAGTTTTATCTGAATTGAACATCAGTGTGTTAGCCCTCCTTTAAGCCCCAATTTTATGGAAGCACTAAAAACATATATAGAGGTGTGCAGAAAATTCTTTCTGAAACATCAATTACTAGAAATGACATACTTAGTTAAGGTAGAGAGAAATTATTTTGGTATCCATGACTGCTCATCTTAACCGATGTTCCTGCTAATCTTTTCAATCCATGTGCAGAATAATTATATTATGTACAACAAGGAATGTGCATGTAAACTGCTAGTAGAAACAAAAGCCTAGCTGTGGGTGCTCTACTACTCAGCTGGGCAGCATTGGAATCTCTCCTGAGCATCTGCACAAGTTCCCAGTTTACAGGGAACAAAGGTTTTGACCCACCTATGTATTTCTGTTTACAGTAGTTTTATGGTAGTTTCTTATGCTCTTAGTCTTTCTAACTGTGATCATTTTTGTTTTGTGAACTATTGCTAGTATTTTTATCTTTCTGGTAATGAAGATTCAGTACTGAATTAATATTCTAGACATTACTGTATCAAAGAAGACTTTGTCTATATCTGCAAGACAAGGGTGTGAGTCCCCTGGTTACATATACTGGTTCTGGTTCTCATGAAGCTAGTACAGTGGTTCTTTTTCGAGTGGTTGCTCATGTCCATTCGAATCAGGTGTGGGCACCGCGTCTTCCGGAGCGTTTTCCCTAGCGGTACCCGTAGCGCTGGCAGGGCGCCCTCTGGAGTGGTGCCGCCATGGCGGGGCATAAGTACCCCTGCCGGCGCTGCCCCACCTCAGTTCCTTCTTACCGCCCATGACGGTCATTGGAGTGTCTCTCTCTCTTAGATCAGTTAAGGTTCCCATTTCTCTTAGCATTGTAGATAGTTCTAAATAGTTATTAGTTAGATAGTTAGTGTCTCTTTGTTTTTTCCTTCTCCACCTTCGGGGGTGAGGAATGCCAGGGCCACAAGGCTTTAAGACAAAGTTCATGCCCAAAGGAAACCCTCACGACAGTTGTCTGAAGTGTCTGTGTGAGGGCCATCTTACAGACGCCTGTAAGATCTGCAAGTCTTTTAAGCCGCACACTAAGAGGGAGAGAGACTCTCATCTAAAACTTCTCCTCATGGAGGCAGCTTTACAGCCGGCACTGGCGGGGCACTCTGCGGTGCGCAGTGCACAGGCGTCCACGCGAGATGCTCCATCCTGAGGCCTGCCCTCGGCGTCAAGGGCCCGGCACCGGTCTCACTCTCCGGCACGAAGAGGTCAAGAACGTCTCGTGGTAGGTCTCTGAGCTGAAAGTCCAAGTCAAGCCTACACTGCGGTGCCGAGTCACCGGTGCACATGTCCTCATCCACCACGGTGTGGCGCAAGCGAGCGGGACGTCCGCCCAGTCCAGGGTAACTACCTTCGCACTTCCCCTCCACGCCGGACACCTTTGAGACGGCGCATGACCTCATTAGCCTCACTATCTCCCCTCTGTCATTGGTTGAGGCGGAAGGGTCGAGGTCGCCTACTCTGGAGGCTGTGTTGGCTCCAGCTTCGCCTCCGCACTGGCATGACCAGGCAGCACCGGCCACTTATGCAGCGGGACCGTCCCCTGTGGGACCAGTACCGCTTGCCTCCTCATCAGTGCTGGTCTCGGTGCAGGCCGCCAGGCTTCACTCGGTGCCCAACTGGGCTTGACCCTCCTTAGTGCTGAGACCTCTCTCAGACCCCATCTTGGCTGCACCGGTGCCGTATCACTCTGGCCTTGTGGCAACGTCTATGGTACCGTCATCATTGACGCCGGCGCTGAGCAGCTTTCCAGGGGTGCCATTCCAGTTGTCGGCACCAGGCCCTTCAGCATCAGCCTCTTCAGCACCAGTGCACGTTTTGGCACCGGCATCACCCGTGAGCTTTGCCAGTACCGCCATCAGCGGTGACATCGGCTTCTTCGGGGTTCGTCTCGCAACCGGTACCGACTTCGGCAATGCAACCATGCTCCGTGTTGGTACCAGGACCGGTCCTCCGGGTGCCGCAACCAGCTCCACCTCCAGCACTGGGACCTGTCCTCTCGGCACCGACTCTGCTTCAGGCACCGGGACCGGTTTTCTCGGTGCCTCAGCTGGTTCAGCTCATGGCACCGGGACCTGTTCTCCTTGTGCCGCAAGAGGCACCGCTAACTGCACCGGCACCGGGACCGGTCTTCCGGTGCTGGCACGCCGTCATCAGGCGCACACGGGCAAACCCAAGTCCATGGCCAGGTTTGCCCCTTCATTGGTGGCAGGACATTCGTCATCTGCGCCTCCCTGGCCGGAGTCTGACTACTTGTCGGATTCTGATGCGGCATCGTTCAGGTCGGAGTCCTCGGGAGCTTCCTCGGCTCACAGATCCTGTTTCCGACACCGACGTGATCGTTCGCGGGTGCAGCAGACTTGGCCTCCTCAACCGCAATGGCCTTTCTGGACGCCGTGGGCTTACCACGAGTGGCAGGGGCCTCGGGGCGCCGAATGCAACCATTGGCGTCGCTGTTGCGACCCCCTCCTTCCCCCCAGAGGTCTCTTGCTTCAGATGCCGTGGCTGAGCCATAGGCCTCGGTACTGGAGCCGCTTCCGGAAGCGGTACCGCCTGCCCAACTGGCGCCTCAACTGATTCCTATGCTGGGCCCGGCACCGATCAAGGAATCGTCATCATCATAGTCTCCCAATGAAGCCTTGGCGGATCCCGCACCGGCGTTGCCTACTATGGATGCCTGAGCGCATCAGAAGCTGCTTAAGTGTCTGGACTCCGAGCTGAGTGTCCCTGTGGAGCCAGTAGTGGAAGACACAGACCCCCTGATTGACATCCTTTTGGATGATGCGCCCACCCGCTTGGCTTTGCCACTTAATAAAACCGTGGCCAAAATTACCAAAGACCAGTGGCAGACGCTGATCCCTACCTTAAAGGGAGTCGAGAGGCGCTACTACGTTCCCCAGTCGGGGCACGAACACCTATACTCCCAACCCGTTCCGGGGTCTTTGGTCGTTCAGGCTGTGGCCCAAAGGGAGAAGCTTCCCCAGCCGGGGCCGTCCCCGAAAGCTTGGGAGCCCAAGCGCCTTGACCTGATGGGCAGTAAGATGTATGCCACTGATGGGGTGCAACTCCGCATTGCTAACCAGTAAGCGATGCTGAGTCGTTATGCTTTTAATACCTGGCAGGCCGTGGATAAGTTTAAGGACAAGCTGCCTGCCGAGGCCTATCAGGAGTTTGTGGCCATGACCTCTGAGGGCAGAGCCATCGCCCGCACGGCCCTCCAGGCTTCCCTGGACGCTGTTGACTCTGCAGCCTGCACCATGGCGTCAGGTGTGGTTATGCACCGTGGTGCCTGGCTGCAGGTGTCTGGAATACCTTTGGACGTCCAAACTACGATCCAAGACCTGCCGTTTGTAAAGACCTGCACTGAGGGTCTTTACAAAATGCATGGCAGTCGTAGCGGCGTTCCTCCACAAAAAAGGGATACACGTTTTTCCATACCTGGATGACTGGCTAATTCGTGGTCGTTCCTACGAACAAGTGGAGGCCCATGTTTCCCTCACAAGGGCCCTCTTTGTAAGGCTGGGACTCATGATAAACAAGGAAAAGTCATCGTTGACTCCCTCTCAGCACCTCGAATTCGGAGGTGCCCTCCTGGATGTCAGGGTGGCAAGAGCACTCCTCCCCAGAACCAGGTTCCTGTCTATAGTTGAGCTGGTCTCCAAGTTAACTCTGTTCCCTATCACGACCACTCGGGTCTGCTCGAGGTTGCTGGGTCACATGGCAGCGTGTACCTATGTGGTATGCCATGCTCGAATGAGGCTCAGGCCTCTGCAGACTTGGTTGGCAAAGGCATTCAACCAGTCCAGGGGTTTCTGGGACACGATTTTCACAGTTCCTCCGGAGGTGATAGCCTCCTTACAATGAGTGCTCCGACCCCTCCTCCTTGAAGTGGGGTTGGCTTGGAAGTCACCTGATTCGAATGGACACGAGAAACCACTCGAAGAAGAAAAGAACGGTTACTTACCTGTAACTGTTGTTCTTCGAGATGTGTTGCTCATGTCCATTCGATTCCCCCCCCCCCCCACCTCCCTTTCGTCGGAGCGTCTGGCAAGAAGGAACTGAGGTCGGGCAGCGCCGGCAGGGGCACTTATGCCCCACCATAGTGACACCAGTCCAGGGGGCGCCCTGCTGGCACTATAGGTACCGCTAGGGAAAACGCTCTGGAAGATGCAGTGCACGCGGTGCGCACACCTGATTCGAATGGACATGAGCAACGCATCTCGAAAAACAACAGTTACAGGTAAGTAACTGTTCTTTTTTCAAACTATGGGTTGCAACCTGGTACTGGGTGGTGAAATGTCAAACACTGGGTCTCATTGTTGCAGGGTGATCAGGTGACTACTGCGGCTGCTAAGGCCTGCCTTCTTGTCCTGGAACCACAGACTGCCTATAACAGGTACTATAAAAATATATTGCCCTTTTTTGCTACAAAATTACATTGCAGAAACAAGATTAATTTTCAGTCTAGTGTTTACCCTTAGGGTGGATCTATGCTGTAATGTAAGCCAAGACTTAATCTGTGAATCTTGTGTTTGCAAGCCCAGGGCTTGAACATCCCCAGTGCATAATGATTTTAGGTTTAAAATTTCTGTACCTGGGCTTCAAACCTCAGGCCCAGGTTGCAAAATGCAGTAATCAGACCTGAGTCCAAGAATTGTATCCCAGGTTTCCTAGCTCCTTCTCCAGTTGTGGCTGCTTTATTGGTTTATTGTGCAGTTTGGGGTAACTTGATATCCACTGTGCATATTACAGGAAATTCCCAACAGCTCTTGCCATGCTGTCTTTTGGGTTGTATGCTCCCAGCAACAGGAGTCAGCAACATTGGGAGGAGTCACCATTTGTTTTCATTCCTGTTTCAGCAAATGAGCAGAGCATCAATTAGATACCACTGGTAACATCTAGTCGAATGAACCAGGTGGAAGAGAGGGATGATAGAAATGGGGAAAAAAGGGAAATGGCTGATACTGCTTGTGGTTCTTACTCTAGTTGTTGATGTCTGTGTAAATAGGCACTTATGTCGGATCCGCACTTACGAACAGGGCTTTCTCGCCCCAGAGCTATTGAAACTGATCAGTGGCTGATTCCAGGAAGCTGGGGGCAGAGCAATTCTGCCTCCAGCTTCCTGTAGTCAGCCCCTGGTCAGTTTCAGCAGCAGCGGCTGAATCTGGAGCCAGTTCCGACTTACATACAAATTCAATTTAAGAACAAACCTATAGTCCCTATCTTGTACGTAACCCGGGGACTGCCTGTACTGATCTCAGAATCGGCAACAGAATGTTTAGTTACATTCTCAGCAGGTGCAGAATGGTGATTGCATGTGCATTTGGCAGACTGTATTCCTACTGGCCCTGTTTACAGACACATTTGCAAGACTGTGTCATGAATGTTATCCACATTATTGTGGCTTGCTGTGCTTTTCATAATATTTGTGATGTTAAAGGTGAGCCATTTGCCCCTCTATAGAACTATTACAATAATTGATTATTGAAGAGGTATAGTCAACCAAAAAGTCCACCTACCACAGCTAGGATAGATGTACTTAGACACACAAATCAGGGGTACATGGTACTCCCACATCACAGACTTCAGTGGGCCAATGAACCAGGGAGACTAGTATGTTTGAGTGTATTTGTACAGTCTATACATCTTATGATGTAATGTATGTGGATGTTGATTGCCCTACATTCTAGTTATGAATGACATGACTGCTTATGAAGTGGCAAGAACTGGATTTTAGAATATGGTTTGATGCAGAGAAATGTATTGAGAAATAATAATTGCATACATACAACCTCCTATTTATTCATTTTCATGCGATAAGCTTTTATTATTTGAAGTATGCATTACATGATACTAATAAAATTTATTAATAAAATAAAAACCTTTATTTTTGAAGATGTATTAGAAACACACAATGTTAAACCATTGCCAGACAGACAAGTTGATATTAGCACACCAAAACACCAGCAATAAACCAGCACCAAAATCTTAAACCTAAATAGTGCAAACTGTTTGGAACTGGTTGCATTATCAACTCCTACTGTTATCTGTCTCCCATTCTCCTTTTGTTTTTCTTCCATATTTGGACTACACTTGGCACCACAGGGTGAAGCTGTTCACAGGGGCAGAGGTCATCAATTGATTGTTCATATGTATGCATGCAAGGAGAAGGGGGACAGCATGGGTGGAAATCTACATGGGGTAGATTTGCCCTGTCCAACTGCTAAGTCAAGTCCTGATTGCATGGGCTAGCCAACCATGGAATTTTCCAAAGTGTTCCTGGTCAGTAGCATGTGGAACCACAGAGGGGGGGTTAGGACATGGTGCAAGAACAGCTGTAGGCTGTGTTTTGATGGCTATAAATATAAGCAGCTTCTTGAACAGGTCTTTCAACAGAGCTCTATCTTTTCCCCTTAGCTGATATTTCTGCTCCTGAAACAGTAATTCAGATCTACTTTGTGTGCTGAAATTCTTGTCCTTTCACATGCAGCCTATCTATGCCTTTCCACTTGCCGTAAATCTTTCATCCTGTGGTATTACACCTGCTTTTGGCCCTGTCCAAAGTGTCCACCATGAGTTCATCACAGAAATACTTCTACCTGGACTGGGCTATGACAACTCTGCATCCAAGGGCCTGTTGGAGTGAACCCATGCTGTTAAGGTGGCAGGACCATCAGAGATTGAAGAACCATCAGAGCTTGAAGGGTCTAAAAGCAGATTTCAGACTATGCATTATTGTGTCAGTGCTTCCCAGAGAGGGTCTGTGCTTTGTGAAATACTAAGCTAAAATGATACATTTAAACTGAGTTTGTATAGATTGAGAGGAATGTCTCAACTCCAAGAAGCTCCTTAGACAAAATTTAGTTAATCACAATGAAAAGATAGCATAGAGAATGGTAAGTTCAGTTTACAATTATTTTGTTTCAAAATTGCAGAGCTCCTTGGTCTTTTGGTGACTGGGGAAGGGCTGTTGCAGCTTTCTAAGTAAGCCTTCTCTGTATTTGCACATTATTGAGGAAATCACCAATCCTAGATGGCCTAGTATGACAAAGGGGGAGTTTATTCTAAGCTGCTAGTGCAGTGTTTCCCAAATGGTGTTCCACAGAACCCCGGGATTTCGCAAAGTGAAAATAAAGGTTCAGCGAGAAAATTCCATTACAATAACATTTTATTACTTTAAAAAATACTAATTAATATTATGTGATTTTTGTTTTTAAATATGTTCAATTAAACTAAATGTTGATCTCATGACCTTGTTTAGCATTTGTTTATTATTATCCTTACTTATTTGTGGTCTACTTTTTCAGCTCCATATATTAGACTGTTATTAGGGGTTCTGCAAAATTCTTTCCAGTTTAAAAGGGTTCTGTAGCCAAATAAAATTGGGAAACACTGTGCTAGTGGCAGGACAGCTGTGTATGATAGATGCTTTCAAACATGGTAACAGAGCAGCACATATATGATTGGAGTGGGCTGATGACCTAGAGAAGAGGGTTTGGAATATGTACCCTTCCCTGAAATTTGATTGCCTATCTGGTGTCCCTACTATTGGGAAAAATGCTGCTGTCAGTGCCCAGGATTGGATCAGAATTCATGAGCGTATCAACCGGATGCTGCACAAGTGTCCAGATGGATTGTCTCCGTACAGATCTGCATAACACTTCATGTAGGCTGCTATGAATGCACCTACCAAGACTACATGCAAACACGTGATAATATGGATTCTCAAAGAACTGCACAGCCATCCCCTCCAATGCTCCTGGCATATTTCTGGACTGCATACAACCTCCTGGCTTTACTCCAGACATTGATTTTGTTACCCATGGACTATACTTAGACTCCCCTGTCATGCACAGTTGTTCTGTGTATAGGCGGCTTATGATGTGTCATGCTTGATTTGTATGCATGGTATACCAAAAGGGAAACCAGTACAGGGTTCTTATTTTAAATACCCCACCACATCTCTGTAAGCATGTGCAAGTTTCTACTAAACATTTAGCTATAAATGCTTGTTTCACTGTTCTTTGTACTTACTGGTCTCCATTTTTTGAATTCCATATGGTGTGCATCTAGATGGACTTTTGCCACAGTGCTAGCCATTAGCAGATATATGCTGCTGCACACAGCTTGTAATAAATTTTATACTGGGTCATAAACAAGAAATTCATCCCTTTTAATAACACCAAACATGGAGGCAGGAACTTAACGGAGTGTAGGGCTACTTCCACCTTTCATGTTTTTGAGGCTAGTTCTGTGGTAATTAGCTCCTGTTGTGGAGCATCAAAAAATTCTCCATGGAGTGACCCAGAATGTGCTGCAGTTGCTCTGGCAATAGAGCTTGTCCTTGGGAATAAGTTTGTGCACAAAGGTCACTTTTGTAGCCTCATCTGGCACTTGCTGGCTCCTCTCTGGTGGTGTACTGAATTCAGTAATTAGAAGGTTGGTGCCCTGCCATAAAGTAGTAATGGCTCAGTGCAGTACCAACCACCTTGTCAAACTCTTTGCAAAAGGGGAAGGATGACAGTGACTTCATAGAGTTTCAGTTCTCCCTGGTTTTTTTTGGTACATGGTCTTGAGCAGCTTAATCTGTTCCCCGCACTGCTCATCCAGTGAATCCACTCTTCCACTTCTTTGCTATTAGTTGATATGTGTGGTCATTCTTGGAACTTAGTTAAGCTATTTGCTCACATTGCACAAGGAATTAATCAAAATCTGGCAATGCCACGTGCTTGGCAAAGGACTTCTTTGTGCTAGTGGCCATTAGCATTGTAGGAAAAGATTCATTCCGCTGCTTTCTCAGCAGTCTGAACAAAATGGAAGGGTTAAACAATAAGCAGAACAAAGGACATTGTTCCATGGAATTGTGGGATAGAATTGACCGGCTCTCAGGACCAAAGTCCAAGCTATGTCCACAGTACAAAAAGATTGAAGGTAAGCCCAGATTCCCCAAGGAACTCAGGTTTGAGCTTTCCACTCCGTAGAGGTGTGGGACCCTAGCCCCAAGCTAGGCAGAACAGGGCTTTGGTCTTGAACTTGAGTAGGAGTCTGTGCTTTATGTTGTAGTGTCGATATATCCTATGTCTCCTAAAGCATTCATTTTTCATATTTCTCACTCTTTTTGGATATCTGTTTCATGTTTGCTTCAGTATATTAACTTGAATTTTTCAAAACTGAATTTTATCATAGTATTTTTCTTTTCCATACTTCTAGTATTTTATGTGTGTATTATTTCTCTGTCCTGACACATGTTTATAACAAATCATAATTTAATATAAAAAAGTATCTGTATATTTTGTTAACATGAAGATAATGCACAAAGCAAAATGTACAACAATTGAAGTGTACACCACTCAGCAGCTTCCTTGAACTTGATAAATTCCTATTTTGTAATTACTCCGTTTACACTCCAGTTTGGTTTATAGTCTGCTAGTTTTCAACCCAAATCACTGTATTTATAACCAAGCCAGTCCGAACTAATTTAATTTTTAATCATAACTTTTATTAAAAAGCAAATACTATACCTGTTTTATTCCCTTTAGAAATTTTGTAATTCTTTTTAGAAAAAGGTAAAATATTTCTTGGCTGCTGCTTATTGCTGATGATTCAACTATCTGTTAATTTTGTCTTCTTACTGTGAAGCCTGCATTTGAAAGCCACATTCTTAAGTAGCTACATTAAGCATTTTATAATTTTCAGTTATCTCTATTAAGAAACCATCATTCATTGTGATTTGGAGCTGGCCAGAAATGGTCCCAATACACCACCACCTTTTGTAATGGTAACCACTGTATTTGACAGTGTTCTTAAACATGCTTTAAACAACCTTTGGTATTCCACATAGTGCAGAGTATGTCTATCTTGGAGACCCAGTGAAGGCAACAAAGCTATACATTGGTTCAGAAATCTGACTGGGTAAAATACCTAGATTGGGACCATAGTTTGTGCATAGGGCTCTTCACTTTGCCCAATTTTGTTTATTTGTTTGTTTATTTTTATTGTAAATAGTGACAAGGAACCATAGTTGTCTAGAAGTCCATTGAGCTAGATGTTGTATTCCTTTATATTTTTATACTGAAATCCCAAACAGCTATTAATTGTTGCAAACTATGTATTTATTTCATCTAGGGCTGTAATAGTATAGTCAATTAACCAATTTATCAATAAGCAAAAGCTTATAGGTTAATTCTATAGACTACACGCATTTCCGTCCTGTCAGTAAATTTTTTGGCAGGCCAGCCAGCAGCCTGGCTCAGTCCTGGCTTGTGCCAGTTCCGGGACCTACCCCTGCTGTAGCTCTGCATTTAAATTGTGTTAGGAGCCAGGTGGGCGACAGCCCGGCTCAGTTATGGTCTTTATCAGAGGCAGCAGCTTAGGGCGGCAGGCAGCTGATCTGCACAGAAAGATGGTTTTTAAACTGGCTCCCCTTGCGGACCAGCTCCCGCCTGGCACCCCGTGCTGCTGCCTCTGTATCAGAGGCAGCAATGTGGAGTGGCAGGGTGCTCCTCAGGAGTGAGGCTGCCAGCTCTGCCTCCCGGGGACTATAGAATAGTCAATTAATTGATAAGAATTCATGAGGTTATTTGACTATTCAATTAACCGATATTTAACATTTCATATGGGCTGTGTCTAGACTGGCAAGTTTTTCTGCAAAAGCTGCCGCTTTTGAGGAAAAACTTGTCAGCTATCTACACTGGCCACCTGAATTTGCGCAAGAACACTGACGATCTAATGTAAGATTGTCAGTGTTCTTGCACAAATACTATGTTGCTCCCACTCGAGAAAAAGCCCTCTTGCACAAATGCATTTGTGCAAGAGGGCCAGTGTAGACAGCTAAAAACTGTTTTGCGCAAAAAAGCCCTGATGGCAAAAATGGCGATCGGGGCTTTCTTGCGCAAAACCGCGTCTAGATTGGCATGGACACTTTTCCACAAAAAGTGCTTTTGCGCAGAAGTGTCCATGCCAATCTAGATGCTCTTTTCCGCAAATGCTTTTAACGGAAAAACTTTTCCATTAAAAGCATTTGCGGAAAATCATGCCAGTCTAGACGTAGCCCTAGGGAATGTGTAGATAACATACAGTTAAGTCAGTGCTTCAGCTGCAGGTTACTTTTTAACATTAAAATCTATTTTTAAAATAATGTGAGCATTGCATTTGTATTAAATGTTTTAAAAGGCAGATTATTTTTATATCATCTATATGATTTAATTTTTTTTGTAGCGCAAAACATTTTTTAATAGAACTCTCAGCCATCTTCATTAAAAGTCCATTGTTTTAAGAGACTTCTTTTTCTGTTGGGTGCCTAAGTGGTCAATTACTACAGGTTTAACTGTATTTGTTCAATTTTCTTTCATTAGGGACAGAAATCTCACTTTCCAGAATAAGTTACCAGAGTCATATTTCTTATCTTTTGGACAACGAGACAAACAAACATTTCCAGGATTCACTGCTTCCCTAGTTCTCTGGCTTTTCAGAAATAACTGTCAATGATTAGTTAAGTTATACTTTCCTTAACACTCTTAAGTATGTTATTTGGACTACCAGATTTGAATATGGTGGAATTCAGTTATTCATACTCATGGCTGGAACTAAATTTTGCAGAAATTAATTTTGAATATTTGTGTTTTATAATCCACAGTATACCAGTATGTTTTGTATAAATAGGGAAATATTGATTCTTGAGTACAGTATTCTGCTACCAGTCTTTAGTGAGAAGGTGAATCATCCTGAATCAAGAAATACAGATTAGAAAAATATTACTTAATGAGATACAATTGTATATTCATTCTTTTGAAGAAGGGTGGATATATTTAAATGAAAGCAGTGATCTTTAATTGCGATTTAAATAATTAATTTTAATCAGTTTTGAATTTGTACTTTTTAGTTTATTTTCCTAAAGAAAGGTTCATTCACATTACTTGTTAACTGTTGACACCTTTTGATTGTAGCCTTCATATGCAATTTCATCTTTCTTTTTGCAAACCAGAAAAATGTACACATTAATTAAGCTTTTATAGAAAGCTTAAGTTATATTTATTCAGATTCTTATTTCTTATATTTTGTATGTGTTAGAAAATGGTGAATAACACATTTCGTATTTACTAGATGATTGATTTTTATCGCGTGATTTGTGTCAAGTTTTAATTGGATAGAAATTCAGTTCACTTACAAATGCACAAAAACATTTTAAAACTTTGTTAAATAAAAGTGCAAACAAAACAAAACATAACAAAGGTTACCAAAAAATGTCTACATTGTAAACTAACGGATTTATTTAACAAATGAATATTTTCTCTAGTTAGTGAATTGAACTGATTGTTTCTGGTCATCATGTTTTTCAAGATTTGAAAATGAGTAGCTCTCATCCTCTCATACCTAGTGGTGTGTGGGTTTTTCTTTTAATACATTGGAAAGGAAAATAAATAAGCGGTTCCTTAACTTTGAATGAACTAGTCATTGAGTTGAGCTAGTTGAATACATTGAAATAAAGAAATTTTATCTGCTTCTGCAAAATATCCTACATCTGTCAAAAGTTGATTTAGCACTTCAGCAATCTGATATCCAGGTGCTCAGCCAGTAATTTTCTCCAGTTGGTGTTGAATGTTATTTTTTTGTATTTCATTTACATGATTTAAATATGATATGTCTAGTTCTTAATATAGGTTCCCAGTAGCAAATCAATTTTAAATAGCTTAAAACCCCCAGCATATTTAATTTAAATAAAAGTTCAGGGTTTTTTTAATTGGGGGGAAAAAAACCATTTTATCTACCCTGTTTTCACCCAAATTTCTGCTTTTTATTTATATGCATTTTTACAACTTTATTATTTCCTAATTGCACAAACTTTCTTTTTCTTGCTAAAGATAGGTATTAAAACTGGTTTCATATGCTTTTCCATTTTTAAATCTTAATCTTAATTTTTAGTCATCTTCATTTCATATGAATCTTTTTTTTCTCACTGGAAGTATTCTCCTTCCTCTGATATATTTGTGAAAACCTTTTTAATTCTTATATCTGTAGCTATCAACAACTTGTTCCTCTTTCTCTGGCATCATTGCCCTCATTACATGACATCACTTCTACAAAGAGAATCATTTCTTCTCTCTATCCTGTACAGTGTTCTCTATCACCATCTCTGTCATTCACCATTCCTGTTTTTGAGTGCACTGTTAATTCTCAAAGTTACAGCCATCATAACACTCTTCGTCTCCAAAACAAAACCATGACCAATCCCCAAGTTAACTATGTGTACCTTAGTCTCTCAACATAGCAAGGAAATTGCGATCTTATTTCTTCATGACTTTGTTTCCTACAACATTCTCAATTCATTTTCATATCCCCTGCCTCCTCTTTGCACCAAAACTACCCCCTAATTGTGGTCAGTCACTCCTTTCACTTTTCTGATCTTGATTCTTTACACTGCACTGTTTTCTTCGTTGACGTGTGTCTGTCATCCAATGTTTTAAATATAATGCTGGTATCCTGTATTCTTTTGTATTTCTAGCTCTTTTATCCCTCTAATAGCTATTGCAATATGGATTATAGGTCCCTTAAAGGCTGTCCTTGACAATTCTAGCTATGTTCACTTCTTTGTGTACTGTTTCGAAAATGGATGACCAAAATCTCTTCTATCAGAGCCAAAAGATTTTTTGAAATCCTGTACTGCAACTGTGAAGAAAAGATTATTTATCTCCACAGTAGCATTTGCAAATTCTATGGCAGCTGAACAGATCTGAAGTGACAGATTAGTAAATTTAATTTAGTGATGGCTGAGCTTTTTTAGTAGTGAGGAATTTCAGTGTTACTCTTTTTAAAAAGTTTTGTCATGGTTTGTGTACAAAATAAAAATTGCTTAGATTAAAAAATTACAACATTTAACATTCTCATTTATATTAAAACTTTACTTTTAAATCCCTGGGAAAGCCTCTAGCCTCATTTTGTTGTCTGCCAAACAACAAAATCCATTGTCAAAAACTGTCAACCAGATCTTGACATGGAATTAGTTGTTAGTTCTTCAAGAGTGATGTGCAGTAGAAGTGCTGATGTTCCCAGGCTCCCCAAATCCTTACGGAGCCCTATTACAAGTAGACTTGCATATGTGTTTGGCAGATGACTGCCTGCCACATGAAAGCTAAATTACTGAGCTGCACAAGGTTGTCTCCTGACTTTCACAGCACTGTATAGGTGTGCTATATTAGATCAAACTAAAGTTGCATTAGGCCCTGTAGAGCATTCAGGGGAATTTGTTGCTTCAGAGGAATGTAAACACCCAAACATTAGTAAGATATCTGGACATATATGCAGTCCTATATGTAGTGTAGATGGGTGGAAACTTCCTGCCTGATACTTGCAGCTGTCAGTGGAATAGTAGAAATGTGGGTTTCAAAAGTGGCAGATTGGACCCTTAAGTCTCTGAACAGACAAGTTGGCAATTTGCCTTGTCTTTAGACTTTTATATTATCTGTCTGTGGTTTGAAGGTGTCCATCACCAGTTTATCAGTGCACCAAACACAGCTATTAGAAATGTGTTTTGTTCCCAAACACTTGTACTTAATGAATGGGGTCTGTTCATTTGTAAAAATTCCACCTCAGCACATCTTAAAAACTTCTCAGGGAGCTGAGTTATCTGATATAAAAATGAGTTACAGAAACTGAACACATATGTTTAAATGTCACAAGCAAACAATTCTGTTGCAGCTCAACCTTGTCTATATGAAATGTAGCCCTATTCTGTAGCCCCTTGATCTTTTCTGACTATGTTCTGTGGAGCCCTTCTGGGTGATCTGGAAAATAGGTGCCAATAATTAGGAAAGCCTATGAATTTGGTGTCCAGCATCCTGTTTTTCTCTAGTTGGGTCATCAGTGGAATAGTTGAGAGCTACTGCAGCTTTCCAACAGCAACATCTTCCAGTTGGATTTCAACTGTCTGTGATGTAGTATTTTGTTTGGGGTTAACACTAACAAGGCTGGGCCCCCTACAACGTTATTTTATTCTTCTTACCTACAAGGCCCAAAATTCAATAAATAAGCATCTTTCCTCTTTCTACCTCAGACATCTATGCTGTGACCATGGGGAGAGAGGGGGGCGGAAAGGGGGAAGAAGGAAAGTGAAGTCTAGATACAGTGTTTAGACCAGATACCTGTATTTGTGACAGTAGTGTAGCGAGTAATGAGTGAAGATTTCTGGTCAATAGAAATAAAGAAGAATATGTGATTTTCCCTAATGATAAATTGATTGTACTCATTAATAACTTCAGCATCTTGCAGTATCACTGGAGAACCTTCATTCAGTAAGTAGCAGCTGTTCTGCAAACCCATGGAAATACTGAAGCACAAGAAATAAACTTGTCACTGGTACTTCATTCTGTCTCAGATGGGAGCCCCATGCCGTGGACCCCTCTTGTAGATGTGGCAGCATTGTCTGAATCATCCTAACTCTTGTTAACTATATATGACAAGACTTGATACTCCCTTTTAATTGTATATTTTCAAACAACTGATTTAATGATAGCAAACAGAGCCCTCTGCCTATCCTGAACAGGAAATAAGCATACCTCTAAATTCAAGCTCCTGACTCTTTCTTATAGGGTTTTCAGAAAGGTACAACTTGTGTTTATGAGGAAATTGACAGGACAAACAGATTAGAAAGAACAACAGATTAGAAAGTTTTTGCTATTGTGTTACAACCTCAGGGTATGCTCCCTTATAGCCAAAAATGTTCCTTTTTCATTAAACTGGCTTGTCTACCTAGATATCATTACTTCACAAATGAGGCCAATACTGTGTTTTAGTCTAGGATGTGTTTGTTTAAAGGTCCTCTGAAAAATATTTCTGCATTACATCCACTGGTCAAGCAAAGAGTGTTGGTATGCTATATTTAAAAGCAGTTCAGCTAACAGAATTTTAACCTGCAAGGGTGGGGGGCATAGGTGAAACAGAAAGTTACATGGTTATAATTCTTTGCAGAATTAGGACCATACGTGGTGACTGAAAAATAGTCTGGGAAATTGTTTACTGAGGTTACCTGCTTACTGTTAAGATAGTTGAAATGCCAAAAACTGTAGATTCTCTGAACCTTAATTGATTCAGTCACTAGATAAGCTTTGTTGCTGTAGCCATGTAGGTCCCCAGATATTTGAGAGACCAGGTGGTGTTTGACACCAGTTTCTGTTGGGCTATGTCTAGACTGCAAGCCTCTTTCGAAAGAGGCTCTTTCGAAAGATACTTTCGAAAGAGCCTCTTTCGAAAGAGAGCGTCTAGACTGCACGCGGAACTTTCGAAAGAGCAAGCCGCTTTTTCGAAAGAAAGCACCCAGTGAGTCTGGATGCTCTCTTTCGAAGAAGCCCTATTTACATTCAAGAACGCCTTCTTTCGAAAGAAGCACTTTCGAAAGAAGGCGTTCTTCCTCGTGAAATGAGGTTTACCGCCGTCGAAAGAAAAGCCACGTTCTTTCGATTTAATTTTGAAAGAACGCGGCTGCAGTCTAGACGCAGGTGAAGTTTTTTCGGAAAAAGGCTACTTTTCCCGAAAAAACCCCTGAGTCTGGACACAGCCTTGGTGACAGAGAAACTGCCAAGCTACACATCACTTTGCCTCCGGTCTGGGAAAGGTACTCAGAGTTTCACAGATAGTTTGATGTTGTTTTGTGCTATTACACTCTGAGTACCATTTCTAGACGAGGGATGTCAACGTGTAGTTGACTACATGATTAACCGATAAGCCTGGGCTGTATCAGAGGCAGCAAGGGGGGAGAGGTGCAAGCTGGTGCCAGTGGGGAGCCAGCGTTTAAGCTGACTCCCCACGAGCGCTGGATCCTATGGAGCTGCCCTCCACACATCCCATCCCTGTGCTGCTGCCTCTGATAGGCAGGAGCCGGTACACGCAGGAAGCCAGCTTTCAAAGCAGCTGCCTGCACGTATCAGCTCCCGTGGAGCCACTGGCCCTTTCATGCTCTTGCGCCTCTATGTACCAGCGTGGGGTGGAGAGGAGGACAGGTGGAAGCCAATATATAAGGGGAGCCAGCTCCGCAGAACCACCACAGAGGCAGCGGGAGGGGAGACAGGCAGGAGCTGGTGCTCAGGGGAGCCTCTCTATCAGAGGCAGTCGAGTGGGGTGGCAGGCAGAAGCTGGTCTGCGCAGGGAGCTGGTTTTTAAACTGGCTCCCGTTGCAGACTAGTTCCCGCCTGCCACCCTAAGCTGCTGCCTCTCATAAAGAGGCAGCAGCATGGGGTGGCGGGGCTCCCTGGGAGTGGAGCTGTGAGTACACTGGCTGCCAGCCCCGCTCCTGGGGACTATTGAATAATTGTGTGACTGCTAAGATTTGATGCAGTTACATGATTATTAAAGTACAGGCAGTCCCCGGGTTACGTACAAGATAGGGACTGTAGGTTTGTTCTTAAGTTGAATCTGTATGTAAGTCGGAACTGGCGTCCAGATTCAGACACTGCTGAAACTGACCGCCAGTTCTGACTTACATACAGAATCAACTTAAGAACCCCAGGCGTCCCCAAGTCAGCTGCTGCTGAAACTGATCAGCAGCTGATTCCAGGAAGCCCGGGGCAGAGCAACTCTGCCTGGGGCTTCCTGTAGTCAGCACTGGTCAGTTTCAGCAGAAGCTGACTTGGGACGCCTGGGGCAGAGCAGCTGGGGTGCTGCTGGGTTGCTGCAGTAGCACCGCTCGGTGCTACTGGACCAACCCAGCAGCACCCCATCTGCTCTGCCCCAGGCGTCCTGATATAGCCGCTGCTGAAACTGACCAGCAGCGGCTGAATCAGGACCTGGGGCAGAGCAGCTGGGGTGCTGCCGGGTTGGTCCAGTAGTGCCCAGAGCGGCGCTGCAGGACCAATCGGCAGCGCCCCAGCTGCTCTGCCCCAGAGTCCAAAACAAAAGCCTGGTCTGCTGGGGGGGGGGAAGCACACTAGCTGCGCCCCCCCGCCCCAGCAGACCAGGGACACGGGGAGCAGAGCCGCAGCGGCAGCGGGGTGCCGCGCCTCTGAGGCTTTGGTCTGGCAAAGCCTCAGAGGCGCGGGACCCCCCCGCGGCTGCGGCTTCAGCCCGGGTGCCTGTGGTCTGCTGGGGACCGTCCCCAGCAGACCACAGGCACCCAGACTGAAGCGGCAGCAGCGGCGGTTCCCCGCGCCTCTGAGGCTTTGCTCTGGCAAAGCCTCAGAGGCGCGGGACCCCGCCGTGGCTGCGGCTTCAGTCCCAGTGCCTGTGGTCTGCTGGGGACGGTCCCTAGCAGACCACAGGCACCCAGACTGAAGCGGCAGCAGCGGCGGTTCCCCGCGCTACTGAGGCTTTGCTCTGGCACCCGCCCGGTGCCCCTGGTCTGCTGGAGACGACCTGTAATCGATATCTAACATCCTATTTCAGACCTGAAGAAGAGCTCTGTGTCACACAGACGCTTGTCTCATAATCGGAGTTTGATTCAGTAAAAGATTTGATTTCACACATTTTGTCTCGGTCAGTAAAAATCAAATAGTGTGCAACCCATTTCACTCTCTACTTTGCCTATTTCATTTTAGCTGAACGTGCCAACCTAAATATACTAAATTGGAATTTATCCTGATGGAAACTGTTTCATAGCTATACTTAAAATGGAGTATTCTGTTCAGTGGGAGTATTAAAATACAACCAAGTAATATAGAGGATAGTGTGATGATACAATACCATTTTTAAGAGTGCATATTATTTATAGTCTTTGTGTATTTTCACTGGTTTAACTAATAGTGAAAAGTGCAAATATCCAAGAAATTTAGGTTTTTAAGATCCAAAATGTAGAGGTGTGTGGCTTTAAGCACAGGAGTGGGTGCCTTTGAAAGGAAAGTGTAAATAAAATAAAACAAAAAATTATAAACCCCAAAGGACTTCTTTTGTGCTGGTCTCACTGTAAGCATTTGGCTTGCTTGCTTGGACCTGGTGAGTTACTGCATAATTTCTAACTTCTGAAAAGGAACTGATTTATAACATTTCTATACAACACTTATTTCACCCATGACTGTAATACATCACAAAACCATTAGCCAACTATGTATAGGGACATTATTTTTATTAATATGTATATATTAAAATATTGATTTGCTGTGTCAAGAACTGATACAAATATTTTTTGCTCTTTTTACAGATTTGCTTCCAAATAAATACATGACCATGGGGGATATGAAGACCCCCGACTTTGATGACCTTCTTGCAGCCTTTGACATCCCAGACATGGTAGATCCTAAAGCAGCTATTGAGTCTGGACATGATGATCATGAAAGCCACATAAAACAGAATGCTCATACAGATGAAGATTCTCATGTGCCATCATCATCTGATGTTGGTGTGAGCGTCATTGTGAAAAATGTACGTAATATTGATTCTTCTGAAGGAGTGGATAAAGATGGCCACCATTCTACAGGCAATGGCTTGCATAATGGTTTTCTAACAGTATCTGCTCTTGAAAGTTATGGTAAAGATGAAGGGAAGTGTCTGAAAGAAGAGGCATCAGTGTCTGAGGCTACTCTGAAAGACTCAGCTTTCAACCAGTTTAGCCCAATCTCCAGTGCTGAAGAATTTGATGATGATGAAAAAATAGAAGTGGATGATCCTCCAGATAAAGAAGAGATGCATGCAAATTTCAGAGCAAATGTGTTAACAGGATCAGTTTCTCAACAGGAATATGAAAAACTAAAGACACTGGGAGGGGAAAACTTGATTAAATCTGGAATTCCAGCTTCAAGTAATCTAGATAAAAACAAAGTTGTTAAAAGAGACACAGAAACAAACTCTGTTAACTTAAGTGTCTATGAACCATTCAAAGCCAGAAAAATAGAGGACAAGTTGCTGAAAGATAGTTCTGAAAAGCTGCTTGAAAACAGAGTACTTGATGGAAAATTAGGTACTGAAAAAGGTGAAACAAATCTTGCCAGCATTTCACAGTCCAAAGCAAAGTCATCAGCAAAGCTTTCTTCATGTATTGCTGCAATTGCAGCACTGAGTGCTAAAAAGGCAGCTACAGATACCAGTAATGAATTACAAACTACTTCAAGAGAATCTTCTCCATTACCAAAAGACATGAATGAAAGTCCCCGAGCTATTGAGAAATCACCGGAGTCTCAGAGTCTTATTGATGGTGCTAAAAAACCATCTATAAAACAACCTGATAGTCCCAGAAGTATATCAAGTGAAAACAGTAGCAAAGGGTCTCCATCTTCTCCTGCAGGGTCAACGCCTGCCATTCCAAAAGTTCGCATAAAAACCATCAAGACTTCCTCTGGGGAAATCAAGAGAACAGTTACAAGAGTGTTGCCAGAAGTTGATTTGGACTCTGGCAAAAAGACAGAGCAAACTGCTTCCATGGTTGCTTCCATGACATCTCTCTTGTCTTCTCCAACTTCTGCTGCTGTTCTTTCATCTCCTCCGAGGGCACCTCTCCAGTCAGCAGTTGTCACCAATGCAGTTGCATCTGCAGAACTTGCACCCAAACAGGTCACAATTAAACCTGTGGCTACGGCCTTTCTCCCAGTTTCAGCAGTTAAAACAGCAGGATCACAAGTTATTAATCTGAAGCTTGCTAACAATACTACAGTGAAAGCCACTGTAATATCTGCTGCTTCTGTGCAAAGTGCCAGTAGTGCCATTATTAAAGCTGCTAATGCTATACAGCAGCAGACTGTTGTGGTGCCAGCATCAAGCCTTGCCAGTGCTAAACTTGTGCCAAAGACAGTCCATCTTGCCAATCTTAATCTTCTGCCTCAAGGTGCTCAAACCACCTCTGAACTCCGCCAAGTGCTAACAAAACCTCAACAACAAATAAAGCAGGCAATAATTTCTGCAGCAGCCACACAGCCTTCTAAAAAAGTGTCACGAGTCCAAGTGGTATCCTCTCTGCAGAGTTCTGTAGTGGAAGCATTCAATAAGGTGCTGAGTAGTGTTAATCCTGTCCCAGTTTACGTCCCAAACCTCAGTCCTCCTGCTAATGCAGGTATAACATTACCAACACGTGGTTACAAGTGTTTGGAATGTGGTGATTCGTTTGCTCTTGAAAAGAGTCTGACACAGCATTACGATAGACGGAGTGTGCGAATTGAAGTGACATGTAACCATTGTACAAAAAATTTAGTTTTCTATAATAAATGTAGTCTTCTTTCCCATGCTCGGGGACATAAGGAGAAAGGAGTTGTAATGCAGTGCTCCCATTTGATTTTAAAACCAGTCCCAGCAGATCAAATGATAGCCTCTCCTTCAAGCAATGCTGTTGCACCTTCTACTCTTCAAAGCCCTGTGGGAATTGGCACACATACTGTAACCAAGATACAGTCTGGCATAACTGGAACAGTAATATCAGCCCCAGCAAGTACACCTATCATTCCAGCTATGCCTCTAGATGAAGACCCATCAAAACTCTGTAGACATAGTCTAAAGTGTTTGGAGTGCAATGAAGTTTTCCAAGATGAGACATCACTTGCTACACATTTCCAGCAGGCTGCAGACACAAGTGGACAAGTAGAGTATCTTATGTTTAAATTCCAGTGTTTCAGCAATACGAATAGGAGATGTGAATGTGTATTTTGCTTTCTCTTAAGCATTCATACCTTATTTGAGATAAATAATAATTGGTTGAAAAATATTTTAAAAATAGAAAAAAACAAAACAAAACCCTGCAAGCACAAAATAGAGAATGTAATTGTTCTCAGAATTAGAGTATATTTTATTTGGAAATTTTTATTCAATCCAGATGTTAAAGTTTATACCTATAAAGGGTGGTGGAGGTTTTTTTTAAATTAAGATTTTTTTTAAATTTAGATATCTTAGTATTGTTCTCTGAGACATTGAAATGGTAATGATATTCACTAAGAATTTGTAGTGATTCTTTTTTATGCTTTGGAATTTAAATATACAATGGAATCCATTTAATTGGCACCCTTCTTAACAGTACACTCACTTAATGGAAATGATTGTCTTATGGTTGATTCTATCTTTGATTTGATTTCAATTTCTGTTACTTATAGTGCCATAAGGGTGTTAGGCTCTTAGTTGGGTGCTGCAGTGACTCTAGGCAATGAATAAATGGCACACTAACTATTTAAATGATGTGCCCGCTGTGTTTTGCAGGCCTTCCGAAAATAAGAGTGTTGTTAAAGTAGTGTTAGCTAGCATATATATAATAAAATGGTGTTAGCTAGCATATATTCCAGCTTGTGACTATTTGTTTACTTGTTACTGCTGTCTTTCTCTCTTATAGTTGCTAAAATGAATCAAATTTATCCTACTATAATATTTTTAAATATTGTGTACATTGCATAATAAAATAAACTTACTAAATAAAAATGAAACAATCCAATGCACAGTGTATTCTATAAGCCTCTGATAATTGAGACCATTGCTTAATTGGAATATTTGGATTTTCCTTGGGGTGTGCCAATTAAAAAGGATTCTACTGTATTTCAAAGCATTTGTCTGTCTTTCATATTGCAACTTCCTATTATGTGGGAATGTAAAGCCAGTAAAATACACTCAGATAAACAGAGACAGGAGCGTGAGTATAATATTTTTCATCTTGCACTGACAGGGATAGGGACAGACTTGCTGAGCCTTTGCACGTAGTATGAAATCCTCTGATTGTTCAAATGCAGATAGCTTTAAAAGGGCTTCCATATTACTTATGACTTATTGTGTGGCTGGGCTATCTGGGAAGTAACACTTTGTACACATGACCTCAAGTAGTCTTGCATATATAGGTAGATGAGCGTGGAAACACTGAATCCAGGATTGTGTGAACTATGTGACACAGTAGTAGAGGCCATTCCAGCTATTAACTGGGATAATAGTTACAACAGGCCGCCAGTGAAATCTCATGGTCTTAATGTGGGTTGCTGAGTGTGAATTCCTATCCGTTGAATGCTGTAGAGATAGATCCCTACATAAATTCTGATTACTCAAGATTTTGGGTGAAGAAGATGGAATGGTGAATTTTCTCTGTTAGGTCCCACTATAATTTTTAACCGAGTGTTTAATCAGTTATTTGCTGGTTGACTCTAAATATATTTGTGCCCATGTACAACTTAGTTAAAATTCACATAATTGGTCAGCTAATCCTGTCAGAGGTCTAACCTGCTATACAGTTGGCTTTTTTTGTACCTAATCCATTATTATTATTGATATTATAGTAGTGTGTAGGAACCCCAATTAAGGCCCCATTGGGCTTGATACGGTAAAAAGAGGTAACAGGATCCCCAGAGAGCTTAGAAACTATATGTTAGACAGTACATGTAGCATGCAGGTAGGCTAGGAGGATGAGGTAAGGATAAAATGAAAAGAGTTGAGCAGAAACACATGAGAAAAATGCCGGTCCATCTGGCATTTTTGTTGGTTGTTTTTTGCCAGGTTGGACGGAAAAGCCAAAGTATATTTGTGCTGTTTCCTCCCAATTTCCCCAAACTGCATTAATGTAAACATGATTAGACAGAATGATAGGTGCAGACATACAAATGTGAGAGCTGAAAAACTGCCAAGGGGCCCAAACCTGAATGTATTGATTATAACGTGAACAACATGGCTGTGCCTAAATGATAACAAAACCTCTTTAAAAGTTTGTGTTGACAAGGCCTTAATGTTTGGCCATGTTATACTCTTTAAAAGAAAAATATACAAGCATTTTAGCTACATTAGCCTCCTTTATTTCAGTAAGCTCTTGCAATGGCAGAAAGTTTTTAATTTTAATTTTTTAGGAACATTGATAATCAATAGATTTTAAATGTTATAAATCTGTGTTCTTTGCAAAATCCTCTTTAGAAAACTATTTTTTTCCTATTTATTGTGTTTTTTTCCCTTTGTCAGACATGGTTTGTTTCTCAGCCCACTTTTTTTTATGTGTGCATTATTACATTCAGTAGTATTACAACCGAGATAAAATGCCCAACATGAAAGCAGTGGACATTACCACTTTAGTAACAGTATAACATGTTTTCCTGACAAGATATGTGTTTGTGCCCTGTAATCAATCACTGTAAACATTATTGTGGGAATATTGTTTGTTGAAGGAGGACATGGTCTAGGTATTTATTAATAATTTTTAATTTTTTCTCTCGTTATAATATCCCTTTAGAAACTTGAAAGAGAAATAGTATTTCTTAGTTGACTTTTGTTTTTCTTGTACTTTGCACTGGCTTGATATTGTAAAGTTACTCAAGAATGTGGGATCTAGCACTGATTTGTTAAAAGTGGATTGATTTCAGTAGAGCAGGGAAGCACACATGGAATTACGTGGGTTTTGTAAACAAATAGAAAGCAAAGTAACACTTGATTTATAAACCCAAATATCACAGTGTCCTTTTAACTACTCTTGCAATGCAATTAGCACAATGTGGTGTGTTTTGGTTAAGTGTAGATAACAATGTTTAAAAATATTTCCCGGAAAGAGTTAGAAGGTTTCCTTTAAAAACGATCCATAAAAACACCCAGAAACAAACAACCGCCCATGGGCCTAACTGAATTGTCTGTTCTTCTGCATATGTTGTAAGATCTTTTCCTTGTTATTTTGTGAAAGATCCACTTAAAGCATAGCAGAAATAAACTGTCTAATACTGTAGATAAATATGTGAACCGGAGCTTGTCTACACAACATTATAGGACTTAATGAAGGTGCCTTTTAGAGCATGCCCCAAGGTCCTACATGGAGCAGTTAGAGTGCTTAACAAATTATAATTGGTTAGAATTATTTGCCACAATGTGTAGACAAGCCTTAATTTTACTCGTGGAACTAGTCCCATTAAACTCAATGGGCCTACTTGTGTAAGTGCAGGATTGTGACATTGAAATTTGTAGAAAATATAGTGAACTTGAAGTAATAAAATATCTGGGTATATTAGGCTAAGAGATGTAACTGCATACCTCTGATGAAAGCTGTGTAGCCAATATCTCTTATGACTTAACTGCTTTTGTGGGTTTTTATTTCTCCTCACCACCATTTTCCCTCAGACCAAATCTCTTGTTCCTTATTTCTAGATCCTAAGTGGACACATGTAATTCTTGTCACACTGAGAAAAAAATCATGTTTTATTCTTATGTTGGTTGGAAAGATAGACATGGAAGTTCAGGCGTACTTTAAAGCCCTATAAGTGTTAAGCAGAAGTGTTGGCTTGTAGAATTCACTGGTAGTGTCTTCTTGTAAGCAGCTACAATTACACATATTTTCTACACTTGTTAAAGTAGTGAATTGCCTACTTTGACAACTAGTGTTGCTGGTGTTTTGTGACATTCTGAAGTATTAGTGTTAGACTAATTCTGCAAACTGCTTGCTGTCACTTCTGAAACAGAGGAATGCTTAGTGGGATTGGTAATGGTGAATGGCTTTTTTGTGGCATAACATCCACAAAAAGTTTTCTTTTATATTGCTGCAACTATAGATACTTTGGAAGGCATATGAAGAATCCATGTATTTCTGTTATTGGAATAAGAAGTTTTGTTTTGCCATTTTATGAAATCAAAGAATACTCTAGATTCTTCACTGTTATGTTACTGCTTGTTAATACGTAGATGGCAAAAATAAATTGTGGCAGTGGTACTGAAGTACAGTAAATTTGGCAAGAACATTTTTAAAAGAGTTATAATTAGTAAGGCTTTTGCCCTTAAGTCTGTGATGAACAGAAAATTAAAACCCTACATTACTTATATTAGTAATTAAAGTCATAATTCAATGTTTCCAGAGTTATTTGTTGGGACAACTAAGAACAAATATTTGGCTTGTTGAAGTGTGTGTGTAAAATGAGGGCATTTTAAAGAGTGAGCTTCATAAAAATAAACTCCCTGATTCAGTGTAGATAAGTTCAAGATATTTCATGTTAATATACTTCTTTAAAATAAAATGTTATAGAATTTTCTCTGGATTTGCATGACTCCTCAAAAGCATTTAGGCTGAGATCTTGCATTATAACAGTAATAAAATTGAATTTACTTTGTCTCTTAACAGGTTTCTAAAATTAGAGAGTAGTACAAATAGTGTCTTTAAAAAAGCGTTCCTTTGCAGGTCAAATTCTGGACTCACTGAAGTCAAAAGGCAAAATTCCCATTAGATTTAATGAAGCCAGGATTTCACCATAATGATAAGTCTGCATCATACGAAAACTACTTATAACATTCCTACTATTGTGTTTACAGTTACAGCTTTGATTTTACTGTCACAACTATAATTGCAACATACTGTAAAGAATCGGCTTTGCACTTTACTATTAAACACAAAATAATTTAATGGAAAATGATCCAGAATTAGAGGGATTTTCATATTGTACACACCATTTCAGGGGGACAGACTCTTACAGCAAGAATAAACACTCTCTATTATATTACAGGTTGTACCTCCCTGGTCCAACACCCTCAGTTCCGAATGAGGGGATTTACCGGACCAGGAGAGGTCCCTCCCCTTGCCCATGGTGAACCACTGCCCTCCAGCTAGGGCTCCAGCCCGGCCCCGCTGCTGCCTGGCCAGCTGTGGCTGCCTGGGCTGGAGTTCACTAGCTGCCACTGGGCCAGAGCTCTCTGGCTGTTGCTGGGGTTGGAGTTCTGCTGCTGGGGCCAGATCTCCCTGGCCACAGCCAAGGATGGAGTTCCACTAGGGTTGCCGGGTGTCCAGTTTTGAACCAGACTGTCCAATATTTGAGCTCTCTGTTCAGGAAACAAATTGAGAATATAAATGTCCAGTATTTTCTAAATAAGATGTGATGTAGATTGTGATGTTATGTCAAGCGTGTCTGATATTTTTGTTGAAACTATCTGGCAACCCTAAGTTCCACGGCCTCTACTGGCCCCCTACTACTGCTCGGTCGCTGGGACCAGAACTTCCCCCTACGCCACCCACACTCCCTCGCCACACACCAGCTCCTGGCTGAGTCATAGGCCCTGCCCTGCCACGCTCCTGTCCTGTGGCCAGGCTTCCCTATACTTGGGCTCTGTGGTTTGTTCCTGGATCAGAGAGTCCTGGTGAAGGGAGGTACAACCTGTATTTTATAATTAGAATTTTGTTTAATTGGTATTTTCAGGAAATCTGTAATACAAATTGACAGAGGAGTTTTTATTTTGCTTTTTAGCAAAACATCCACATCCCTACTCTAAAGGTTAAGTTTTCAACAGCGCTATTTTCAAAATCACCTACATCACAAAGGAGAATCAATTTTATTTTCATAAGTGCCTGTAGTCACTCAAGAACATAAGTCCCATTGAAAGTCATGGGGCACTTTTGAAAAATGGAGTCTAAAATCCATTAGAACAGAAATTGAACATTTTAACACTTGCATTTCTTGTTGACAGTGACCTACATACTCTTATTAATTATTTTTAGTGAAGAAAAATAGAAATGCCAAAAAGTATCAGAAGCCCTGGTCATGAGCTATCCATTATTTATGTTATCATAGCTTGATTTATAATGAAGGACTAATAGATGTGCTAGTTTAATTTCAGGATTTAGCTTGGGGCTTGTAGCTTCAGCCTTGCATTGATCAATCTATCTGTCTATTATAACCAGCTTATTATTTAAAAAAACAACCAACCAGGTATTTAAAAGAGGCATTAGAAATTCTGTTCTGTGGAGTCTTAATAGACAGAAACTATTGTAAACATGTTAACAGTTCAGATGAAGTCATTGGAACTGCTCATGTAATTAAAGACATACAGTGTGGCTGTGTCTAGACTGGCCAGTTTTTCCGGAAAATCAGCCGCTTTCCGGAAAAACTTGCCAGCTGTCTACACTGGCCGCTTGAATTTCCACAAAAGCACTGACGATCTCATGTAAGATTGTCAGTGTTCTTGCGGAAATATTGTGCTGCTCCCGTTCGGGCAAAAGTCCTTTTGCGCAAAACTTTTGCACAAAAGGGCCAGTACAGACAGCTGAGATTAGTTTTCCGCAAAAAAGCCTTGATCGTGAAAATGGCGATCGGGGCTTTTTTGCGGAAAGGCGCATCTAGATTGGCACGGACGCTTTTCCACAAGAAGTGCTTTTGCGTAAAAGCGTCCGTGCCAATCTAGACGCTCTGTTCTGAAAATGCTTTTAACGGAAAGCTTTTCAGTTAAAAGCATTTCTAGAAAATCATGCCAGTCTAGACGTAGCCTGTGTGTAAGTCTGTTCAGGTTTGTAGCCTAGTAATTTAGAGATGCTATTTTGCATTTATGTAATGTATGGGCTTGGTTCACAGGTACCATTCTTGTTCTTTGTGCCTCTCCAATGATGCGAAGGAGCTATAAACCCGTTTTAAACGTGTGTTTACATCTGATTTATATCATTTACATTTCGTCACTGGAATGGCACAGAGAAGCCAAAAAGTATTAGTGATTCTGACTTGACATGTGATCAGCATGTACTAAAATATTTTTTTTTTTGTATTTTGAAAACCAAAATGTTTGAGATTGAGAAAGTGACTATTGCACTTATAGAACCTCCTTTTCAAAGAAAAGCTTTAGAAATATTTTACATAAATTTCATTCTTATTCATATTCATATTCATATTAATGTATGCAATATCTACACAATATTCTGATTTTGTGCGTAAATATGTTTTAATTCATCTTTAAAAAAAAGAAAGTTAATTAACCTCAACTTTGCCTCCACACACAATTAAGTGGTCCTCTGGATGTTACAATTTAAAAAAAACAAAAACAAAGAAAGCAAGGAGATGTAAAAGTAAAGACAACAATCCAAGTTGTTTACTGGTGGGGTATATTTTCCTGTGGTATTCTGAATTAAAGACTACAAATATATTTGACATGGACCTTTAGGCTCCTTCACAGTGCCAGAGTTGTGTGTAAAGTGGCCTTCATATCAGTCCCAGAATGTCCAATGTAAAGGCCTCTATCTTAACAAAGGGATCCAGAACTAGAGCCAACATTTGAATGTGTTGGCTCTTGTTGGTTTATATCCCAACCATAACAAATGTAAATGTTTTTTTTAATGTATTATAAAGCTTGTCAGATAGTTAAACCAAACTATTTGTTTTATCTATTTTGGTTTATCATTTAGAAGACTTGCAATATCTGCCAGATGCTGCTTCCTAATCAGTGCAGTTTTGCATCACACCAGAGAATTCATCAGCATAAATCCCCATATACGTGTCCTGAATGTGGAGCAATCTGCAGATCAGTCCACTTCCAGACCCACGTCACTAAGAACTGCCTGCACTACACACGAAGAGTTGGTTTTCGGTCAGTATGATTATACATGTAATTTAAATATGATGTCTGTTATATATATGCAATTTTTTTCTGTGTTTTTCAAACTTATACTGAAATAGTTTCCCTTTATTGTGACAGTTGCTTACAAAATGCTGCTTTATTGTTTTAAAGTTCTTATGGCTACAGTACTATTTGTACTACACATTTTGGGATAAAAATTGTTTCTAGATGCCAGCCATACATTTGGGCCTATGATTATGTATGATACTCAATACTGCTAATTTCATCCAGCCATGAAATGTCACATTTAAGGCATACAGTTTCTAAGCTAATACATTCAGACATTTTACTAATTTATTTTCTTTAAAAAAAAGACATAAGCTGACTTTTAGATCGTCTGAGTTGAATAATCATAATAATTTTTTAATTAGTGCTAGAGTATCTTTAAAACATCGATGGATGTATTCTGCCAGTCTGTCAGATACAGAAGGCAACTCTGTTGAAGACTTTCTCTCTCTTTTTTTCTCATTCTTCCTCCCCATTTGGGGAAGTCCAGGTTCCCACTGCTGGATTTACCATCAAACTAAACTTTTTTAATACCAATTCACATTGTCCGTCCCAGAGTGCAACAGTCTGATATTTTGGCTCTTTGTTGAAAGTTTTTAATTCCTATATTTCCTTAAATGTTGTGCTGGGAAGCAACTGTCAGTAGAGTAACAAGAATTGGAGGATTATCAAGGCGCTAAGCGGCCTTGAAACTCTGCTGCTATAATTCCAACAAAACTCAGAGCAGTACCAAGACAACAACTCAGAATAGCTTCCCTTTCCCCAACTCCTACAGCAGGCTTTTGCATAGCACTTCAGTATAGTCTTGCAATCTGTCTTAATTGGCTTCCTAAAGATAAGAGTGGTGTGATTTAGAGTCCCACCTGCTGACAGTGCATCTTCCCCTCAAGGAAACATGATTCAGTTATCAGAATGGGTAAGATGTTTTCTGCTAAGGTCATGCTCAGTGGAGGAAGAAGTCTTTTTACTGTATCTAAGCAGATGTTGTGGTAGAATCTTTCTGTTTTTGGTGACCGGGGTTGGTCAGGCCAATATTCATTGCCCCAAAGTCTCTCTGGATTACTCTCTCTCTCTTTCTTTCCTTTCTGAGTAATTAGGTTTGTTTGGAAGAAAGGGGAGGTTTCTGATGTGTTTTCCATCCCCATTTCCTTCCTGTACCTCAGGCTATGTCTAGACTGCAGAGCTTTTCCGGGATACCAGAGGTATCCCAGAAAAGTTCTTCCACGTCCAAGGAACGCATCCGCTTTTCCCCAAAAAAAGTCGGAAAAGCGGACACTTTTTTTTTAGCATCCCTGTAAGTCTCGTTTTATGAGGAAGAAGGGATGTTCTGAAAGAGGGTTTTTTTCTAAAACTTGGCCCCATATAGATGGTCCAAATTTTGGAAAAGCCTCTTTCGGATGTAAATTGGAAAAAGACAATTGCAAATTGCATTTTTTTCCAATTTATCTTTGTAGTGTAGACATAAACTCAGTCACCTGTGGGACTCAGAGGCAACTGGGATTTTTTCAAAGACACCTGGCCTCTATTCATATAGCCATAGTAAGGGCGTAGAGACCATTTAAAAAGTTAACAGTTTAAACAATTAAAAGTATACTGTTTAAACAGTTAACCAATTAAAGGGAGAGGGGCTGGTCTACTTCAGCTGGCCCAGGCCTTGGGTGAGGTCAGGGTTGGATTTGGGGTTGGTTGGTCAGCGTGGCTGGGGCTGCTTTGGCCAGATGATTGAAGTGGCTGGGTCTGTTCAGGCTGGCATAGTTAGGGCTGGGGCTGAAGCTGCTCCAGGCAGTGCAACTGGGGCTGGGTTTGATGTTGGTTGGTTGGCCAGTGTGGCAGGTGCTGCTTTGACCGTCTGTCCAGTGGAGCTGCTGAGGTTAGTGGGCAGGCGCTGTTGGGGCTGGGGTCAGTGGGATGACTGACAGGGTGCTGTTGGGGTCAGTGGGACAGCTGGCCTGCAGGTTAACAGTTGAAGTGTCTTAACTGGTAAAACTAATGCTAACTGTTTCATCAGTTAACATTATACCTATCTATGTCGTAGCAGTGAGAAGACTCCCCTCACAGTTAAAAAAAACCCAAAAAAAACAAACAAACACCTATTTTCCACAATGAATCAGGTCAATGGTGTTAACTTATCCAGGATTTCTCTTTAAAACCCTATGCAAAACTATCTGATCCTTGCCCTCAGCACAGTCTGTATCAAAGTTTCTTTTCTCTTCCTCATTTGATGAGCCTAAAACAAAACTATCTCAGACAATTCAAAATCCATCTTCTTGCTCCTTAGAATCATCAGAATCTCCTCATCAACACCAAACTTTCTCTTGGAGAAGGATGCATTTCCTCCTGGTGGATAACAGTATCTAATAATTTAAGTAAGCTGTTTGATGCCAGTGATTTAAACTTATTTGAATGAGCTAATTAAACTGAGGAAATTCAGCTCACCTGACTCAAGCTGGAACCTCTCAAGCTGAGGGAGAAAAAGATGCTGCAACAGTGAGTCCACGAGAGAGGACCCTGATCTTCAGCAGAGCTACTTCTGTATTTAGGGAGATATGTAGACTGTAGTCAACAGTGAGTGCTTATGTTTGTGGATTATTTTATTTACAGGGGAAAAAATCCTCATGGCAAGAAAAAAAATTCCTCTTGAATGTGATACCACTAGCCCATTTGAAGTAGAACTAATATGAAGTTAACTGTAAAAAAAGTGATGATACTTAAAACTTAGTATTGTAGAGAAAAGTGTGTCTGTAGTTAAGATGAACAGTAGTTTTCATTTAGATGTTTCATTTGAGCTTCTCCCATCTTTAACAGATTTAAGCCAGATCACCTGAAATTTCACATACATTCTGTTAAGCTGAAGTAGAGGCTTTTTAGAAAGTTTGGGGTATCTCAGAGACAATGTGTTTGTGAGATATGAGTGCTCAAAAATTGTGTTTTCACTTTTTGAAAAGTTTCCTAGTTCTTTTGGCTTGCCATATCTGAAAAACGGCATATTGTTTCCTATATCATCATGCTATCTCTCTTCCATAAGATCACCGTATCTCTAAAAGGATATAACAGACATAGAAGGAGTTCAGAGATGGGTAACGAAAATAATTAGAGGCAATGAAAATCTTCCATAAGAAGAGAGATTTAAAAGGTAGGAACTGTTTAGTTTAGAGAAGATATGAACAGATAGAGACATGATAGATACAAAGTAATAAATGGCATAGTGAAGGTAAATTGAGTGAATTTATCTTTCTCTCAATATAAAAATAAGGGGACAGTTAATGAAATTGGAAGTGAATTTAAGATCAATAAAATATGTTTTCAAATACAATGCATAATTGGCCTGTGGAACGCATTGCCACAATTGAGGTCAGCAGAATAGCGGATGTCAAAAGGATTAGACATTCATATAGCTAACTAGAATATCAATAATATTAGATAGAAATAAAGTGTGGAAGGGATATAAACCTTCAAGTGAACTTCCAAAAGAATGGGGATAGTAAGAAACTTTCCCTAAAAGCAAGTTATTCTATAATTGTCCACTACAAGGCATTTTTGGAATTTCTCTGAGGTACCTAGTACTGGAGAGAGGATACTGGACTATATAGTCCACATACTTGATCCAGTATAGAAATTCATGTGTTCTTATATTAACTCAATTTATGTTACTTGCTTTACTGTACAGTGAATTGTGGAAAGGCATTTCAAAGGTATATATTTTAGGAAAATGTTTTCATAATGTCTACCTGATTTTTAGAACATATTGTAAAGCTCCCACTTAGTCACCCTGAATTTATTTACTCATCTCTTGCCAGATAGTGATTTGACTACATAAAGAAAAAAATCGCTTAATTAAGAAAACATTTTCACTAAAATTAAACCTAAATAAATATAGTCAAGTTGATGTTCTTGTTGTATTTCCTTTTTGGTAGCTTCTAGATTGCAGTATGGTTTTTCATGCAATTTTCTACTACTAATAAAAATGTATTTAGTAGGACCTGTAGGGTCTAAAAAGTTCTTATTTATAATCAAAAGATGGAATAGATTTCATTGGCCATTTAGTCTATTGTTGGCATAATGCAATTATCAAATCTTGTCCTTTGGCTTTAGAGCTTGCAAATTAATTATTTTTTTCTTTTTTAGGTCTATAACTCTTTTATTTCTGTTGGATGTGTTCTGTGTGATTTGTACTTTCCAGTATAATTGTAGCCATGTTGGTCCCAGGATATTAGACAAGATGGGTGAGGAAATTTCTTTTATTGAAACTGTTGTCTTTCTTGCCAACAGAAATTTGCCCAGTAAAAGCTATTACCTCACCCACATTGTCTCTCTGATTTGTACTTTGTTAATCAAAAATCATATAATTTTATCAGATAGAATACATAACCCTCACTCCTTGACCTGCCTAAAACCCAGTTTTGATTCCACTTACGTTAATACGCTTTTGTGTTTGTTAGTTTGACTCTTTTTTTCCCCCTCTTACAGCTGTGTACATTGCAATGTTGTGTACTCTGATGTGGCTGCACTCAAGTCTCATATTCAGGGTTCTCATTGTGAAGTCTTCTACAAGTGTCCTATCTGTCCCATGGCATTTAAATCTGCACCCAGCACACATTCCCATGCCTATACACAACACCCTGGAATCAAGATAGGAGAACCAAAGTAAGTAATACTAATCTTTTGCTCTTACTCTAATGCTATAGTTTAATAACCAATGAAATTATAAAAACAGAGAATGTTAAGTGTCACATATGATAACTTGCTAGTTATGCAATACTGTTGATAATATGTGGAGTACATGTCACATTTTCATGAATTCTTAACTACAGGTTGAACCTTTCTAGTCCGGCACACTCAGGACCTGACCTGTGCCGAACCAGAGAATTTGCCGGACCATGGAAGGTCAATATTGTCATTACCAACACTTCCACTGTGTACTGGACTTTAAGAGGACATTTGGGGTAAATTAGAGCTAAATAACAGCACAGAACACTGAGAGCCAGGACTGGTGGCAGTAAATAAATTTGGTGGACTTCAGGAACCTTGGCCACACCCATGATAAGTGGACATCTGGCTAACTAAAATCATGCTGGACCATGGATGTTTCCAGACCAGAGAGTGCCAGATTGGAGAGATTCAACCTGTGGCCATTTATTTAGCAAAGATAAGAATTCCATGAATATAACAATAAGATTATTTTTTATCATATTAGCACAGAAAACTTGATACAGCTACAGCCAATGAGCTACCTGTATTCAGTCTTGATCAGTGGTTTTTTCATTGTTAAGCTAATTGATTTTAAATTAGCTGCATTTTTTATCATGAACTAGAGAACTAGTAGTGACAGTTGAAACTATTAATGTATTTGTTTTTTTTAAATGTGTTGAGACATCTATAATTCAAGCAGAGTACTGTTTCCATTTAATATTCTATTGAAAGGCCTAAACCTACAACCTGGGAAACCATGATGATCACTGATATTTCTTTTACAACATACTATTGCTCATGAATTATTTTACTAATTACAGTTTTATGCTTTGATATAATAAATGTATTTTCATAACTTTTTACAGTGCAATAAGATTAATAAATTGACATTATCTTCCGTGGATGATTTGATTCTGAATCAATCAGCAAGAACTTGCATTAACCTGTGGACACAGGTTAATTTTAAGACACCTGAAGGCAATCTAGAACCTGCTAGAACCAGTTGAGACAGTAAGGTTTGATTGGGGCACATGTAGCCAATCAAGAACCACCTGGAATGGTTAAAAGTTTCCCTTTTAGTCAGTTTATGGGTGATCCAGGAGTGGGGGGAGGAAGACATGCTGCTGGAGAGCAGGAATTGTAGAGATGCTGTTAGATACTAGGAAGGAACATTGCGCGTTCAGAGGGGAGGGACAGAGAGAACCGTGCCCAGGGAACAGCCCCTTGGCCCCCCAAGTCCAAGAAAGGTATATCCCTGCTAGAGGGGGAGAAACTGAGTTAAGAAATGTAGTTTTTGCCTGGAGAGGTCACTAGAGACTAAGATTTTCCCCCTTCCTTTCCCTCCTGCTATGTCAATGATGAGAGTGGCTAAAGAAATTAGGGTATGTCTACACTTGCAGGAGGAATAACAGTAGTTCGAATTAGGAGCTTTAATTCGAACTACCTAGTCCATGCCGTGTGTAGCCATGGGCAGGTAGTTCGAACTACGGGCATTTAAAAATGGCGCCCGCCCGGGAACAGAGAAATGAAGCCCGGGATATTTAAATCCCGGGCTTCATTTGCAAGTTCGAATATCTACATTAGCCACCTTAGTTCGAACTAGGGTGGCAGTGTAGACATACCCTTAGTGGCTTAAAGAAATCAGAAAGTAGCATAATATGTGTCTGATTATAATTTGGTTCACATTTTCTCAACTGTCACCCATGTCAGCGAACATTCAGAGGTATCAGACAAATAGCATTAATTTTTGACAACTAGTGCCTCTGTTCTTCTCTCTCAAACTCCTCTATATAACTATGTGCATTTCAAACTAGGGATGTGAAGGATTAGATGACTATCCAATAAGTAAATGCTTATTTGATAGTCGATAGGATAGTCAATTAGTCTTTCCACCCTCCCTCCCCAGATAGAGGTAGCAAGTTGGGGGGATAAGGGGTACTTCAAAGTGTCAGTGCCAAAATACTGTCCCTTTTTGTACGAGGAGTAAGGGAAGTCAGAGGAAGAGTGCTCTGTTTCAGAATCAGTGCTGTGTAAATGCTCTCAATTTAGAAATAAGCTACACAATTGACATAGCTCAATTTGCATAGCTTATTTCGAGTTAAGTCCTGCTGTGTAGATGCACCCTCGGGGAACAACTGTCTGGGGCCTAGAGTTCTTCTAACTCTGAAGGCCATTTTATATAAAATGTGTTGTTTTTTTCTCCAGGAGATGTTAAATGAAAAAGAATCCCATTCAGTTACGTCATGTAATGGCAGACAGCTAAATATTGACAAGTTTTTAAAGTGCTTATATGCAAATGTGATGTCTAAATAATAAGATTGGTGAACTATAGTGCCTCTTATTGAATAAGGATATTGATGTAATAGGCATCACAGAAACTTGGTGGAATGAAGATCATTAATGGGATGCAGTAGTACCAGGGTATAAAATACATCGGAAGGACAGAACATGTGCTGGTGGGGGGCTGGCACCATACATGAAAGAAAATGTAGAATCAAATGAAGTTAAAAGTCTTAAATGAACCAAACTGTTCCATAAAATCTCTATAGATAGTAATTCCATGCTCTAACAATACAAATATAGCACTAAGGATATAGTACTACATAGATATACATACTTAGACATCTATCAGGGATGATCTAGACAGTGCTTGGTCTTGTCGTGGGGGCAGGGGACTGGACTTGATGATCTCTCAAGGTCCCTTCCAGTTCTAGTGTTCTGTGATTCTATGATATATTACCAACTACCTGACCAGAATGGTAATAGTGTCTGTAAAATGCTAAAGGAGATTAGAGAGGCTATAACATTTTTTAAAAAATCAATAATAATGGAGGATTTTATATTCACTGGATACACATCACCTCAGGACAAGATGGAGAGAAAAAGTTTGACTTAAATGACTGCTTCTTAGAGCAGCTGGTTCTTCTTTGAGTGCTTATTCATGTGTATTCCAATTAGGTATGTGTATGCACATATGCATGATGGCTGGAAGGTATTCGCATAGCAGCAATATTTTCCCGTAGGGTCAGTGCGGGTGTCTCCATGGCACCTAATATAATGCCCTGCTGACCTGCCCCTTCTTCAGTTCCTTCTTACCACCAGTGAGAGTAGGGAGGAACATCCTGTAGTTCTTGCTTGTGCAGGTGTCTTTTCTTAGTATCTCTAGTTTTTGACATCGTTTTTTCTTAGCAGTTCTAGTTAGCATTCCTGCAGATAGCTGTAGTTGTAGTTATTGTTTGTGGGAGGCGCCCCCACTTCATTCCTTAGAATATCCAGAGTCATGGCATGCCACATTCTCGAGAACTTAAAAATTGTCAGGTTTGCTCTAAGTGCATGCCAAAAAGTGACCCTGACTCCTGCATGATGTGCTTGGGTAGGACCACCGGAGAGATCATTGCCACATCTGTAACAAATTCCATCCCAGAATATGAAAGGATGGAGCAGCAGTTCCCAACCACCAATCCACAGACTGCTGGGCCACAGCTGTTCTGGGGGCAAGGGCTGTGGAACACCACCCAGTGCTTCCCCTTCCACTGCAGCTGTTGGGAGGGGCATGTCCTGCCTCGCCTCTCAGCCAACCAGCGCCTGACAGGGGCGGAGTCGCCTCCTGGATGTGATTCGCTATGCAGCGTGAGGGCTGCGTGGAGCCCAGCAAGATCCTTCCCACAGAGCAGCTTGGGTAGAGGTCAAGTGGGCGGTGCCGTGCAGTGCCAGCCCAATCATGCTGCAGCCAGGCAAGGGGGGAAGTGAGGCGAGAGGGTCACGTCAGCCAGCGGGGCAGAGCACAGCACGCAGGTGGCCTGAAGCTCTTGTGGTGCGGGAGCTGCCACAGGACAAACTGCCAGTTCCAAGGAGGAAGCCAGAGCCGCATCGCCAGCCCTGCACACATTGAGCGTGGATCCCAGTCCTGCCAGGCTGCACTGTGAAGGGATGACAGGGGCCTCTCCATCCTCCACCTGCCCTGTCTATGCCCTGCCCTGGCCAGCAGCAGAGCCCTGGGAGCCACTGGTGGGAGCGACCCGTGACTGGTGGCGCAATTTTCCTGTGCAACCTGTTGCTGCTGGGAGCCATAGCTGTGCAAATACAGAGGCGTTAATCACAGTGCAACCGCCCCACATGCTGAGACCTGCCACTTTCTGCCGAAGTCCCCATGTGAGTCACTCTAAGAAGCCTCCTTTCCCTCTCCCAGCTCTCTGTGCTGGCCCTTGGGCTGCTGAATTGTGGGTTGTCTTAAGGGGTGGGGGGCTCTAAGAGGCAGAATGCTGACACAGGAAGGCACTGGTGTTTCTGGGGTGGAGAGCTGGCACTGGGGGGCTCTGGAGGCAGGGCGAGTAGTGGGGGGCCTAAGGCTGGCACTGGGGGGCTCTGAGGATGGGGCTAATATTGGGGACTGGCGGCTGGCACTGGGGGGAGGCCCTTGTGGGGTTGGGTGCAGTGAGACTCTGGAAACGAGTCTGGCACGGAAGGGTCTGGTGGTAAGGGGCTCCTAAACCTTAATGGGCAGGGGGCTGGCGGAGCTGAAGGCAGCTGTTCGTGGTAGCTCTGGGGGCTGGAGTTTTTGACAGACTGGGGTTTTTATTTTATTTACATATTTGTATATTCATTTGTTGCACAATATATATACAAATAAGATGTTACTGGTACACCAGAAGTTTGTGAATGGGTTTGTCGGTTTGCAGTATAAAAAAGGTTGGGAACCACTGGGACAGAGAACAGCAGCTTGAGGTGCTTTTATTGGAGGAGATTCTGTGTCCTCCTGGCACCAAGTACCTCCTCATCAGTGTGGAGTGCCCCAATGCCATCTTCCACCTCGGCACCAAAGAAGAACTCCTCTCGACACAACCACAGGTCAGGGAGAGTAGCATCGGAAAAAGCACTAATCACATTTGCTGGAGCCTCAGAAACAAAAGACACTTGAAGGTCAGTCTTCATTGAAGGCCAGAGATGTGCAACCCCAGGGCTACTCCACCAAGTCACCACGAAGGTGTACATTGACTCCTACCTGTGAAGGGAATTTGAGCCCGCAGCCAGAGGGTTTTCCGGCCCCTGTGGTGAAACCCTACCACTACCAGAAGTATTTCAGGTGGCAAACAATTAGATGCACTTCATGGTGCCATTCTCCTCCCCTCTCCCAGCACCCATGGTGTTGACCTGCCCACTGGTACAGTCTTGAGGGAAGTTGGCAATGAAGTTTAGGCACACCTGCTCCCCAAGCTCCTAGGCATCATTGCAACCCAGTCGCTCACCTAACTCCAATTGGTCGGCACCCAAAAGGTAGGCCACATCCCTGGTCCTCACTATCAGAAACCTTAGGATCAGAAACCAAGTCATAGTGATCCAGAAGGAGCTCGAGCAGAAGATCTCAATTCAGTTGTGACTACTGTCAGCCGCAGGTACCGAGGCCATTTCAGTGGCAGAATGCACCACAGTGCCCCTTCTGAACCCTCTGGGCATTTCACCAAGCCGGGATGGGTTCCTAGGCCATCACTCAGCATCATCGGTAGCATCGGCCTCATTTGTCCCTCCCTCCATGGCACCACATCTTCTGGCTATATAAGATGGCACCATCCCCAGCACCGATCCCGATCTCCGCTCCAGCACTGATCATGGGTCCAGACCTGGCAACTTCCTTGGCATCGTTGCCTCCTCCCAGGCCTGTAGCCATGGCACCGACACCAAACAGCACCATTGTCAGCAGTACTGCCATCTCTCCATGAGCTTGCACAGGCACTGATGATAATTCAGGCATCAGAGCCGATATCAGCATTGGCACCAACAGCTCTTCCCTCTATACCAGACCACCTCTGAATTTCTCAGGACCAACGGGAAGTATTGGGTCCGAACAAAGAGGAGCATGTCCCAGTCTTAGTGTCCTCCTCATCAGCATCTGACGAGGCATTAGTGACCACTGCAATTCCCCCACGTCTTGAAACACTGCTTTTCAGGGTTGCTCAGGGTGTAGGAATCAAGGCAGAGCAAGTGACAGAAGAGTTAGATCCCATGGTGGACATTTTGATCCCCTTCTGGTCCCTCCCTGGTATCCCTTCTACTAATTAAAAACATAAGAGAAAATAACAAGACCTTGAGGCAGACCCCAGCCTTAATTATGCCAACTGCTAAGTGCAATGAAAGGTGCTATATTGTGCCTGCAAAAGGGTATGAACACTTTTATGCCCATCTCCTCTGGACTCCCTTGTCATGGATGTGGCAAACTAGCGAGAGTGACAGGATTTTCTGGGACATTCCCCCATGAATAGAGAGGCTATGAGACCTCTTTGGGAGGAAGGTGTACTCAACTTGGGGCATGTGTGTTACAGCTGTGTATTGCTAATTAGCAGGCTGTGGTTAGCAAATGCGCCTACAACACTTCAATGTCTCTGGCCAAATTCACGGAGCTGCTTCCCTCTGACAGAACTCCCTTGGACAGAATTCTTCAGTTCCTTCTTGCCGGCTACTCCGACAGAGGGAAGGAGAGAGAGTATGGAATAGATATAAGCAACCCACCTTGAGGAACCAAAATTACGAAAGGTGAGTAACCGCTTTTTCCAATTAGGTGATTCACAAGCTTTGTCCGGGAGGAGAGGTCAGAGTCAACGAGTTGCCGACTTGAGCATTGTGATGCTGAACACCTCATCCTATCTCGATTGGTGTACAGTGGCATAGTGTGATGTGAAGGTATAAACAGAGGACTATGTCGCAGTTCTACAGATCTCCTGGAGAGGAACATGAGCCAGGAAGGCTTGTACACACGTGGAGTGTGCTGTGATAAATGAGGCAGAAACCTTGGCCAAAGTCATAACACGTTTGTTTACAAGCTTCGATCTAGGAGAAGATACACTGGGATGATATTGGCAAGCCCTTTGTGGAGTCAGCCACTGCCACAACAGTTAAGAAGACTTTTGGGAGGGCTTTGTACGACCAGTGTAGAAGGCAAGGGCCCTCCTGAAGTCGAGGGAGTATAGTCTCTGCTCCTGTAGGGTCTTGTGTGGCTTTGGGTAAAAAACAGGAAGAAATATGTCCTGGCTGGTGTGGAAGCGAGAGACTACTTTTAGGAGGAAGGCTGCGTGGAGCCTAAGTTGAACTGGAGGTTCTGACATTAGAGCTCAAAACTCTAACATTTGCAATGCAGAGGTAATGGCTATCAAAAATGCCCCTATCCAGAAAGGTATAGCAAGGATCGCATGGCCAAGGGCTCAAATGGGGTCCCATAAGTCTGGAGAGAACTAGGTTAAGGTCTCATCATGCTAGGACAGGGCATTTGGTTGACAGGTGGCATCTGTCTATTCCCTCAAGGAAGTGGCCAACGAGGGGGCTCATGAATATGTAGCGACTGGCATCCCCTAGATAGAATGCCAAATGAACAAAGTTGCTAGGTCCTGCTGTTTAAGAGACATGAGGTATTCTTGCACCTATGGGATAGAAGTGAATGAGATGTCTGATCCAAAAACATGATCCCTGGATATAAAACAGTTATCTGCAAATTTGCAGAGCCATAGATACAACATTTGAATCTGCATTTATCCATGATCCATCAGTGAAATCCTACGATGGAGATAAGTTTTGACTACAAAGGGATATGCAAAGGGATGTTTTAGAGCAACTGGGGCAGTCACCTGTTCATATAGTCTGTTTTGTTTTCACAAACTAATGGAGATAAAGCATTAAGTAAGGCAGTGTGTGCCCTTGGCATTTAGTGGAATTGCATGATTTATAAATGTATTACTAATGGCTGTTTATCAGAACAGATGTAGCAAATAAGATATGATTTCATTTTTAAATTTCATTTTAACCTGTTTTATGAAAAACCAAATTAGGAAGCATGGGTCTCAATAGGTATAAATGAGATTATTTTCATATGGGGAGAAGGAAGGCTTTTTCTATTTGAATTCTCTATCCCAATCCTCTGTCTCATCAGGGAATAACTTAATTTGCTTTATGGGCTAAAGAAGCTCTGGTGTGACTTTTTCTTAGTAACTAATATGAGCTCTTAGGAATAGCAGTAAGATCTTTTTATTGCTAATCTTCTTTTAAAGATAGGAGAAATTAATATTTATGAAGCAAATTTATTAATCAGATTAGATGGTTAGTACACAATATAGTACATTATTGCACAAGTGTCATTTATATAGAGAAATAAATTATTGGAAGGAGTAATGCCATATCCTAGTAGAGACACCTTTAAAATTACTAATTGTCTTTTAGTATTACTTATAGATTCCAGGTTTATTTGTTCTAAGGAAAAGCTTAGAATTTCTATTGACCAGATTTTCACTGATTGAAATAAGTGCATACATATGTTGAGACATAATGTTTGTAAGGAGACATTTAGCACATGCATGCATATAGGCTCCATTTCACTGACCTCAAATAGACTACTTATGAGCTTTAAAGTAAGGCACGTGTTCGAACTTATTCTCTTTGATTGAGGCCTGAGAGAGACCAAGACTATTTTTAGAATGTCCCAATAGCCTCAGTCTATACACAAGTCCCTTTGCTGAGGGTATTATGGCCCAGCAGCCTTAGTCCATGTACAATTCACTCTATTCAGGGTATTACGGCCCCACGGCCTGAGTCAATATACTAGGCTTTCTACTCAGGGTATTACAGCCCCACAGCTAGAGACGTAAGCCACTAGTCAACTACCCAATAAGCATATGCCTATCAGGTAATCGAGTAGCGATTCGACTAGTTGCTCTCCCCACCCTTTACTGCCTCTATCCAGCAAGGCTCTTGCTACATCTGAAAGGGAGAGGCGGAACCCAAGCTGAGTGGGGACTGCTTGAGTCCCCGCTGCTCTTCTGCTTTTTAAATGTAGTAGGAAGCTGTGGACAGCTCTTATTACATTTAAAAGGCAGAGGCGCAGCGGAGATAGTGAGAGCCCCACCCCACCCCTTATTGACTAATTGAGTAGTTGATGGAAATTTCATCGAATACTCAATTAGTTGATTAATCAAAATTTAACATCCCTACCCATGGCCTCAGTCTATATAGTAGTCCCTGTACTCTGGGTATTACGATGCAGTGGCCTCAGTCAATATGCACTGGTGAAGCTCCATGCATGCAGAGATATGTAAGGAGGGGGTAAGGGAACCTGGGCCCTCCCTCTCCACCATGTTCCAGCCCAGGGCCCTGTTGACAGTGGTGCAGTCCACTGCTCTCTCAGTGGGGAATCCTGCCACAACATGCTGAGCAATTCCCCTCCCTGGGCTACTTCCTACCAGATCCTGGCAGATGTCCTCTCTCTACTCTCACTCTGTTCCTGTGGCTTCTCTGGTAGCACCTCTCATAGTTTCCTCTGCTGGAGCTCCCTCAGTGCCTCCTTCCCCTTCAGCAGTCAGCCCCAACTGAGCTGTTCCAGAAGGCTTTATAATCAGTCTTCAGTTGGAGCATAGCCAGCAGGGCTGTAGGGGTGGGCCCCTCTCAGACAGCTTGGCCATGGCAACTCCATCCGCTTCACTGTGGAGTTGATACACCTTGTCACAGGCAATAGCAACTTAGGTCATGATCAAATATAGCCCTTTAGTATTTTAGTGTGCTTTAGTATTTTGTTTGATCAGGGCCCTAACTAGAAACATTTGGTATTGACTCACATCGTTTGTTTGATTCTCAAGTATATGTGCTTAGTTCTATATACCTAACTTTGAAAATGTGGCTGAAATTATTTGTACAGGCAGTCCCCTGACTTATGTCGGATCCGCACTTACGACGGGGCTTTCTCGCCCCGGAGCTCACAGGCAGCGATCAGCCACCTCGAGCTCCGGGGCGAGAAAAGCTGCTCCCGGTGCCCCTGGTCTGCTGGGGACCGTCTCCTGCTGTGGGTTTGCTCGCGGTGCCTCTGGTCTGCTGGGGACCGTCTCCAGCAGACCAGGGACACCGCGAGCAAACCTGCAGCAGCGGGGTGGGGGGGGTCCCGCGCTTCTGAGGCCTTGCCAGAGCAAAGCCTCAGAAGCGCGGGAACCCGCCGCTGCTGCGGGTTTGCTCGCGGTGCCTCTGGTCTGCTGGAGACGGTCCCCAGCAGACCAAAGGCACCGCGAGCAAACCCGCAGCAGCGGGGGGTCCCGCGCTTCTGAGGCTTTGCTCTGGCAAAGCCTCAGAAGCGCGGGGACCCCGCCGCAGCTGCGGGTTTGCTCCCGGTGCCCCTGGTCTGCTGGGGACCGTCTACAGCAAACCAGGGGCACCGGGAGCAAAGCGGTCCGGCCACAGCAAAGCCTCAGAGGCGAGGCACCCCCCGCTGCCGCTTTGCTCCCTGTGTCTCTGGTCTGCTGGGGGGGGGGGGGGGCGCAGCTAGTGTGCCCCCCCCCAGCAGACCAGGCTTTTGTTGTGGACTCTGGGGCAGAGCAACTGGGGCACTGCCGGTTGGTCCCGCAGTGCCGCTCTGGGCACTACTGGACCAACCCGGCAGCACCCCAAGTGCTCTGCCCCAGGCGTCCTGATTCAGCCGCTGCTGGTCAGTTTCAGCAGTGGCTGAATCAGGACTCCTGGGGCAGAGCAGCTGGGGTGCTGCTGGGTTGGTCCAGTAGCGCCGAGGAGCGGTGCTACTGGAGCAACCCAGCAGCACCCCAGCTGCTCTGCCCCAGACGTCCCCAAGTCAGCCATTGCTGAAACTGACCAGCGCTGACTACAGGAAGCCCAAGGCACAGTTGCTCTGCTCCGGGCTTCCTGGAATCAGCTGCTGATCAGTTTCAGCAGCAGCTGACTTGGGGTTCTTAAGTTGAATCTGTATGTAAGTCAGAACTGGCGGTCAGTTTCAGCAGCGGCTGAATCTGGACGCCAGTTCCGACTTACATACAGATTCAACTTAAGAACAAACCTACAGTCCCTATCTTGTACGTAACCCGGGGACTTCCTGTAAACAATTGGATTCACCTGTTTACTTAAACTTCAGAATATGGACTCCTATTAGGAAGATTATGTACTTCTGCAAAAGCCAAGTAACATTAACTTAAATGTTTATTTAAAATGTGTACATTAACAATCTGATATTTTTAAAGATAAATCTTTATCAGTGATTGTGATTCTCTGACTTATTTTCTTCTATGAATGTTAGCTGGTTTAGCAAACATTGGTAAGAGAAGCGGCAATCTTTTTAGTGTAGACAAGGCCTTAGTGTAGTCAAGTGGCTAGTGATAGGTGTCAGGATTCAAGTGTTCTGTCACTAATGCTGCCATGGATGGCAATTGTTTAGTGAGCCAATGGCTTGCTGTGTAACTCTGTTCAAGTCTCTTTACCTTCTTGTATCTCAGTTTCCAAACCTGGTTATAATTACCAATTAGCTTTGTAAAACATTTTGTCAGAGATAAGTCACATCACAAAATATAGATATTGGATACATGCTACCTGTGCTTACTGATGGAAAATATACATCATCTTTACAAAATATATGAATAAATGAAAAATTCAAGTACTCTTGCTAGTAAGTAGCTCTGTATTGTCTTGGATTAAAATGAGGAATGCTGTGAATGAAATACTACCATTTTAAACTGCCTTTCTCTGTTGCATTTCTGTTGAGCTCAGAGTGGGACTACATCTGAGAGCATAGACCCCCCTATAAAAGTTACACAGTGCCAAACAGTGGAAGGTGAACACATTGCCATGTGAATCTTTGGGTTTTCCTTCCCCTATGATGTGTTCAGGGCTACTGCATCCATAGGGCATAAATAATGTGCAGGTAACATGTCCAAAATAGCCATGTGTCAAGGGAAATATTTCTTTCCTCTGCATCTCTCTCCAATATTCAGCTCAGGTGTTCTGACTGGGTACCTGGCCAGCACCAGTAAGATTCAACTAAATATTTATTAACATTGGAAAATTATGTTTAACATTTAAAAGTAAAATTTAGAATCATTGACGATGAAAACTGTTAGGGAAATTTTGATACTTATCTTTTCTGTAAAGTGGCTACTACTACCATTGTCAGTGGATACAAGATTAGTTAAATCACTGGTCTGATAAAGTATGGCAATTTCTATGCTTATATGGATTTTTCCTTTTCATATGCCACTTTCTTTTCTTTTTGTAAAAAATTATAACAGTTCTGAAGAAATAAAAGTGAATTACATGGGCTTTATAAATAGATACCGTATATTCCGGCGTACAAGACGACCTCTGATGTTAAAAAACATCCCCCAAAAATCGGGGGTCGTCTTGTACGCCGGATGCCCCGCCGCCGGAGCCCCTCCGCGGCTTTGAAAGCCTCGGGGGAAGCCGGCGGGGGGGGCATCCCAGGCGCGCATGGGCTGCCCCCCCGCCGGAGCCCCTCCGCGGCTTTGAAAGCCTCGGGGGAAGCCGGCGGGGGGGCATCCCAGGCGCGCATGGGCTGCCCCCGCGCCGGAGCCCCTCCGCGGCGGCTTTCAAAGCCGCGGAGGGGCTCCGGCGGGGGGGAAGCCCATGCGCGCCTGGGATGCCCCCCCGCCGGCTTCCCCCGAGGCTTTCAAAGCCGCGGAGGGGCTCCGGGGGGTGGGGGGGCAGCCCAGGCGCTCCTGGCAGCTTTGCTCCCGGTGCCTCTGGTCTGCTGGGGACCATCTCCAGCAGACCAGGGACACCGGGAGCAAAGGAGGCGGAGGGGCGCTGGGGTATAAGATGAAACCCTATCTTTTAATTAAAAAGATAGGGGGTCGTCCTGTACGCCCAGTCGCCCTATACGCCGGAAAATACGGTATATAAAAAAAGAGGATAAATTTTGGACCTACCAATTTTGACAGTGCTTTTTAATTTAAAAGTTAAAATAATATATAGAGTCAAACGTACAAATAGTCAAAACAAACACAAAAACATGAGGAAAAAATAGTGCATAACTTATTTCATTTTGTTTGCAGAATCATTGGCAAAATGCCATAATCTCAAACCATTATTATGTGATATTAGCTCTACTTTGACCATGGGTGGGCAATAGTTTTTGAACACGGGCCACTTCAAAACTTTGTGATGTGGTCGTGGGGCGCCCTGGAAGGGGTGGGACCTCGGGCGAAGGGGCAGGACCTCAGGTGGAAGGGGTGGGCCTTTAAATAGCAGGAGTTGAAAGGTCTCACACCTCCTCTGCGACTCCCAGGCATCATGTTAGTGGGGGTTGAGTGCTGCAAGCCCTTTCAATTCCTGCTATTTAAAGGGCTCACTGCTCCCAGCCTCGCTGCTAATGCGTTGCCTGGGAGCCGGGGACGCTAGTGCCCTTTCAACTACTTCTGTTTAAAGAGCTTGTGCCTGCCACATGACTGCCAGGCAACGCAGCCATGAGCTTTTTAAATAGAAGCAGTTGAAAAGGCTTGCATGTCCCGGCTCTCAGGCAACGCGCTAGCAGCGGGGCTGGAAGATGAGCCCTTTAAACTGCTTCTATTTAAAAGGCTCACAGCTCTGGTGCCGCTAGTGCGTTGCCAGGGAGCCAGGACACGCAAGCCCTTTCAACTGCTGCTATTTAAAGGGTTCGCGCCTTCCCCATGGCTGCCAGGCAACACATTGCCCAACAGGCCCAGGGAAGGCACAAGCCCTTTAAATAAAAGCTGTTAAAAGGGATCGCGCATCCCTGGCTCACAGGCAATGCGCTAGGGGGCGGGGCCTGGAATTGCGGCACAGGCCAGATCTAGCCTGCTTAGAGGCTTTTGCCTATCCCTGACTTAGACCCTCTCAGTGAACTTATTTGTTCTCTCAATTTCTTTAGCACGTCCCAGTTTTAATTCTGCTTTATTACTTATTGATGGGTTGACAGAATTCCGCTGAAATTATATCCATTTCAAGATTATTTTATAACTTTTCCTTAAGTTTAGGAAGCATTTTTATGCTGTCATTTTAACTTGCCTTCAGAAACAACTATAACAATGTCCCTTACTATTTCAGCCTGGTTTGGTCCTTGTTAATTACCAAATTAGATTCTTCACCAGTGTGGATGAATTTATTTATGACTTAATTGTCAGCTAACTCATTATAACATGCTTCTGTTGGTAGTTAACATATTGATTAGAATGCTGTAATATAGAAAGGAAGTTGATCCATGTACTATCAACATTACACAATTGGCTTTTGCTATTTCCAGCAGGCCTGTAGAAGCTGTGCTTTGGTCATTTCTGTACAATGCTTTGAAATAGATAGGTAACAGTTCAAAAATTATAAATTTCCAAATAGAGAGGTTGTCTTCTAGGAAAATATTAGCTACAAAGAGATTGGAGATATTGGGCAAATAATTTAAGAAATTGAGAAGACACTGCTAAACCAAAAGTGAACTCTGCTTTAAGCATGTTAACACTTTTGATCAAATCAGTAACCCCTTCAAGTTAGTGCCTTTGAATTCCAAAGTCAGATAGATCAACAGCCCTTTTATTATACATGTGAATTAAAGATATAAAGATATGTATGTTGGGGAAATCTTGTCAGAAGCATTTGCTGGTTTTCTGCATAATAGTTACATGGGTGTGAATCATAGAATCATAGAGCTGGAAGAGATCTCAGGAGGTCATCAAGTCCAGCCCCCTGCCCAAGGCAGGACCAATCCCAACTAAATCAACCCAGCCAGGGCTTTATCAAGCTGAGACTTAAACACCTCTAGGGATGGAGATACCACAACCTCCCTAGGTAACCCATTCCAGTGCTTCACCACCCTCCTGGTGAAATATTTTTTCCTAATATCCAACCTAGACCTCCCCCACTATAACTTAAGACCATTGCTCCGTGTTTTTCCATCAGTCACATGGGGCACTGAGTTTCGATTATAACACTGTGTTGTTTGAGTGCTGCTTTACATTCATTCTGAGGAATATTCTTGAATTAGTTTATCATTTTCGATTTTCCACAACCAACTAATATGTTCATGTATAACATACACTTGGTTTCACACGTGATGAGGAGAAAACTAACACAGTAATTCCTGTTGATATCTGATCAGGACGACTGACTTCTATTTACTGAACTTTTTCTGTTTTTAGAATAATATATAAATGTTCCATGTGTGACACTGTGTTTACCCTGCAACCCTTGCTGTATCGTCACTTTGATCAACACATTGAAAACCAGAAGGTGTCTGTTTTCAAGTGTCCAGACTGTTCTCTTTTATATGCACAGAAGCAACTTATGATGGATCATATCAAGGTGTGTGGGCATCTCCTTTTATTTGAATTTTTATACAGCATTTGTCATGTTTAAAGCCTTACATGAAATCATCATGGAAAAGCACAAAATTACAAGGAGACTACTGAAAGAACTAGATAGTGGTCATTCTTAGAGATATTCACAGCTAAGTACTCCTTAAGCACTTTAAATATAGAATCTGTATATTCTAGTCACTAACTAGATTTATGTGTGAATGTTCTTATTTTATATATTACCAGTGACTGTGTGTATTGCACGTAAAATATAATATTACAAAAATAGTACTGATCACAGTGAGATTTATGGGCCCCATTCTGCTAAGTGATTGGCATCTCCTATAGTGTAAGCAAGTTATCAGCTTTCATTGACGTCAGTTGGGAATTGATGGTGCTCAGCCCATTACAGCAGTGGTTCCCAACCTTTTTATATGGGGGACTGGCAAACCCATTCTCAAACTGTTGGCAGACCAGTAACATTTGAATATTTGCCAGTGCGCCAAAACTTTATGAATGGGTTTGCTGGTCCCCGGAATAAAAAGCCCCACTCCCATCCCTGATTCCTAGAGCCCCTCATCCTCCACTACCCCCTAGTGTCAGCCACTGCCTCCAGAGACCCCTGCACCCAGCCCCCCCAGTGCCAGCCTCTCATCCTCAGAGTTCCTCAGTTGCAGCCTCCTGTTCCCAGAGCCCCATTGCACCCAGTTCCTCCAGGTTCCCCCTCCCCCCATGCCAGTCCCCAATCCCCAATATTAGCACTGTCCCCAGTGCCAGCCCTGCCCCCCTAACCTCCTCACTACTAGTCCCACCCCCCAGAGTTCCTGAGTGCCAGCTCCCTATCCTGGATGTCACAGTGTCCCTCAGTGTCAGCCCCCCCACCTCTTAGAGCCTTCCACCCCCAAAGTCCCCTGTGCCTGTCTTGCCCCCCTCACCTAGTCCTGCCGCTATCTTCCAGCTGAGCGCAGAGCGCTTCCTTGCAACATGCTGGGCCCCTGCTGAGCACTGCGGCATCCGGGCTCCACATGGCACTTTGCCCCAGCTGAGCACTGCGGCAGCTGGACCCCTGCTGAATGCATCTTCAGTGCTCGGCAGGGCCAAAAGCCACGTGGAGCCCAGCTGCTGCAGCACTCAGTAGAGGTCTAGCTACTGCAGCGCTCAGCTGGGGCCAAGCGTTGCGTGGAGCCCAGCTACTGCGGTGCTCAGCTGGGGCCAAGCACATGTGGAGCCCAGATGCCACCCCTGCTGAGCTCTGCAGCAGCCGGGCTCCCCACGGCGCTTGGTCCCGGCCAAGGATTGTAGCTGCCCATCATGCGGTGTCCAGTTCCACCATGTCAGCGGTTCCCTGGTCTAAAGTGAAAACCCATTTGGGGACCTACGCACAGGTTCCCATCTCTGCGGCACTGTTCTTTGTCCAGGGGAACATCCTGCCAGTTCTCAACAGTGCAGAGTGTACGCACTTTAGACTTGGGGAAGTAGGCATGCAGGACCCCACTATGGTCCTTGTCCGAAGGTCCCAAGAGCGAGAGTCAGAGTGCAATTCACCAGTGCCCTGGTGTACACCTGTGGAGTGTTCCCACTGGTGGGGCATTGCCCAATTGGCCTCCTGCTCCTACTAATAAAAAGACTGAATTAAGGTTGCCTACATATCCTTTTGAGTGCTTAACTTTGAAACTTTAAAGTAGTTTTTTGGTATATAATATGATATGTAAAGAATGACACATTTGACTCTGCCATCCTAATCTTAAATTGAAAATATGAAGAATAATTCAAAATGAGTCTTTTATACCTTTTCTCCACACTGCAGAAATTAAGTCTCTCTTTTATTTTTCACAGAATTTTTGTCAACTGACAGTGGGAATAGTTTTCATTATCATAACAAGTATTTTATTTAGATGCACTAAAAGAAGTTAACCATTCTTTTTGGGTGTCAGATTGGTAAAGAGAAAGCACCTTATCTTTTTTTAGTCACAGTTTTGGTTTTGAAACAGAAAGTTCTGTCCCACAGCACAGCTGAGTATGACATTTGCAAAGTACCTGGCAAATAATCCATGGGAATCATATGATTAGCCTGCAAAGAAAAGCCTGATATGAGATAGTTTGGCTTTGTTAAAGTATTAGAATTATATCTGAGTATCACTTTCCTCTGGTTCAACAATACATTGAATGGTTTTGGCTTCTGACTATTTGCTCAGCCCAGATTTAAGATTGAGTGATTATATGTGGAATGGCTGAACACACAAACCAGAAAGGCAAAAGTAATGTACACCATAAGAGATCATGGGAGTATTAACATTTGGAAGGCAAGATTTTCATATGTGAAGCTGATCTCCTGATTGGCAAATTCTTAGTTGAAAGGGATTATTAATTGAATTATCTGATCTTTCAGAAGATATCTTTACTTGTATCTCTTTCCTCATATTACTAGCCAAACTCTGTCAAAGCGAACGTGTTTACAGGAAACCATAAGCTAAACTATTATATCAGATGATTCACATTAGGGAAGATTGACCTACTTTATTGTGCAAGTAAAATGAAAATTCAAATTAATCAGGATAAAGAAGGCCTTTTTTGAAAGCTTCTACCTGATCCCCTCTCAAGAGCAGATTAAACCTCTCACTTGTCTATGCATTTTTCATGTTGCTTGTTTGCTTTACAACCTTGTTTTTGCTTCAACTGTTTTGTAATATTTTTATTTTTTATATTTTAGTCTATGCATGGAACATTGAAAAGTGTTGAAGGCCCCCCAAATTTGGGTATAAATTTGCCCCTGAGCATTAAACCTGCAACTCAAAACTCAGCCAGTCATAACAAAGAGGACACAAAATCCATCAATGGAACAGAAAAGCTGGAGAAGAAATCTCCCTCTCCCGCAAAGAAAGCAGAACCCAAAAAAGTAACCAATCCTGGCTGGACGTGTTGGGAATGTGATCGACTCTTCACTCAGAGAGATGTGTACATATCCCACATGAGGAAAGAACATGGAAAGGTAAATTATTGAAACTTCAAAATTAAACGAATGAATGCTAAAGTAGAAACAGTTGTTTTTAAACAGTTTAATATTGCTTTATAAAGAGTAATGCTGTTACTGATTATTTCAATTTTGTGCTCTGTTTTTTCTTTCCTCTTCTCATATTGATTTCCTTTTTCCTTTTATGTTGATTAGCTTTTTAAATTTCTACTGAAAGTCTCTCATAGCCCTCAGTTACTTGTAGGATTATTTAGTCAATACCAATGGTTGTTCCAACACAGAGGGAATGATTGAAAAAGTTATAAAATTTTTATTAGCTAAACTGATTTCTGATTCTTTTTCCATTCCCTTCCCACTTCTTTAACAGTTTGGTTGTAGAGGAAACAATTACTTTTTTTTGCAGAGGGAGGGGGAGCAGATTAGTGTGATTGTTGTAAATTACAGATCTCTGTTACATGTTGTATTCATCATGAATACAGTTTTTTTCTTCTGGTTGTTGTTTAGTTAGTTTTGGTTAGTTATTAGTGATAGTTTTAGTTAGTTAGAGATAGTAATGAGAGGATTGTTTTGTTCCTCTCCCTTCCCTTGGGGAAGCTTATTTTCCAGGAAGGGCATACCTGGCTCACCAAGTTTTAAATGCTCCTCCTCCTGCCAAAAGTCTCTACTTGTTATTAATAGTGATTGTACGTGTGTCCATTGCTTGGGTGAGTCCCATATTTCCCAGAAGTGCAACTTCTGCCTGGCTCTCAAATCCAGTTTAAGGTCTCTTCCAACCCTATGATTCTGTGAAAGAAAGGGAGATTAAACTCAGACTGTTGATGATGGAATGCTCCCTTTGACAGTTTTTGAGTCTGATTAGATGAACCTCCAGTAGACCTGTCCCTGAACAGATCCAACACTGCTTCAGCCTTGGCAAACACTTCCCCTTAAAAAAAGGGAAGATTTTGGAAGCTTCTGCTAAGGTTTCTAAAAAGAGGCATGTAGACTTTCATCTTAAAAAGTCAGTTCCAAAACAGCCCAGATGCCCTCCGAGATGTATAGTCTCTGAAGTCTCAACCTCTCAGCTTAGTACTGGTGGATTTGGAAGGTCACAGAGCTTGAAGGAGAGATATGGTTCAGACAGGGCCACTGCTCAATGAGCACATGCATAAGCATCAAATGTGACATAATTGGGCTTAGCCCTTTACAAGTACCTACCCATTTAGCACCCTCAGAAACAAGCAGACAATGGCGCCACACACCACAGACATCTGTGTTGTTAGCAGTTTTCCCCTTAAGCTGTGTGCTTGTGTGGCCACTTAGTAGAGATTCAAATGTCGTCTAGCTGATTAGCAGAGCACCCAAAACTAGGTTTTTTGTTTGTTGTTTCTGTTCTATTGATGCACATTTGCACATGCCTTGGTGCACATAAACATTGTATTCCACACATGTATGGAAAAGATTAGAGGGAACATTGGTTGTTAGCCTCCCCTTCTCTATTGATAATACCATATGCCTTGGCTACAGCATCCTCAGTACTGTGTCAGTACCATTCCCTTACTTAAGGTCAGATGGAGTTAGGACCTGTCTGTCTGTAGCAGAGAGACCAAGGTTCCTGCTTTCTATAACCCTAAATTAATCTCTGAAGCCACTACTTTATGAAATCACATTATGAATATGTAACTAGTATTAAGTGTAAATGAAGACTTTTTTTAAATAGAAAATCTTGCATACTGTGACTAACTAGTTTTTCTAGGCATGGTAAAAAACATGATTTACCTGATTAAAAACCACCTCTGGTAAATACCAAGCCTTTCCTGCCAGCCCACCCTCAGACTTCAACCAGGATTTCAGTTAGCTTATGAGATGTTCATTCGAACCAATGGCAACCTGTTCTCTGCTCCATTTATCTGTGAAAGAAACCTTTTAGATAGCCATAATGTCAGCCTGTAGAATCAGAGAGATTGAAGCCTTGGTGGTAGAACATCAGTTTATGGTGTTCAAACAATAAAATATATTTATGTCCACACCCTAAATTTTTACCTAAGGTACTGTTGGAGTTTCATATTAACCAACCTGTTCATCTACCAGTGTTTTTTCTGCATAGTTCTTTGCAGGATACCTGTTGTCATGCCTTGGATGTTAGAAAGATTGGCTTTATATTTAGAGTAAGGCTGTCGAGAGATTAAAATAGTAATCACAATTAATTGTACAATTAAAATAATTAGTCGAGCAATTAATTGTTCTGTGAAACAATAATGGAATACCATGTATTTAAACATTTTGGGTGTTTTCTACATTTTCAAATATATTCATTTCAATTTCAACATAGTATACAATGCTCAATACTCTACTTCTTGTATAGCCAATTGCTCAAACAAGTTTGGTTACAATTGCGGGAGATAATGCTGTCTTTTTGTTTACAATGTCATCTGCAAGTGAGAACAGGTGTTTGCATGCACTGTTGTAGCTGGTGTCACAAAATATTTACCAGCTAACTGTGCTTAAGATTTACATGTCCCTTCTCGCTTCAGCCACCGTTCCAGGGGGTATGCGTCCATGCTGATGATGGGTTTGGCTTGAGAATGATTAAAGTAGAGTAGATTAATGCATGTTCATTTTCATTATCTGATTCCGATTCCAATAGCAAAAAGTTGATTTTCTTTTTTGGTGGTTTGAGTTCTATAGTTTTTGCATTGGAGTGTTGCTCTTTTAAGACTGGTGGAAGAAACCATGTTCCACCCCTCATCCCTCACATAGTTTGGACAGCACTTCATATTCTTAAACTTTAGGTCTGTGAGCTGTGAATGTGGTCTTGAACATGTGCTGAGTCATATCCAAGACTGATATAACATGAAATATATGGCAGAATGTGAGTAAAACAGAGCAGGAGACATACCGTTCTCACCCAAGGGGCTCAGTCACAAATGTAATTAATATTTTTAAATGGGCATGGACATATGCAGGGCTCGACAATTAGTGTAATCTACTCGCCTGTGGTAAGTAGATTACAAGCTGGCACAGCGCAGTTAGCACATGCATAGCATGCCGAACCGCGCGGCTGGCGAGCGGGGCTCATCACCGCTTGGCAAGCCCTGGACATACGAATGTTTAGCATATCTGGCACGTAAATACTTTGCAATGCTGGCTATAAAAGTGCTATGCAAACACCAATTCTCATTTTGAGGTAACATTGTAAATAAGAAGTTGGCAGCTTATTTCCTATAAATGTAAACAAACTTATTTGTCTTAGCGAATGGCTGAACAAGAAGTAGGACTAAGTGGACTTGTAGGCTCTAAAGTTTTACATTGTTTTTTAGAGCAGTTATGTAACAACAAGAAAAACATTGCATTTGTAAATTGCACTTTTCACGATAGAGATTGCATTCCAGTTCTTGTAAGTGGTGAATTGAAAAGTACTATTTCTTTTGTTTAATATTTTTATAGTGCAGATATTTGTAACCAAAAATAATAAAATGAGCACTGTATTGCTTTATATTCTGTGTGGTAATAGAAATCAATATATTTGAAAATATAGAAAAATATCCCAAAATAGTTGTTAATTTCAATTAGCATTCTATTATGTAACCGTCTGATTAACTACAATTAATTTTTGAGTTAATCATGTGAGTTAACTGCAATTAATCTACAGCCCTAATTTAGATAGGACCAAACAATTTAGAAATGTCACCTAGGCAGTTCATCTCTTTTACAGATAGATCCATGATCTGTACATATAGACTCTCAAGAGTTATATCTATTTCAAGCAAGTAAAATCTGAAAAAAATCTCCTGAGAGCTCAGAATGAACTGACATAGATTGTTCTGCTTCTTTCCTTCATTGTCAGTTTTGTTTATCCCACTTCCTTCTACATGGTAGTCTGTAATATAAAACCATTAGATCTTCAAAATTATGAAGAAGTCTTATGTCCTACAGTGTAATGCCATGCTATACCCCCTCTTTCCATATCCCTATTTAAGGATCTTTTCTGTGGGTCATTGTTGTGCGATGAAATCATCACCAATCAAATTTGAGAGACCAGTGCTTCAGTCTATTTTCAATTAGATGCCCCTCATCCTTCCTCCTGTAGTTGTGTGCTACTTGCTAATCTATCAGAGTGAAAATCTGCAGAGGCAATTTCGCAGTGGTGAAAGGGTTATTAACTGGAATTCTCTAAAAATATGTAAATTCAAGCTGATCCTCCTTTTTTCCCCTCTGTCTTTGGTGGCAGAGAAGAATTGAAAAGGGAGCAAGGGCACCTCTTTTTTTAGTTAATATTTTCAATACTGCTCAGTGTGTGCATGCCTCTTAATATTCACGGAGTTTAGAAACTGGGACCAGTGACTCCTACATTATTATCTTAGAGAGGCAATATCCTCAAAGAATAAAAGATTTTGGTAAGTAACCTTACTCTGTTATTTTTGAAAGATATCTACTTACTGCTTTTGATTATCTTGCTAGTTAATATTTTATTCATTTTCCCTTCTTTAAAGCAAATGAAGAAACATCCTTGTCGACAATGTGACAAATCTTTCAGTTCATCCCATAGTCTATGTCGCCACAATCGTATCAAACACAAAGGCATTAGGAAAGTTTATACCTGCTCGTAAGTTCTACTTTTAATGTACTTTGAGATAAATGGAGACAAAGGTAGAGAGAAAAGTAGAGGCTGTTGTCAGTTTATGTGCACTGCTTATATATGCAAAACCAAGAATCTAATTAGGTTAGTCAGTATCCAGGCTGGGCTGTCCCACTTATGTATAATATAGCACAGTGGTTCACAACCAGGGTAAATGTAACTCATGGGGTATAAGTCATCTAGACATTTGCCTAGCTTTACCACAGGCTCTGTAAAAAGCATTAGCAGAGTCAGTACAAATTCAAATTTCAAACAGACAATGACTTGTTTATACTAGTGTATATCCTTCACACTGAAATGTAGTACAAGATTTATAATCCAATTGATTTATTTTATAATTATCTGGTAAAAACAAGAAAGTAAGCAATATTTCAGTAACAGCATACTGTGACACTTATGTACTTTTATGTCTGATTTTGCAAGCAAGTAGTTTTTAAGTGAAGTGAAACTTGAAGGTAGGCAAGACAAATCAGACTCCTAAATAGGGGTTCAGTTATTTGGAAAACTGGAGAACTACTGATACAGCATATTGCTTTATGGACTTAAAATAATAAGCATATTATGGGGTTTGCCACCTCATTGGTTATTAGGCAGGGTCTGCCATACTCGTATCCATTTCAAGCTGATTTCAGTTGATCTGTTAAACAGTATTGAGTTGTATTAGTCACTCGTTTTGTGATCTGGTTGGCCACTGTTCCACTTGTTCCACTCGTCACGTGATGAACTTGACAAGTGGAACAAGTTTTGGACTTGAATAGCCTTTAAGACAATATATGTTCTTTTTTTAATTTCAGAATCACAACAATTATGGTCTATTCTGAATTAGCAAAGTAATTATCATAGAAACTGTTAATTCCTGAAAATAGATATATTTTGAAAGAGAATATTGGAGTATATTTTCTCTCTTTCTCCTATACTCTTCTGGGCACACCCTTCCAGGGACCATTCTAGAATACCCCATCCCCAACCAAAACATCACTTGGGGTATAGAGATAGTTCCTATAATATCCAATGTCACTTGGGAGGCCGTGAGCCCCACAACCACCGCCAGCTGAGAGAGCAAGCCCGATGGGGAGATAAGACTGCTCTCTTGACTATCCTGGATGCTTGCCAAGAACAGCAAGCGCAAGTGATGTCAAAAGGGAGCTAAGAATAGATGCTTAGTTCAAAGAGGAAAGTGAATCAAGCCCGGAGACTTACAAGAAGCCAGGGGCAAGGTCAGACTGAGATGTTTCAATAGTGGCTAGGTCAATGGGATCTTGGTTTATAAATAAGACTAGGCACTACAGTAAAATGAATAATAATAATGAATTGGAATCCAAGTTCAGACTGTAGGAGAGGTGTTTGTTGCCCAGATAAATCTTGGATTGAGGGGGAGTTGTAGAATGGGTATGTCTAATTTTATTCACTGGTGATGTGGACAGAAGATGAGAGGGGGGAGGAGCTCAAATACTTCAGTTCTTCTTTGAGTGATTGCTCATGTACATTCCAAGCAGGGCCGGCTTTAGGAAGTGTGAGGCCCAATTCAAACAGTTTTGGCAGCCTCCTTCACCCCTCTGGATTTTTTGTTGAGAAGAAATAAAAAAGGACCTACACAATAAACCACAACCACACGCAAATACCACGTCAGAAGTAGCTCTGATCAAAATTATATCAATATAGTTGAACATTTTCCAAAAAAATGCCATCCTTTATTATGTAAAATTTTACACAAAGTTAAATCAGTTGCCTTAAGTGCAGGTCAAATATTTTCAATTGCAAACTATCCAATCTTTTCAATAAAGTTTAAAGTTTGATTTTTAAAAAGTTACCAGAGAGCATTGCAGTTTTCTGTTACATTGGTTTACTTTTTAAATAGTAAAAATGGAGTCTTTGTTATGAAAGTATCAGTTCTGTGGTCAAATTCCAGTCCTTAGTGATTTCAGCGCCACTGATTTCACTAGGTAATATGGTACCTCACCACCATTGCCTCCTTTGCGCTGCCCTTCAACACATTGCCTGCATGTTGGGTCCAAGGTCAGTCTACACAAGATTTTATCAATGATTTTTGCTCAAGTGATCACTGAGACAAGACAAGGACTCAATTGATTCTAGTCACCTCTTCCTTTAAACACTGGATGTAAAGTGTCAGATACAATTGAGTCCCAAATAGACTCTACACCACCAGAAATAAAACCTGTTTCCATCTTCTGTGACTTTCAGTTAGATGTAACTCACTATCCTCTGCTTAGTGTTCAAGTTATGGTAGACCCTAAGCCAGGTCATATTAAGTTCAGGTCTTTTAACTTTTAATCATTCAATATGGATAACAAGATTTCATTCTCCCAGCTCTAAGTCTTAAGTGAATTTTGACCCAAAAGAGCCAAAATTGATCACCTTGACACAGCAGGTGTCACGGAGCTGGGAACAACAATCTCTGCACCACTCCAGTGTGAGCTCCTGTTCAAGGCAGAATCTTCCTGGGCAACACTGTTTGCTTTGGCACTGCTTCTGGGAGGGCTCCTATTCATCAAGGTGGAATCTTCATGGTGACATCACACCTGCACAGAGGCTGCCATTGCAGCGTGGTTCCTCTCCATGTTTCACATCCACGTCAGAGTCAGAACTGCATGGCCATGGGTCCAAGAGGCAGTGCTATTCAGCACAGAGACAACCAGAGAAGAGGCCAGAACTGGCCTAATACTGGCCTCCTCAGTAGCAGGTCCCACCTCAGTGGCCTTTCTGGACTCCTTGGGTGTACCACCAGATGCAAGCGGGATTTCCCAGGTCCATTTCAGTGGTTTCTGTCAGCAGGGGCACTCCCTCAGTGGTCCTAGGCAGAGAGCACGCTGTAGTGTTGCAGTTGTCCCAGCAAACCACATCAGGGTCTTAGATACCTGCTACCCAGCCTTTCAGGACACCGGTGGAGTCCCGTTCAGTACCAAGCCCACAGTCAGGACAGGCTTCCCATTCCGGTGAGGACCAATGGCACCAGGTTCCAGGAGTGTTGCCGCATCCAGTACTGCCCACGTCATAGCACTGCAATGCCAATGACCAAGAGCATGTGCCCTCTATACCAGTCCCAGTACTGGATATGAGACAGAAAGAAGGGGTGCTGCAAGACCCCTCATCTTCATCATCTCTGGATGAGGTGGAAGTGGAGGCAGCAACATCGCTACCCCCTATGGACAATAGGATGCATCAAGAGGCACATGACACAGAGTATGGGTCTGCAAATCAAGGAGATGGTGGAGCATTTGGATCCTTTGGAAGACATTTTGTCTCTGGGGCAGTCATCCAGGATTACTCCCTTTTATGAAGACTATCTTCTCCACCATGAAAACCCTCTGGCAGACCCCAGCTTCTATCCCTTTGACTGCTGAAGGGGTTGAGCATCAGTACTTGTATACACACCCACAACCTGGCACCCTGGTGGAAGATGTGCCAATGCTAAGGAATACCAAGGTAAACCAGGGCCCCACTCCCAAGACCAAGGATTCGAAGAGGCTAGACCTGTTGAAGAGGAAAGTTTACTTCCTGGGTAGCCTACAATTATAATATATGGGTGACCATGGGCAAAATTTAAAGAACTCCTCCCGTCGGACTCTAGATCCGCGTTTGTGTCCTTCCTAGAGGAAGGGAGAGTAATATCCCTAACCTCCCTTCAGGCAGCTCTTGATGCTGCGGACTCTGCAGTCCAGTCTACATCTACGGGCATAGTTATGAGACGGAATTCTTGGCTTCACGTGTCCAGAATTCCTACAGAGGTTCAGAATATGATACAGGACGTTCCTTTTGAAGGTTCCAGCTTGTTTGCAGAAGAAATGGATTCTAGGCTGCACATTTTGAAGGACAAAAGGGCTACATTAAAGTCCTTGGGCTTTTACACACCTACAACACAGTGAAGACATTTCAAGCCAACTCTGCTCCTAGATATTATCCTCCCCATCAGCGACAGGAGCAGAATAGCTCCCCCCCCCCCATGTGTTAATAGAAGTGGCAGTGGGAGCACCAATAACCAGGCCTAGTCTTCCAGGCAGTCTCCAGGGCCTAGGAAGAACTTTTGAAGGTGCACCCAAGGGCACTATACCTTTCTCCTTCTTAGATCTTGTTCCTATGTTTGGGGACTGCTTGTCCCATTTTTAACGTACCTGGGCCCGAATCACATTGGACAAGTGGGTTCTAGGCATGGTGAAGATGGGATATTCTATCCAGCTTGTGGGTACCTCATCTTCCCATTTCCCTGCACTGTCCCTTTTCAGGGACACCTCTCATGAGCAACTCCTGCAATAGGAGTTGCAGATGCTTCTCGATATAGGGTCAGTAGAGGAAGTCCCTCTACCATTCAGGGGCACTGGGGTTTATTCCCATGATTTCCTTATCTGTAAGGCCAAGAGCAGGTTATGTCCCATATTAGACCTACTATGCGGTCTGAATAAATACCTGAAAAAGTTAAAATTCCGTATGGTATCTCTGGCCTCAGTTATCCCTTCACTGAATCCGGGAGACTGCCCTCAATCTGAAATATGTGTATTTTCATGTGGCCATAGTTCTGGCTCACAGAAGGTTCCTTTGTTTTACAGTGGGTGGTTCCCACTGTCAGTTCAAGGTGTTACCTTTCAGCCTGTCTGCCATAACAAGGGTCTTCACAAAGTGCATGGCACAGAGGAGCTCAAGTCTTCCCTTACCTGGATGACTGACTGATCAAGGGGCCCTACAAATTGGTGGTCCGAGCTCACGTGGAACTCACCACAACCATGTTCAGCTGGTTTAGACCTCTTACTAAACCTTCAGAAGTTGACTCTGTTGCCCACGCAGATCACAGAGTTCGCAGGGACACATTTGGACTCTCTGGCAGCCAGGGCATTCCTCCTCCAGCCCCATTTTGAGAGCACGTGCAGACTGATTTGGGGTCTGGGGGCCCATCCTGTTACGACAGTCAGGATTTGCCTATGAGTGTTGGGACACATGGTTTTCTGCACCCACGTTGTCCCCTTTATGAGGCTTCATCTCTGTCCAGCGTGTATGAGCCATCTCAGCACTATCTTGACAGGATGCTAACCATCCGGCTGTCAGTGATAGATGTCCTTCAGTGATGTCTGGATGTTCTGAACATGTACCGGGGGTTCCATTTTACTCCCCATGGCCCACCCTGACTTTAGTAATCGACTCCTCCAACTTTGGGATGGGGTGCTCATTTGGGCGGTCTCTGGACTTAGGGCATCTGGTTGCAGGCAGAATGTGCAGTGCACATCAATGTAAAGGTGCTCAGGGCAGTGGGGTTGGCCTCTGTAGCCTTTTTGGCAAAATCGGGGAAAGCGTGTCTCAGTTCACATGGACAACACTACAGCAGTGTTATATATCAACAGAGAGGGTGGTGCTCATTTTATTTCCCTGTGCAAGGAAGCGATGTCCCTGTGGGAGTTGAGCATGCGCAACAAGATGCACTTGTTGGCCTCTTACCTGCCGGGGTCTCAGAACTCACTGGCAGACAACCTCAGCTGCTCATTCCAAACTCACTCGTGGTCCCTTAGGTGGAAGGTTGTGCAGTGGCTTTTCCAGAAGTGGGGTTGTCTCCATTTGGATCTCTTCACTATGAGTGAAAACAGGAAATGCCGAGCCTTCTGGTCTTACTTGGGCAGGAGAAAGGGCTCCCTAGACAACACCTTCTAAATCCACTGGAGGAAGGGTCTTCTGTACGTGTTTCCTCCCCTTCCCCTTAATTCACAGGGTGCTGACCAAAGTTCACAAGGGCAGTGTGGACCTCATTTTGATAGCATCAGCCTGGCCCAAGCAACATTGGTGTACGAGGCTCCATCAGCTGTCGGTAGGGCCGCTGGTCCCCCTCTATTTGCTCCCAGACTTGCTGTCCCAGAACCACGGCACATTGCTGCACCCCAACCTCTAGGCTTTACACCTGATGGCCTGGAGGCTCCATGATTGAGCACATTGGAACAGCAGTGCTCAGAGGGAGTGAGGGCAGTGTTGTTAGTAGGAAACCTACGCAGGCCACATATGCTTCCAGGTGGAAAAGTTTTGCTTTGTGGGCCATACGGCGGGGTACCCAGTCATTGCAGGCTTCAGTTCTCCTTACTCTAGAGTACCTTGTGGGTTTGAAATAACGATGGCTGGCCACTTCCTCCAGTAGGGTACATATGCCGCAATTTCAGCGGTCTACCCTGGGTCAGGGGAGGAGGGGATATTTCAGCATTTGTGGACTGCTTGGTGAGCCAGTTCCTTAAAAGATTGGACAGTCTGTATACTCACATGAGGGACCCAGTGCCCCAGTGGGATCTAAACCTGCTATTGTCAAAACTAATAGCTTCACCTTTCAAGCCATTAACTACTTGTTCTTTATTGTATTTGTCAATTAAAGTTGTATTTTTGGTGCCCATTACTTCAGCCAGATGAGTTTCTGAACTAAAAGTGTTAATGTTGGAACCCCCTTATACAGTTTTATTTAAAGATACGATTCAGTGGAAATCTCATCCTTAATTTCTCCCAAAAGTGGTTTCCCATTTTCATATGTCACAAGACGTTTTCCTACCGGTGTTTCACCCTAAGCCTCACTTTGGGTAAGTCTAGACTACATGCCTCAGGCGACAGAGGCATGTAGATTAGGGTACCAGACATAGTAAAATGAAGCGGCGATTTAAATAATCGCCGCTTCATTTAAATTTACATGGCTGCCGCGCTGGGCCGACAAACAGCTGATCAGCTGTTTGTCGGCTCAGCGCGATAGTCTGGACGCTCCCCTGTCGACATCAAAGGTATTTGTCGACCACCCAGGTATGCCATACCTTTAATGACAAATACCTTTGATGTCGGCAGGGGAGCGTCCAGACTATCGCGCTGAGCTGACAAACAGCTGATCAGCTGTTTGTCGGCTCAGCGCGGCAGCCATGTAAATTTAAATGAAGCGGCGATTATTTAAATCGCCGCTTCATTTTACTATGTCCGGTATCCTAATCTACATGTCTCTGTCGCCAGAGGCATGTAGTCTAGACGTACCCTTAGGTCTCTGCATTCCATGGATGTCAGGCATGCCTTAGCTTTTTACCTTGAATGTACTAAGTCGTTCAGGAATTCTAATCAATTGTTTGTTGCAGTAGCAGAAAGGATGAAGGAGCTACCGGTCACTGCCCAGAGGATATCCTCCTGGATCATGGGGTATATTCGTACTTGTTCCAACATAGCGAAGGTGCCAGCCCCTCAATTGTCAGCCCATTCGACCTGGGGTCAGGCCTTGTCAATGGCTTTTCTTGCACATGATCCCGTCCAAGACATATGTTGAGCGGCCCCATGGTCCTCGGTACATACATTTACATCCCACTGTGCCATCCAATGGCAGGCTAGGGAGGATGCTGCATTTGGAAGGGTAGTGTTGCAGACTGGTGATCTCTGACCCTCTGCTGGTGAGAACTTGGAATGCACAAGAGCAATCACTCAGAGAAGAAAAGACAGTTACTTTTCATAACTGGTGTTCTTTGAGATGTGTTCTTCATGTCCGTTCTAAAACCCTCCTGACTCCTCTCTGTCAGAGTAACTTACAAGAAGGAATTGGGGGGTATGTCTACACAGCAGCATTATTTTTGAATAATGTTCATTATTCAAAAATAATGCATTTAGTGTCTACACAGCATGCCCGTTATTTCAAAATAAATTTGAAATAACGGGCATCTTACTCCGACTTCTCTAAACTTCATTGTATGAGGAATAAGGGAAGTCGGAGGAAGAGTGCTCTGTTTTGAAATAAGTGCTATGTAGACATGCTCAAATTCAAAATAAGCTATTTCGACTTGAGCTACGCAATTAGCGTAACTCTAGTTGCGTAGCTTATTTCAAGTTTAGCTCTGCTGTGTAGACGTACCCTGAGGGGGGAGGTGGTCAGCAGGGTGCTATGTACCTAGTCATACTGGTGCCACTCTAGGGGTCTCCCTTGCCTACCTATGGAATCCTGCTAGGGTAAAATCCTCTCAGCAACTGTGAACATGTCTGTCATTCACACGCCTCACTTGGAATGGACATGAGCAACATATTTCAAAGAACACCAGTTATGAAAAGTAACTGTCCTTTTTCACTTGGTCTCCCCATATGCCAGTTTCTAAGATGATGCCTCAGAGATATTCACTGCAAGAGAGTGGTTAATTTGCTCACATATTTTTGCCTAATTTGGTATTTGGCAATTTTGTTTACGTGTTAATACTTGTGTATGCAAACTTGGCTAGAAAAATATTAGTATTTCTTTTAACAAATTGCATTGATGCCTGTATATAACACAGTACTTCATATCTGTCTTTAAAAAAATAAAAAATAAAAGATTGTTTATAAAAATGGTAAACATTTGACCATTTCTATTTCTGCTTTGCACTTATACAGACACTGCCCAGATTCACGACGTACTTTTACTAAAAGGCTGATGTTAGAAAAACATATTCAGTTGATGCATGGTATCAAAGACCCTGATGTGAAAGAAATGACAGAATCAACCAATATAGAAGAAAGTGATGTAAAAGAAGACACAAAGGTAAACACTTCAGAAGTATTTCTTTCAACAGTGCATTTTTTGTTCTGTTCTTGTTTGTGTGAAGTAACACTTTTTTATAGTTAAGGCCCTAGCAAATTCCCAGTCCATTTTGATCAATTTCATGGTCACAGGATTTTAAAAGTAGTAAATTTCATTATTTCAGCTATTGAAATCTGTAATTTCATGTAGTTGTAATTGTAGGGGTCCTGACCCCAAAAAAGGAATTTTGGCAGGGGGAGGATCACTAGGTTATTGGGAGTGGGGTAAGATGCAGTACTGATACCTTTACTTCTGAACTACTGCAGGTGGTGGTGCTGCCTTCAGAGCTATGTAGCTGGAGAGCAGTAGCTACGGACTGGGAGCCCAGCTCTGAACACAGAGCCACCACCAGCAGTGCAGAAGTAAGGATGGCATGGTAAGGTATTGTTACCCTTACTTCTGCCCTGCTGCCTGCAGAACTGGGCCCTTAGCCAGCAGCCGATACTCTCCAGCCAGATATCTCTGAAGGCAGCACCACACAAGTAAAGGCGGCATGGTATGGCATTGCCATCTCATTTCTGTGTTGCTGCTGATGGCAGTCTGCTGCCTTCAGGGCTGGGTGCTGGCCAACAGCCACTGCTTTCTGACCACAGCACAGAAGTAAGGGTGGCAATGCCACAATGTCTCTTAATCGTCTTGTGACCCCTGCCCCCACAACTGCCTTTTAGGCCATGACCCCCTATTTGAGAAGCTCTGGTCTCCCTCTGAAATCTGTACAGTGTAGAGTAAAAAGTACACAAAATACTTGATTTCTTGCAGGACACCAGATTTCACAGTCTGTGATGCATTTTTCTTGGCTGTGAATTTGGAGGGCCCTATACATAATTTTTTGGGCTGGAAGGGACTATCTAGTCCAGCAATTCTGTAGCTGTGGACCACCATTTTAATGGGGTCGCCATGGCTGACTTAAACTTGCTGGGGCTGGGGGCTGAAGCTGAAGCAGGAGTCCCATCACCCAGGGATGAAGTTAAAGCCTTCAGCCATGAATGTCAAGGCTCAGGTTACATGGGCTCCCTGACTTGGGCTGAAGTCCGGGACTTTGCCCCCCCCCCCCCACGCTCCCCAGGGCGGTGGGGCTCAGGCTTTGGGATCATATAGTATTTTTTGTTGTCAGAAGGGGGTCATAGTGCATTGAAATTTGAGAACCTCTGGTCTAGTCTGATCTCCTGTAAAATATAGGCAAAGCATTTCGCTCCATCAGGTCATCCTTCAGGTCCTTATCTTGTGGTTAAACTAGGGCATGTTTGTTAGAAAGACATGTAGACATTTAAAGACTTCAAGTGATGGAGAATTCAGCATATATCTTGGTGAGTTGTTTCTCTAGCACCTTTTCAGAGGTGCTGTGTTGGAAGCCCTGAAAACCAGAATTCTTTATCAACCAAACAGCTATAGCTTAAAAGCTTCAGAGGAGTAGCCAAGTTACTCTGTAACTGGAAAAACTTAAAAAACAACTAATAGTCCAGCAGCACCTTAAAGACTAACAAAATATGTAGATGGTATGAGCTTTCATGGGCACAGCCCACTTCATATGAAGAAGTGGGTTGTGCTCACAAAAGCTCATGATACCATCTACATGTTGTGTTAGTCTTTAAGGTGCTGCTAGACTATTAGTTGTTTTTTAAGTTTTTTCAGCTACAGCTTAGATAGAAGCAGAAGCTAGAAGTACACCTCAGAATCCCCTGTCTGTGTTCCTCAATCCCAGCGATGGGAAATCAAGACTAGTGAGTGGGCCACATGAGTTGCCTCCTTTATCTCAGTGGCTACACCTTTGAAATTGGGCATGTGCACTAAACATAACCCTCAAAATACGCACTTGCTTCTCCTTCTGTATCATGTCTTTTCAACACAAAGTGATCCATGCTTACTGACATATTAAATTGTCAGCAAAAGTAACAAAGAAATGAAGGGAGCACATGGCTCTCACAATGTTATATGCAATCAGCATGCACCTCACATGTGCCCTTGCTTTAAATGTGTGTCACTTCTCATTTTGCCAGGAACTGCTCGATCCTCCACTCTGTCCCCACTCCACCCCTTTCCTCAAACCTCCACCCAATCTCTTCCCTGCCTCCTCCCCCAAGCATCCTTTCTCCTCCCTCTCCGTCCCATCACTTCTGGAGCACCGTGAATTAGCTGATTCACACCCCAGAAGTGCTGGGAGGGAGGGACAGGAGTAGATAAGTGTAGGTCTCCCAGCATGAGAGAGGCATGGGGGGATAGAGGAGACACATGCAGGTCACATGCAGAATCCTGATGGGCCGCATGCAGCCCATAGGCTGCTGGCTGCCCACCACTGCTCAATCTGTGCCAGAGGGAGCACCACTGCATGTGCGAGAATAGTACAGTCCCCTTGATTATCCAGTCCTTGGTGTGCCTGGTAGGACTTCAAACATTGATGCCAAGTTATTGATGATTGATAGTTTTATTACATGGACCCAACATTTACTGGCAGTCAGGCGACTCCAAACTAATTCACATAGGACACTGAACAATCATCTCACAATAATAATACAAATTAGGGCTTACTTTAAAATAGTAACTTAAAAATGAAAAATTTGAAGTCATCCTTAGAATAATAAGGCAAGTCCTCCTATGTGCTGGATGGGTGAGCAGTGTTGACAAGCACTGACCTGTCCTCCTTGGCCAGAGGAAGGCTGATCAAAAAACGGCTCTGTGTTTTCATGGTATATATCAAGTATCTTGGTTTTATTGAGACCGGCCTCGTTTTCCATTTGATGCCTGGGAATTTCTTTCAAAGCAATGGAAATGTCCCCATTTTTAATTACATCAATCAAATCTTTGAATTTTTTTGATCAAAATTTATTTCCATATTGAATAAATTGTTCTTTGTGTTTGCCAGAAATAAATGGTATATTGGAATTAGTGTTCAGTGTGGTGAAGCATATTAGAAGTGAAGAGAAAACTAAAGTGACTGTATGTGCTATCAGAACTGTTGTGTTGCAGGGTGAATGTAAATGATGCTTGTTCAGTGTTTTATGATAAACTCATTCTGTATACTAAGAAATATATACATCTCTGAGTCAGAGGCTGATAGCAGTGATACCAGCACACATTTTTTTAAAGGGAATTTTTGTGTGACTGTTTAACAAAACTTTGTTACTATGAAATTTCCCTCCCCCCTTTTAAAAATCTTTTTTTAAATGGGGTCATGTTAGGTGTATAGTCTTGAAATATAATGTGGATTCTCTGGGCCAAACAGGTAAGTGGAGGATTCTTGAAAAATACAGACCTTGGGCAGTAAAACGAAGAAACAGAGTGGTTTGTAAAGTAGTAATGAAAAGTTTTACTCAGTGATTCATCTTTTTTCAGTATCTCCTTCTGGCCACAAATCATCAGGAGGTAATCTATAGTCGTCATCATCATGTATGGAATAAAATTACGATTGAGATTGTGAAAGCAATCATTAAAGTACTAATAGAATGACATCCTAAATATGTCCATTGCTTTATCATTAAATATTACATTTTAATACAGTGATTACTAGATTGCATTTATCAATGTTCGTACAATGTGCCAAATGCTGTTACTGTACCAGACCTAGCAAAATCAATCTCTAGTACAATATATTAAGGAACTGATTCTTGTTAACACTGATGGTTGTTTCTGTTATTTCAGAGGTTGGATTTAGCAGGGAATTATTGAAACATATCAATGGATGTTTGTTTAGTCTACAAGAGATGAACATTCATGAGGAGGTCTGTTATTTATAACTGCATAAAAATGTACTTTTCTTGGTTTTAGGTTCCCAGTCCAAAGCGTAAGTTGGAAGAACCTGTTCCAGAATTCAGGCCTCCAAGAGGAGCAATCACTCAGCCATTGAAGAAGTTGAAGATAAATGTTTTTAAAGTTCACAAATGTGCTGTTTGTGGCTTTACAACGGAAAATCTTCTTCAGTTTCATGAACATATCCCACAGCATAAATCTGATGGCTCTTCGTATCAGTGCAGGGAATGTGGCCTCTGCTATACCTCTCACGTATCTCTCTCCAGGCATCTCTTCATTGTACATAAGCTGAAGGAACCTCAGCCAGTATCAAAACAAAATGGGTCTGGGGAAGATAATCAGCAAGAAAATAAACCCAATCATGAAGATGATTCATCTGACAACATGGCATCAGACCGAAAATGCAAAGTATGCGCAAAGACATTTGAAACTGAAGCAGCCTTAAATACTCATATGCGAACACATGGCATGGCCTTCATCAAATCTAAAAGATTGAGTTCAGCTGAAAAGTGATCAGATATCTGAGAAGCAAAAATCCCTGTCCACATTGGAATATAAATGACATTTTTGTTACAGAAAGTTCTCCATATAATAGTGTTAACAGTACGGTTCAGGCTGTTGCAATATATTCTACATAAATGTATCCTCTTCACCTCCTTGTCTATACGCTCAATAAGCATTAAAACAGTATTTCAGTTGAAAAGAGTTTGTATATATTTAAACTAACAATTTTTATACTCTTTGTTACGTGTTTGTATTGATATTTAGTGGAAAATCAGTTTTTTTGGTTTTTGTTTGTTTGTTTTGTAGTAAGTTTCTTTAAAACAGAGTTCTTAATACAGGGGCAGTTGCTTGGGTTCTGTTAAGCTGTTTTATATATAAAATTATTCTGAAAGAAAGTTTAGTTAATGAAACTGCACCAGAAAGCAGTGCTTTAATGTATAGGGAAGATTTTGAAAAGCAATGGGACTTGTGCTTCTAAATCTCACAAGCGGTTTTGAAAATCGGTCCCCAAGAAATAGTCTGTGTAACTATAGAGAATACAGTATTGATTTTAGGCAGTAGCACCAGAAATAGCAGGTGTTTACTATTCAAGGTGCACACTCCATAGGAAGTCATTGCACTTTTGAAAAAATGTAACTGCACAATTGGACATCAGTACATAATTTGTTTGGGCATTGCAAAGGGGTCTTTAAGGTCTCACAAAGTTAAAATTGTTACAAAAGGGCTGGGCTGTTGTGATCAAACAAATATGGTATAATTAAATATGTTTTATAATTATGGTGGATTTTATCATATAAATTATTTAACATTATATAGAAGTGAGTACAAAGCATTGTACAGCATTGTGTATTTTCCTTTTTTCTGGCTTTTGAAAGAAAACAGTTTAATTCCTTGGCTGCATGAGTTGGTATTTCCCATCTCTGTATGCTAATGCCAAATGTTCTGGTGCTCAATGTTATGTCAAACCACAACTGTCAAGAAGGTAATAAACCAGCCTATTTAAGTAAAAGTTGGGCTTTCAACATTAGCACAGACCATCTGAAACTAGTTCACTCATTTCAAAAAATATACCTAATGAACTGGTTATGTTTTCTTGAAGTACAGAAAAGGTACCATACTGTCCCTTTCATATAGAGTTCTCTGTGAGAGTTATATTTTTGTTTGTTTGCTTTTGCATTTTCTACCTTGTATGTATCCCTAAACAAATTTTGTACCTTTTTTAAAAAAAATTGTGTATATATAGATATCCGCATGATATACTGTAGTAATTGTTCAGTTCTTTAAAAGTCTTGCTGCTGTCAAATGTTACTATACACTATGTCCATTATAACTGTATTAAACACATTTCATATGTAAATAAATGTGAAGCATTTTGCCTCTAAAGATTTGTGAGATTCTGTTATTTAATTAAATTTTAACAACATTAGAAACCTGAGCTATGTAAAAAATCCTCTTGCCACTCTGTGTTGTATATCAGAAACTTTAGCTCTACCTTTTCTCTCCATCCATGTTCCTAATTTGGTTGATTAGTAGATGCTTGTTATCCCCTTTATACAATACTCAAGTATTAGGTGATTATGCAGTACTTCTATATGCTAAAGCTTATAGCTGAAGTTGCAGGTTCCTGGTATGTTTTTGTCAGTTATGTGTACTGGCTATCTTTGCCCTTTTGTTAAGTGTATACCTCTTTAACACTTGTTTGTTGATGAACACTGTCAACTGTACAGCAAATAAGTTATCACTATGCAGCAATGGTGTTTTGTATACAGTGAACAGAGAATAAAGGTTAAATTTGCACAGGCATTATTCATACTTTTTGTTGTCTGTTCCCTTTCCATTATTGCACACCTACAAAGAAGAAACCCTGAAGTGGTTTTATGAAATTGCTAACTTAATAGTGGCACCAGGTCTTTAGGTAACCTATGTGAGATCACTTTGGTGGCCACAGACCAATTTCCAAGTGTACATGTGTATCAAAAAATTTGCTACAAATGACCCATTAGGAATTTCATTTTGCCAATTGATTAAGTGGGGGATGGGACTCAGGTATTTGGTAATGGGTGCTAGTCAAAACCTCAGGCTGGCAGAATTGGCACTCCTTATTAGTAATTTCAGCAGATGTGTAAAGAAAGACTGGCATTGAACAAGCCCCTAACTATCTAATTGCAGGCTACAGGACATTTTGCTGACATTGATGGTCTGCAGGCAACAACACCTGCAGATACTAGTGGTTGTGGTTCTCTGTTCCGAGCCAATGGGAGCCGTGGGAAATGGCACCTGTAGGTGAAGGGATGACCAGGATGTGCTGGTCACCATGTGTTGGCCATCATATCCCACAGCTCCCATTGGCCAGGAGCAGAGAACCACAACCCATGGGAGCTGCGGGGGGAGGGGGGGGCGGGCTATGCCTGTGGACAGTCAATGTCAGCAAAATGTTTTGTGGCCCGCAGTCGGATTACTGTGATGTGCCACATATGGGCTGCAGGTTGCCTACCAACTGCCCTAACTTCTAGAAGCACTTTTTGATATGAGTTTATACACATTGCTAAGGCAGCAAAAGGATATACAATCTATCACTGTTAGTAATGTGCATGCTATTTAAATAAATAGGACTTCTGTCTTCTATGATCCCTGAATATATATACATTAAGAAGAGTTACATTGAATATCATAATAGCTGTCCCATCATCCCATTTCACTGTGTCACCCTACTCCTCGAAGCCGTCACTAACTTTCTTTCTTTCTTCCCTGCCCCACCCCCGCCCCCACCCCCACCCCCACCCACAGCTTTTATGGCCAATTTTGAAGGAAGAAGGCTAGAAAAGTGGCCAGCCTTTTTCAGGTAGAAATAAGCCAGATGATGTCCTATTAAGAGCAATGTTAGCACAAGCAAAGGTTGGGTTCCTTACCGACAGGAAAACACCTCCTCAGGATGGTAATTTACACCAAAACTTTTCATATCTCGGGACATACAGCCTCATAGCTAGCCCTCCAGGATGTTCTGTCCCATAAGTGCAATGTCATGGAGGTGTATCTTATGGTGGCCATAGCATTTTCCACCTTCTGTGATCTAGATCAGCCAAGCCAGGATAGTCTTAAATCTTCTAATCACTCATCCTGAAAATATGGCATCTTTCTTCTCTGTCAGATACATTTCCTTCCTCATCAAACATGCACTCCTTCAATGGGCCAATGATGCAAAACTACCCAGGGCACAACTTATTCTCTGTTTCAAAGGTCCATCTGTGCTACTGTCGCATCCAAACGCCTGGGTGCGCTGCGGGGCTCAAAGAACAGGCCAGTCACTCTATAGACAGTGATTCTAGAAGGGAATTTTTGCATTACGCATTGTCAGCTGTGATGTACCCACCCTTAAGCAAAAGTCCCACTTCAAGCATTCTGGGATACTTGGCCCAAGTAATAGTGGATCAAATCAAATTGGCAAGAAAAAGGCAGATTCTGTAAATAAGATGATCACACAACCCCGGATGAGGGTCTATGTGCGTGGGCAAACTATAGTCTCCAGAAGAGTCTCTAGTTCGCAAAACTAATTCCTGAATACCCTCACTTTCAATCTTATGATGGTTTATATGTTTAATGCATAAATGCGTTGGAGAGGAATATCCAGAACATTTCCATTGTTGTTATTGTTACTATTAGCTATAATAGAGGCAAGCCATCTGAATGAGTTCTCCCTTGACATCTAGTGGTGAGCTGGGGGAGAAGGCTTCAGAAACTGACCTTGATTTGCATAGACATAGCCTCTATACCTAGCGATCACTTTTGGCAGGTGTTGGATCGTAAGCCACTTTATTATTGTCGGGGCAGAGGTAATAAAGGGCTTTTAACCTTCTGTCAATCCAGGGCAGCAGAACTGTGCTTGGCATGCCCTGGATGAGGTTCCCAAGTCAATGGAACTGCACTCACTAGGCCAGGGGCATGGGTGCCAAAGCTCGGTGGAGATGAGAGAGGGTGGGGACAGGTGTTTCCACCTACTAATGTGGGTTCTGCCTGAGGGCACTGTTTGACCCTCCTGCTCTCCACTGTGTCACACCAGAGCAGATTGAGACTCTTGGAAAGACTTTTGTTGTAGATCACTTGAGCTGAAACGGGTGATAGTGGCTGGTGAAAGAGATTGCCCAGCCCGCACTAGCAGTGAGGCTTCCCCACTAATAGCTGAAGTCACTGAGGGGCTGAAATCACTGAGCTGTTACGTGGTGGGACCTCAAGATACCTCGGGAGTTGCAGGATACAGGGCAGTAGGGGAGTGAATGACAGTGCAGTGGCTGATCACACAGCAAGTGGCCAAGACAGGATTGGCTGATGAGCAAACGAGCAGCCACAGAATGGCCAGTGGCAGAGCAGGCGATGGTGGACCAAGCGGATAACTGAGTGGCAGCACAGCAACTGGCGGCACAGTGAGTTACGGTGCCTCTCCTCCTTCCCTGGGGGGGAGCTGAACTGCAAATGCATGTCTGAATGTTGCCTGGTAAGGCATAGGGCCCACAACACCATGGCACAGCGGAGCCTGCTGTCTCCATGGCAACTAGAAAAAAATTTGAATGGGGGCTCCACAGCACTGCCCTCTGTAGGGCTACAGAGTGAACATGTGACACCTCATCACTCCCTGACTGGAGGAGAAGGTTGTTATGGAGGCACATTATGTTCCCTGCGGGGGAACAGGTGGAGCCACTACCACCACCCCAAAACATTGCCACTGCCCCCCCCCATATTTGTGGTGCTTCTGGTGGGGCTGCCCAGCAACATAATTGTGCCTCGCAATCCAGCTGCCCACCCCCTCTGGGGGATGGAAATGACTCCATGCAGCTCCAGCCCTGGCTTGGCTTCAACCTGCATGGAAAGCACCTGGCGGTCTGGATTTGGCCCATATTCCACCTATTGACTACACCTGACCTAGATATTGAACTGAGCCCTTGCTTCTGCCAACTCCACCTGGCAGAAGGGTTACACATAGATGCTACAGCATTATTGCAGTTGTCATAGTTGGCTGAATGGGGTATGACATAAAGCAGGTGTGATTTGAGATTTTGGGGCAAAGTGAAAATGGTGTTGTCAACAAAACCATAAATGCTGCTTTAACAACCAGCTTCAAAAGAATTTTCCATATTTCTGATCAACTAAAAAAGAAACCTTTGTGTTATGTTCCCTAGGCCAGTCAATATTTCTGATTTTGAGTGGAGGCAGAACATCTATAAAAAAAACACAAAGAAGCCGTTAAACCTTAAGCTGCTGAAAAGTTTTTGTGAGTACATGGGACAAGAATATCAGAATATACTGGGATACAGTAATGTCAGATGGCTGTCTGTTACCTGCTTTACAGAAAATCTTTTGAGAGTCATTTGTGGTCATTTTTCTTCAGAGAGAAAAGTGCTCAGTAGTTCTTCACACAATATTTGCAAAGCCATGTAGCGAACTTCAGCTAGCTTTTATCAATACAGACATGGCACTTTATGACACAATCAAATTTTTGAAAAAGACAGTCACAGGGCAGTAGAAACAGCTGATATCTTAATCTAAAAAAACCCCAAAGATTCTGCTTGCAAGGTACAAAAAAATGTGCCTGTTTTAGTGAGAAAAGTACATAGAAACCTAGAAGAAGTGGGGTTGTGACATGTCTGTGCTATCTTCAGCTGTCAAGATGTTTCTCTGATACAGCCATAAATAAATGCATACTTGGGGAAAGCAGACAGATGATTTGAGGGATTTTAAGTGTCTGCTTTGAAGAACATTCCTTTAAGAGCTAACATTGAAATAGCAGGCAAGTTACTGCAGAAGAAATGTCTGAACGCGACAGTTAACATGGATACGTTGTTTGATGAAGTAATTATGCTAAATGAGTTTGTGACAGGGAAACTGTGTGAATGGAATGACACCATTGCAACTATCACAGTATTTGACAGATGGAGTGAATTTAGTATTTCAGGGAATCCTCAGTACTATGTACAAATATAACGTCCTGGCAGAAATGATTCTGTGCCTGCCTGGCAATCAAGTTTTTTGGGTTTTTTTTAAGTTTCTTTAAATACCAGTTCCTGCATCCATTGCAATCAGTGGCAAAATACTCAGCAACCCAGCGCAGGATGAGGCCCACTGATGCAGGTTCGGGGGAAGGGATGATGAAAGGGGGCAACTGCCTTGTGGCCTGGCAATACTAAAGGGCATGCTCTGGATGTTCTCCTTCCCTGAGCCTTTCACCCTCCTCAACAGCACATGGGCTCTCTGACCCACAGATGGATAGTTCTACAGTGTCCCAGAAAGCCTCATCTGTGTATTTTTCTTTCTCCCTTAGCTCTTCCAATTCAGCCATCCTGAAACTCTCCAAGCCTAGGTCCACAATGCGGTGTTAGACATACCCTCTGAAGCTGCAGCAAAATTGTCAATCAATGTTAGTTTGTGGTAGTGGTTCTGTGATGTGAACACTTGTCCACTGAGAATTGGGTTGGCACTATTAAACACATTGTGCACATTGTTCTCCATCCAACAACAACTTCAGCTTGGGCCCCATTTAAGCCAGTGAAAAAGCTTTAGGTGTTAGGCTCTCCGGGTCTAGAATGCAGGCCTGCAGAGTTTCCAGGCTGCTAGCAATACTATGCTGCCATCCAGTGCCTGCCAATGGAAGGGGGGGAGAGCAGTCACCTCCTGGCCCGGAGAGTCAAAGGGACCTGTGGCTCTGGCCACTGCTGCTGCAGCAGTGGTGATACCTGGAGCCTCAAGTCCTTTAAATTGCCGCCGGGCAGTTCTTAGGCCTGCCTGGGTAGTGGGGGCATCATACAGTGCGCTCCAGGCAGCACTGGGGGGAGGGTGAAATTGGCTGGGCAGTGCTGAGAGCTGGCTGGTCTTCGCTTCACCCCTTCTGCCTGAGGGCTCTCTCCTTCCTTGGAACATGGAACCGTCCCCTCCCAAATTGCCCAGGGCCCAGTGCAGCTGTCGGCTCCCCCAATGGCAGCTGTAACCAGATCTCATAGCTGTTGATTGGCTCCCCATCCTTTATAATTCCCAGAGACGTTCCAGGAAGTGTCTAGGCAACAAGAGATTACTCTGGGACTGCCATGACCATTTCTGCTTCTGAACACTCGGCTTTGACCTTGTCTTGAACTTTGTCTCTTGACCAGGACCCTGAACTCTGCCTCAGGCTCTGGACCTGTGACATGAAGCCTCAGCTGCTCTGCTCTCTCCTCTGACTATTAGGCATGACTGCTCTTGTTGGGATACTGTTTGTGTATCCCATTATTAAGCTCATAATCAATACAATCCTTATACTTCCCTCTATATAGATTTTATGTACCAAAGCAGTTTTACTGGAAATATTTATTCTATGTGCCAGTGACAACAATAACTCTAACCATAAAAGGTAAAAAAGAAAATAAAGAGTTCCTCAAAGAGCAGTTACTGATTTTACATTTCATGAGGGAGCACTTTGGAATTTATCATGCCTGTCACTGTGACTTTTACTTCTGGTCATGATGCATGGGCTTTGTAACCTACGGGAGCAAGATGTTCTGAAATTAGGGCCCCTCTTATTTGTTATGCTTATGTACTACACAATGGATATAGTATGAAAATGCTCTGTAGATGACAGCACATTTTTCAGTCTTTCTACTGCAATTCAAGTCCCTGGGCCATTGCCTCTATGGATTGGGGAAGCAGGAATGGTGGGGCATTAATGAAGTCTCAGAGCTGTACTAGCAGTAATGGAGATATTGCATCATTGCTACTCTCTGACCTGGTCGAGAGACATCTCCCTCATCGACTCCCACAGAAATCCATAGACAAGACCATCATATTCTGAAGTTAAAAATGGCCATATATACTGGGTCAGACCCATGGTCCATTTACTCTAGCACAATGTTTTCTGGCAGACAGACTCTTAGGGTCACCCAGAGCATAGGGCTGCATCCCTGACCATCTAATCAAATAACCACTGATGGACAGACCCTCCATAAACCTATCTAATTTTTTTAAACCCTGTTATTATTTGCCTTCACAACATCTCCTGGCTATTGGTTCAATAGTCTGACTGTGCTTTGTGTGAGGAAGCATAGTCTTATGTTGGTTTTAAATAGGGCTGTCAAGTGATTAAAAAATTTAATCATATTTAATCGCACTATGCAGCGCAATGCAGAGCCTGGGGTCAGCTGGAGTCCTCAACTGACCCTGGGCACCATGCAGCACTGCCCCTTTGAAACGCCGTGGCGGAGTTTCAAAGGGGCAGCGCTGCACGGCTGATCCCAGGCTCTGTGAGAATGTCTGCAATTAACGCATGTTAATTTTTTCAGTGCGTTAATTCTGCTCTGCGTTAATCTCAGTCATTAATGTGTGTTAATTGACAGCCCTAGTTTTAAACTTTGTGCCTATCAATTTAATTGGGTGTCCCATGATTCTTGTGTTATGTGAAGGGATAAATAATATTTGTATTCACTTTCTCCACATTATTCATAATTTTATAGACCTCTGTTGGGATTCTGTTAGTATGTCCCATTATCAAGCTCATACAAACCCGTATCTTTCCTCTATAAAGATTTTATGTTATCTTTTAGTCAGCTCTTTTTAGAAAAGGAACAGACTGTCTCTTTAATTTCTCTAATTGTTCACCTAACAATTCCTTTTTGCCCGTCTCTGTACTTTTTCCAACTTTAATGTGTCTTTTTTTGAGATTTGGTGACCAGGACTGCATGCAATATTACAGATGTACTATGGATTTACATGGTGACATTAAAATATTTACTGTATCGTTCATCCCTTTCCTTATATTCCTAACATTCTGTTAGCTTTTTTGATTGTCACTGCACACTGAGCAGATGTTTTCAGAGAATTATTTGTGATTACTCCAAGATCTCTTTCTTGAGTGGTAACAACTACTTTAACTTCCATTGTTTCATATGTGCAGTTGGGATTATGTTTTCCAACATCCATTACTTTGCTCTTATCACCACTGAATTTCATCTGCCATTTTATTGCTCAATCACCCAGCTTTGTGAAATCCCTTTGTAACTTTTTTGCAGTCAGCTTTGGACTGAACTATCTTGAGTAATTTTATATCTGTGCAAACTTTGCCACTTAATTGTTCAATTCTATTTCCAAATTGTGAGACTAAAGCCAATTTTTATATGTTATTCAATAAGTGAAATGCAAAATGAAAGCAAAGAATATAAGTGGTGGAGGTCATTTCAATTTGAAATATAATCTTTCAGTAACAGGAGTAAAAACATTTTGTTTGGTTTGTAAATATGTATCTGTTGTCAGGGGCAGCCCTTGAGCCTAGGCAGACTTGGTGGTCGCCTAGGGCGCTGCTGGCCCGGGCCCTGATGATGACATCACAGGGCAGCCGGGCGCCCCGTGATTATGTCACAGCCATTGACGGCAGTGCAGGCAGGGGCGCCGATCGCACCTTCTGCATACTCACCTACCACAACAGAGTAGTTGTAACTATTACTTTGTGTTTGTAAAGTTTTAAGTATGTTCTAACACACACAACTCTTCAGTAATTGAGAGAGCCTCGGACTGATATTCACAATGGCCTGTTGCAAAAGTTTTATTTAATGTATTTATTTAGATCTAAACTACCATAAATGCCTTATATAAAACCTTAGCACTCCAACAATTAAACTTACAGCTGCAGAATGATAAGCCCCTTATTAGGAATATATAAACACATATAGGTAACATGTTAACTTAGCCAAGTAGCAACACTGACTCTTCATATGCCACTAATAGATGTTTTCATTTATGTATGGTCTTCTGTGCATAGATGTTGTCCTTCAGCAGCAGATTAAGGGTTAAAACTGCTGCTACAAACTCACCTTGCCAACACATTTCACACTGTTGCTCCATTCACAAATTGCTGATGTGAAACCTGATTCCTAAAATGATGTAGAAATGCTAATTTCAGTTAATTAGCCACATTCGTTGGGTCAGGAGATGAGAGCATTGCAATCTTATCATATCTCATAGAAAGAATTAAAACCAAGTTAAATACAAAGATCAAGGATGGTTTTATCTAGTGCACTACTCTAAAGTTTGAACTCAAGTCCTCGCTTTGTCTCAGACTTCTTGTGTGACCTTAGGCAAGTCACTTGCCTCTCTATGCACTAGTCCTTCATCTGTAAATAAAGGGATACTTCCCTACTGCACAGGGATGTTCTGCAGATAAATACATTACAACTTTGAGGTGCTCAGATACAATGGTAATGCGGGGGGCATATGAGTTTCCTATATAGAAAGGCCCAAATCTTCACAGGCATATAGGCAACTAACTCCTACTTTTGAGGACCTGGGCTTATGGTAGTATGTTTTTGAATGGGGTTTAGTGTTCGCTAAATTAACGCGGGGCTCCCTTTTCCCTTTTAATAAAAACTCTCTTTTGTTCTACATTGGTCTCAATGATTGTAAATTGAAAAGTATTGCCTTTTAGAGGCACCCAAGGTGTCCTAGTAAATGTTTCCAGGTTAGTGGGGACTTGAGTTGCTTATATTTCTTATTGTTCAGAGGAACTCCTAGTTATTTAACCCAGCACTTGTTTCTGCTGACTCCACTTTGTAGGAGAGTTACATTAGTAAGCACTAAATTGGCTATAGATAGATAGATAGATAGATAGATTTTTAGAGAGTTTGAGTCCATTTGTCCCAAGAATTCCTCCTCAAACAATAAGAGCTAGGACCACCACATTTGGTATACAGCTTCCTTTTATCCTAACTTAAAGCAAGGTCAGGGTTTGGTTGTGCCAAGAAAATGGGATTTGCCAGAAAGGGGATTGTTTTACATAACACAGCAAAAGAGGGGGCTGAGAGCAGGGATGTTCATGCTCTGCAATGACCACCGGGGCAGTAAGTGCCGTGGACAGTTACATAAAAACAGCCAGAATGGGTCAGACCAAAGTTCCATCTAGCCCAATATCCTGTCTGCTGACAGTGGCCAGTGCCAGTGGGGATAAACACAACAGGTAATCATCATGTGATCCCTCTCCTGTCATCTATTTCCAGAGAAACAGAGACTAGGGACACCATTTCTACCCCTCCTGGCTAGCAGCCATTGATGGATCTAACCTCCATGAATTTATCTAGCTCTTTTTTGAATTGTGTTAAAGTCCTAGTCTTCACCATATCCTCTGGCAAGTAGTTCCACAGGTTGACTGTGCTCTGTATTGCAGAGTGACCATAGAAGAATCCACACCAGGAAGAGCATGGCCAGCTGGGGACAGAGCTCTCCATATTGCCAACCACTAGTCATGGGTAAGTGGCCTCCTTGCCCCAAGCTGGCCCTCAGCCACAGAGCTGCCCCACTCCCCAGCAGGAACACTGCTGGGGCCAGCCAAGGACAGCCTGGACCTCCACTCCCCCGAGCATCCAAGGGCCACGGAGGCTGAGCAATGGAGCCCAGACCCCTCCAGAGGAAATACGGGCCAGGAGACCAGCCAGTGCAGCCCTGTCTCCCTCCACTCTGGAAGAGGCATGGGCCAGGGAAGCCGAGCAGAGCAGCCCTGGCTGCTTCCTCCAGAGGAGACATAGGTCAGAGGGATTGTGCAACTGATTCCCCCCCCCCCCCCCCCACACACACACTCCTCCGAGGAGCTACCTGCTGGAGCCAGGCAGCACAGCCCAGTCCCAAGTAGGAGCCGCCAGCCAGGCTATGTGGCCCAGGGTGCCCAGGGAAGCTACCTTTGCTGGAGCAGCATCACTCTTGCTGCCATGTGGGCAGCCCTGGTTAGTCCCCCAGCCTTCTCAGCCCCCAGCCTTGACTCCTGCACCCCCACTCTCTGCCCAGAGCCCTCACAAAGACCCGAGCAATGCTGGGTAAATCAGAGAGACAGAGAGAGAGACAATGAACATGGTTAAAAGCAGTATCCAGACTGAATGTCAGTTTTGATCCGCATAGCTAATGAATGACAGGTGGACAGAAGGGCACAGGAAACTGGAGAGCTGTTTTATTCAAGAAATAGTAGGTGCGTAAATAGTTTTTCACGCTTGTACATTTTTGTCGCTCTGCAGATGTTTTGGGAAGCATGTTGTGTCTATGCATATTAAGAAAAAGGAAATATCACATTTTCCTCTGACCTGTGTTAAATTTCCCTTACATATAACTCATGATCTATGTAAGGGACACAAGAGAACAGCCTAGGGAAAATAGAAGTAGAGAAATGTTGGTGCCCTCGTTATTGCTCCTTCTGATCCCTCTAATACTTTATGCTTCGCCTGTGAGGAATGTTTCTCTAAGGTGTTTGGAAGATACCAATCAATTTCTTTCTGATCTGAATGCCGTGGAACCAAAAGCGTATGCCATAATGAGTAAGTAAATTTTTCTACCTCTGGTATGTTGTCATGGGTGAAATTGGACTATGCCACCTAGTGACTACACTGCAAAACTTAAGAGCGGAAATGGAAAGGATTATTTGATTTACAACAGATATTTCTAAGAGCCCATTGATACAGTTTTGGTCTCAGGTATGAACAGCTGAGGGACACGGAATCCAAGATCTAGGAGTTTAACTGTGATCTAGCTCCCTATGCTATCGCCTCCTATTAACACACTATTTGAGTATCTCACCACCTTTAAGGTATTTATTCTCATGACACCTCTGTGAGGTACAGATGTAGTTCCCTTTTCCCAAAGCTATTCCCATTTTACAGATGGGAGCACTGAGGAAAAGAAAGATTATGTGATTTATGCAAGGTCACACAAGAACTCTGTGGTGGAGCAGAGAATTCAGTTCTCCTAAGCCCTGGGCTAGTGCTCCAAACATTGGACCATCCTATCATTAGGACCCTCTATTTCTCAGGGATCATTAGTACTATAGCAAGGAATGTCTTCAATGGGAGGCTTTACTTTAAACCACCTTGAAACCGTTCAATTTAGGATTGAATCTTATTTGCCATCTTCAGATGAGCATCTTAGTGAAGTCAATTGTCTCACTAAAGCTTTGATCCTGCAGTTCAATGAACTGGCACAGATTCTCAAATTCAGTTAAATGGAACTCCAGGAGGGGCTGGAGGCTTGTCCTAGCGTATTTAGTTATAGGACTGAGTTCTGAGAAGGTAACAGATGGCAAATGAAATATATTATTTTGCAGTTGTCTGTGCTGCACATTAGAAGCATCTTGCAAATGGGCAGAGGGAATTGCTCTTTATTGCAATGGGATAATCCTAGCTTCTCCATGGTGGGCTTCTCTGTGGTGGGCCTGAAATATTCTGGGATATTGGGCTTTAAACATGTCATTCTGTTTCAAGCTATTTTAGGTTGGGCTGCTGGTAACTGACACACCTGGCTTTATGGCCTGAGGAATACAAAACAGTTTAGATTGGGAGATGAACTTTTTTTCTCCTGATAACCCTACTTAAGAAACAAAAGTCTGGTTAAAAAGTCTCAGAAGGATAGCCTTGTTAGTCTGTAACTTTAAAAACGAGTAGTCCTGTAGCACCTTAGGGCATGTCTACACTAGGAAATTATTTTGAAATAACTAAGTTCAAAATAATAACTTCCAAAATAACTATTTTGAAATAAGCTTATTTCCGCAGGAAAGCAGGAATACAGATTTAAAAATAACCAGCCTGTAATTTCGAAATAGCAGACTTGGTAGTGTGGAAGCTTGACTTATTATTTTGAAATAAGGGGGGTGGGATTTCAAAATAACTCCCTAGTGTAGACCAAGGCTTAGAAACTAACAAAAATATTGTCACAGAGTTTATTTCATACCTAATTAAACTGGTTGAGGCAAAATTTTAGTTCAAGCGCAAGGCAGTGGTCAGGTTGGTAACTATACTTTGTATTATCAAAGAGTTCTCTGATTGGACAGCTTGACTTTTAAAGAAGTGTTAATTTCCTATGGAATGCATGACAGTCAATGTGCTTTTTCAGCTGGCTTGAGATCCCCAGCTTTGTCTAAAGCCTTTATTTACTTAGTGTATTTGTTTTGAATTTTAGTGTATGATTCTTTGGGAAAACTTGGTAGCAATGTGCTTGGTGGAAATACAGACAGACTGGGATCTTATACGGAGTGTCTGTCTGCCAAGGTGTCTTCTGGTAAATTCCAAGGACAATATTGCAAATTGCAAGTGCAACAGGTACACTTCTTTCAAATACTGTCTCACTTTGATTGATGTTATATTGGAGTGCTACAGTTGACTAAAAGTTGCATAAAAGCTTAGGTGCTAATCCTGCAATCAGCTATGACATCAAATCCACTCTGACATCAACTGAGTATGCCAGGAATACAGACACTGCCCCTTAGATATGCAAAATGATTACAAAACTGAATTTCAGGACATGATTATTTATTATGTGAATTGTGATAGTACCCAGGCGCTCCAGTCAAGGATCAGGACCTGGTTATGCTAAACTCTATATCTCTATATGCTCTATATCTACATAGAACAAGAAACTGGAGTTTACCTGAACTACAAAGCCATAAAATCTACTGAATAAATAGATTTTGCCTGAGAATTCATATGATTGCTGTAACTTTAACTCAACTGCCCCTTCAGTCTTCATCTGATAATTTATTGGTACAAAATAGTTGACTGACTTTCAGTAATAACTCATCTTCATTCCTTCGTGTCTTTTGAAAATGGCTGTTTCTGGTTAGGATTCCTGCACTCATATAGGATTGGTACAGCGGACTCTATGGTACAAAAAAAAGACTTGAAAATTTGATTTAGTTTTCAACCAAGCTAAAAATGTAAAAGCTTATGCAAGAGTGTGATCATAGAATACTAGCACTGGAAGGGACCTTGAGAGGTCATCAAGTCCAGTCCCCGGCCCTCACAGCAGGACCAAGCACCGTCTAGACCATCCCTGACAGATGTCTATCTAACCTGCTCTTAAATATCGCCATAGATGGAATTCCACAACTTCTCTAGGCAATTTAGTCCAGTGCTTAACCACCCTGACAGGAAGTTTTTCTTAATGTCCAACCTACACCTCCCTTGCTGCAGTTTAAGCCCATTGCTCCTTGTCCTATCCTCAGAGGCCAAGGAGAACAATTTTTCTCCCTTCTCCCTGTAACACTCTTTTAGGTACTTAAAAACCGCTATCATGTCCTCTCTCAGTCTTCTTTTTTCTAAACTAAACAAGTATAATTCTTTCAGTTTTCCCTCATAGCTCATGTTCTCTAGACCTTTAATCATTCTTGTTGTTCTTCTCTGACCTTCTCCAATTTCTCCATATCTTTCTTGAAATGTGGTGCCCAGAACTGGACACAATACTTGAAGTAAGGCCTAATCAGCACAGAGTAGAGCGGAAGAATGACTTCTCGTGTCTTGCTCACAACTCTCCTGTTAATGCATCCCAGAATCATGTTTGCTGTTTTTGCAACAGCGTTACACTGTTGACTCATATTTAGCTTGTGATCTGCTATAACTCCTAGATCCCTTTCTGCGGTATTCCTTCCTAGACAGTCACTTCCCATTTTATATGTGTGAAACTGATTTTTCCTTCCTAAGTGGAGTACTTTGTGTTTGTCCTTATTAAACTTCATCCTATTTACCTCAGACCATTTCTCCAGTTTGTCCGGATCATTTTGAATTATGATCCTATCCTCCAAAGCACTTGCAACCCCTCCCAGCTTGGCATCATCTGCAAACTTAATAAGTGTACTTGCTATGCCAATATCTAAATCGTTGATAAAGATATTGAAGAGAACCAGCCCCAAAACAGACCCCTGAGGAACCCCACTTGTTATGCCCTTCCAGTATGATTGTGAACTGTTAATAACCACTCTCTGGGAATGGTTATCCAGCCAGTTATGCGCCCACCTTATAGTAGCCCTATCTAAGTTGTATTTGCTTAGTTTAATGATGAGCCCATCATGCAAAACCATATCAAATGCCTTACTAAAGTCTAGGTAAGTCACCATGTCCATTGCTTCTCTCTTATCCAGAAGACTTGTTATCCTATCAAAGAAAGCTATCAGATTGGTTTGAAATGATTTGTTCTTTACAAATCCATGCTGGCTGTTCCCTATCACCTTACCACCTTCCAAGTGTTTGCAGATGATTTCCTTAATTACTTGCTCCATTATCTTCCCTGGCACAGAAGTTAAATTGATTGGTCTGTGGTTTCCTGGGTTGTTCTCATTTCCCTTTTTATAGATAGGCACTATATTTGCCCCTTTCCAGTCTTCTGGAATCTCTCCTGTCTTCCATGATTTTTCAAAGATGATAGCTAAAGGCTCAGATACCTCCTCTATCAGCTACTTGAGTATTCTAGGATGCATTTCATCAGGCCTTGGTGACTTTCAGACATCTAACTTTTCTAAGTAATGTTTAACTTGTTCTTTTTTATATTATCTTCTAAACTTACCATCTTCCCAGTAGCATTCACTATGTTAGGTATTCCTTCATCACCAGACTTCTTGGTGAAGACTGAAACAAAGAAGTCATTAAGCACCTCTGCCATTTCCTAGTTTACTGTTATTGTTTTTCCCACTTCACTGAGCAATGGGCCTACTCAGTCCTTGGTCCTCGTCTTGCTTCTAATATATTTATAGAATGTGTTCTTGTTCTGCTTTATGTCTCTAGCTTCTTTGAGCTTGTTTTGTGCTTTTGCCTTTCTAATCTTGCCCCTGCGTACCTATATTGTCTGCTTATATTCATCCTTTGTAATTTGTCCTAGTTTCCTCTAGTATGATGTATGATGTCTGGTTCTATGTCTTTTTTGCCATTATTTACTTATTACAGTAGTGAGCAGGAATCCCAGTGAAGTCTGAGCCCTTATTATGCTAAGCATAGTACAAACAAGATAATAGTCCCTTCTCCAGAGAGGCAAAATATAGGTGTTGGGCAGATTTACCGAATAGTAATAGTAAAATGAACAGTGTAGAATTCCTCTTGGTTTCAGTGGGAATTCCAAGAGCAGTATTAGACCCTTTATTTGAAAACAGCTCACTTCCAGGAACACTGAAGACACTGAAATCTCAACATTAACCATTTGAGGGATTGATTGTTATAAAGTAAATCATCCTCCACACTGTTACTTGCATGTAGAGATATTCCACCAGCATTGTTTGCCAACATACATTTCAAATGTGTTACATTAGGGAAAAAATTATATACATTTTCTGATCAACTTAAGAAACATAGTAAAGATAAGAAATTGTTGACTCTTTTCAATATTTTGTAAATGCAAATATATGACCCAAAATGGATTCATAGCATTTTAAAAGCAGAAGACAGCAAATTTATCATCAAAGCCTCATCTGCTGAGGTAGATCCATTAATTTATTCTTTTTAAATAAGCAACAAATGCACAGCTAATATTTGATGTCTTCAATCAGATAAGTGCTTTTTGAGGGAAAACAGAATACTAGCCAAACACTATGTTTAACAGAAATATCCCTCAATTAGCATGAGCAAGAGAATTGTATTATTTCTTTGTTTTGTCATAAATTATTGAGAAAATATTTTAATGCAATTTTGCTCTTTGTATGACATTTGCATTGTTTATATTTAATTATTTTTGTGAAACGGACAGTGCACTGTAATGACTGTGTTAATACTTTGCTTTTCTACAGCACCTTTCCTCGGAGGAGCTAACATTAGGTAACTAAGCCTCCCAAAAATATGTGAGAGGCAGGCAAGGGAGCACTTGACCCCTCACTGTGATACAGTCACTGTTTTGGTAGAATCAGCACATCAACTCTAGACAATAACTTAGAACAGGAAATACTAACTGAACTGGTAGAAAGACTTTAGATTGGCAGAATTTAGGCACCTACTTTGAAATCTGGCCAGCACATTGGAGTTAACATTAGGCCAGTGCCTGGCGTTTAGCAAGAGCACTGAACTCATCCAACAGCAATGATGAAATTAGATGTTAGCAAATCTGAACATCAGGCTTAGTACAGGAGACAGATCAGCCAACTTGAGTTGTGACGGTTCCTTTCCCGGCTGTGGGACAGGCTACTCCAAAACTTTACTTTTGCTATACTCTATTCTTGTTGGTAGGGCAACTGCTTAAGGAATCCCCCACCTGCTATGTGGTGAGCCCCAGTCCCTCACACCCAGCCCGTTTGGAGAGGTGAAATGGCTACTGTCTCATTTTACCTTTTATTCTAGGGAGAGTCACCAGCTATAAAGACTCCCAATCAATCCCTTTGGCTCTTCACAGGCATAGGAAATCACCTGATCCTTTCTCCTTAGGGGAGATACAATAACACCTCCTGGGCCGTGTCCAGACTCAGGGGTTTTTTCGGGAAAAGTAGCCTTTTCCCGAAAAAACTTCCCCTGCGTCCAGACTCAAGCCGCGTTCTTTCGAAATTATTTCGAAAGAACGCAGCTTTTCTTTCGATGGCGGTAAACCTCGTTTCACGAGGAAGAACGCCTTCCTTCGAAAGTTCCTCTTTCGAAGGAAGGCGTTCTTCAATGTAAAGAGGCCATCTTCAAAAGAGAGCATCCAGACTCGCTGGGTGCTCTCTTTCGAAAAAGCGGATTTCTCTTTCGAAAGATCCGCCTGCAGTCTAGACGCGATCATTCAAAAGAGGCTCTTTCGAAAGATGCTTTCGAAAGAGCCTCTTTCGAAAGAAGCCTGCAGTCTAGACATAGCCCTGGAGTGTTGTAGTGCTCTAAGAAGCATCACCACTTCCCTGCCTTTCCTGGGTACTACATGCATCCCTCTCCATTGCAGGCCATCACCACTAGTCAGTAAAAGTGACAGAAAGGCTATGGCTATGCCTTTTCCTTGATCCTTTTGGGGTGGCTAGAACCCTTGGGCTGCATCTAGATTGGCAAGTTTTTCCGCAAAAGCAGCCACTTTTGCGGAAAAACTTGCCAGCTGTTTACACTGGCCACTTGAATTTGCACAAGAACACTGACAATCTAATGTAAGATTGTCAGTGTTCTTGCGCAAATACTATGATGCTCCCGCTCAGGGATAAGCCCTCTTGCGCAAATGTATTTGCACAAGACAGCCAGTGTAGACAGGGGAGGACTGTTTTGCGCAAAAAAGCCCCGATGGCGAAAATGGCGATCAGGGCTTTCTTGCACAAAACCGCATCTAGATTGGCATGGATGCTTTTCCTCAAAAAGTGCTTTTGCGCAAAAGCATCCGTGCCAATCTAGATGCTCTTTTCCGCAAATGCTTTTAACGGAAAAACTTTTCCGTTAAAAGCATTTGCGGAAAATCATGCCAGTCTAGACGCAGCCCTGGTGTTACTGGCCCAGGATGCATTTGGACCAGTCCCCTGCACTGTAATGGTGTTTGGAAGTTCCTTGTGCCTTTTTCACGTGCATACCAAGGACTAAACACAATCATATGAAGAGCTAAATCTCCACAGATATCTTGTAAATATTGACTAGGAGTAGGCTTTTTGAAAGTGCACTAAATTCCATTGCAATTCTCTCTATTTAGGGAAATTAAATTCCTTGGGGTCCATCCTCTGCCTAGGTCACTACCTCTCAGCCCAAGTTATTTGTAAACATTTTGGGCAAAGAGTGCTAAGGAGAGTTATGTCTTCCAGGAAGGGTTTGATTACAGTATTGGTGTATGTGTTCCTGACTCCTGCCACGATGAAGACGTTACAACATTAGCAATACGAGGTAAGAGAAGCATGTTTTTATTAACCTTTAGAAGGCAAAAAGTTGAGGTTGAGAGTATGTTTTGGTGGAGTCCAGCTGACATCTAGAAACAATATTATTCTTCCTTTAAAAAAATTACAAAAATCCCAAGTGTTAAATTCAGAGATCTTTCAAAACTACTTATGAGATCTGGGGATCCAGCTCACATTAATTGTAATGAAGATTTTGTGTCCATATCCCTTAGGCAGCTTTGCTAATCACATCCAGCAGCCTCTGGCAGCAAATAGGGAAAGGATCTTAGACAGATCCCTACCACCGTATAATCCCTCCTCGCTCATTATAATCCTGCCTGTCTTTACTGCCCATCTAACTTGAATCTCGCCCCTACATTTTGTAATATTGTCATATGCAGCATACAAAAGAACCAATTATTACTGAGTATAACCCCACCACACACACTGTTTAGCACCTCTTCCAGAATGGCTACAAAACACTGGAGAGTGGCTAGATAGCTTGTATGTTCTGAACGCTACTTAATACACTGATAACTATTTTTATTGTAAACCTCTGCCTTTCCCCCTTCTTCTCCACCATTGACTCTTGTTGTTAGGTTATAATCTTTTTGAGATACAACCATCTTTGTGTTATATATGTACAGTGCCTAACACAGTAGGGCCTCCATACTGATGGGGCCTCTGGCACTATCATAGTACAAATAATTATTAACAAATGTTATAGACTGAATTTCTATTCAAGACATCTCTTGCCAGGGTGCCCCCTCATCACCCTTCTATAACAAGCCAGATCCTCAGCTGGCACACATTGGTGTTACTCCACTCAAGACAATGGAGCTGTGTGACTGATGCCAGCTGACGACCTGCCCTAAATCCATTAGCCGCTACTTAATCTAATTAAAAATCAAACTTTCCAGCACTAAATACATAGCCTGCAACACCCTATAATCTATACATTTCATGCCAAACAGTGTATCTATTCAGATTCTGCTGGAAGAGGATGGGCTAGATAACCTAATAGGCCTTCCTTATGTTTAATTGTACTGTTCTACTGGTATTACTGCATTTCCATATTCATAGAAAATGGACACTTTATACTATCAAGCTGTGCTGCTATTCTGTACACTTAGGCCACTTTTCTATCATTATGGGGAATTATCACTGGAACATTGTGTTAAAGGTTTAAAGAGGAATTAGACAGAAAATGTGGGGGTGGTCATATCTTTTACTGGACCCGCTCCTGGTAGTGAGAGAGACAAGCTTCTGGACTACACGGAGCTCTTTTGGGGGACAGGCATGACTACAACAACATTGTACTTAAAGAGGAACTAGACATTTATATTGCTAACAAGAATATCCAGGGTTACTACAGTAAATATTAAACCAACGCCAACATAAGCATTTTGGAATAATCCACCCTTGAGCTATTAGTGGTAGAAGGGAATTTTCCTGGGGCAGCAGGGTGGATTATTCCATTATGGCCTAAGGCAGGGTTTCTTCCTCTGAAGCAACTGATACTGACCCGTCAGAGAAAGTAAATAGCACTAGGTGGTCCACTGGCCTGATCCAGCCAGATGATTCCTGTCTCCTTAAAAAATTATTAATTATAGTACTTTATCTGGAGGAAAACAAACTTCTGGAGATAAAGGTTTGCTTTAGCCTGTGCCGTGGCCCCCTGGCAGTCCACATGATGAAAATGTTTTGATGTCAAGAAATTTCATTAGCATTTAAAAAAAAACCAACCTACTAATAACACTATTACAAGTATTTGATGATTTTTTTGTTCCTGTTTTTTCAACCAGCTATAGTTTTCCGTGGCTTACCTGCTGTGCTGTGACTGCTGTACCAGTTTAAGCATGTCCAGATAATACCCCTGTGGCCAGTGTTCCTCAGACAGTCATGGAATAGGGCACTGCTGTGAGGGATGGACAGCGAGGATTGGGGGTGAAGTGAAGGAGTATAGCTCAGCCACAGAGCATGCAGCCAGGAAGCCAATGGTGGAAAGCCACAAGAAATCAGTTTAGTCTCAGGGACAGCTTTCCCTCCAGCAACTCCTCCTGAGCTGTATCTCCTGAAGTGGAGCCAATATTGCTAACTCAGAATTTAAATGTACATTCCAAAAGCTAAAATGACCTGGATTCCACCAATGGGGAGTCCATGTCTACTCATACTGGATAAACAATAATTCCTAATACATTTCTGACACTTATATGGTATTCTGAGGGAGCACTGTGCAGTAGGATCAAATCACATGGCAGGAAGGGTGTGTGAGTCTTAAACAGGTTTTATTTTTTTCATAGTCTCTTAGGCTATGTCTAGACTGCAGGCTTCTTTCGAAAGATGCTCTTTCGAAAGCATCTTTCGAAAGAGCCTCTTTCGAAAGATCGCGTCTAGACTGCAGGCGGATCTTTCGAAAGAGAAATCCACTTTTTCGAAAGAGAGCACCCAGCGAGTCTGGATGCTCTCTTTCGAAGACGGCCTCTTTACATTGAAGAACGCCTTCCTTCGAAAGAGGAACTTTCGAAGGAAGGCGTTCTTCCTCGTGAAACGAGGTTTACCGCCATCGAAAGAAAAGCCGCGTTCTTTCGAAATAATTTCGAAAGAACGCGGCTTGAGTCTGGATGCAGGGGAAGTTCTTTCGAAAAAAGGGTACTTTTTTCGAAAGAACCCCTGAGTGTGGACACGGCCTTATTTACTAAAGTTCTGATTTTGCTCCCATTGAGCTTCCCTGGGTCAACGGGTCTGAGTCAGCTGACTCAGGCTAAAAAAACATGACCATGCTCTTGGGAAAGGATAGCTCTACGTGTGGGAACTAGTAAGTAAAAATGGAGTATCATAGTCAGGTTTCACTCACCTTCTTTAGAGAATTCTCAAAAAGAGCCAAATGCTCATCTTGAATCCTTTGCAGTTACTCTCTACGGTAAGTCTCAGTAAATAATTGTTGAAAGTTTAATATTCTAGGAAGAGAAAATTCATTTCCAGCTTGGGCAGTTGTTTAATAAAGCTATTTGTACTAAACAGAAATACTGTCTGGGCCTTAAGGAACAAATCTTTCCATTTACTGTCTTAAATAAGCTGCCAAGATCTATAATTTCAAACGCTGTCGTATCTGGGACTGTCATATTAATTCATTCTTTCTTGACAGATATATTTAAATTCAAGACCATGTCTTTTGTATCACCTTTCCCATCTCTCTTCACTTTGAATTCTACAATCTCAGCTGTGAGTGTAGCCAGATGTGCTAAAGGCCTTTTTTCTATTGATGCATTTGCTGCTATTTGTTTGTAAGTATAGGTGGGTTTGGGACATCAGTTTTAAAAACGTGTCCTATAAAAGTGATTGTCACTCTGCGGTAATGAACTTTATTTCCTCCAGGTTTGTTAGCATTTTGTTTATAGTCTTACCAATCACTGGAACTGTTTATGCTGCTGCTGTGAAATGGGAAGGGAAACTTGATGAATCACCATCAGATAGTTTACCTTCTGCAAATTACGGGAGCACATCTTCAAATGAGAAATATAACAGTGAATCAAAGGGAGATATCAGATGGAAACATTATAAAATGAATTTAGTGCTGCCAGTTGTTTCTGATGATGTCTACTACACAACGAAAAGTAAGTATTTCCTCTACATGAAGACCACATACATACCATGTCATACTTTACATAGTACACATTTGGGAAATAATAGACTACATTTTAGACTGTGACAAAATCCAGAATTGATTTTTTTACATCACCTGGAGATATCTCTTTTAAAGAGTCCATCAAACATGGATCATAAATGTACCAAATGCTTCAATATTGACTTCCATATTTTATATTACAAAAAAGGGCTTAAAATAATCCTGTGCAAGGTTTGGATACATAGCAAGAAAAACCTGTTTAGCCTTAGAGCGTGGATACCTAAATGTTATTATATTCTAACAGTCAGTTTATTGCCATAGTCAAATCAAGGGTTCTGGTGATGTCAATGGTTCATATATAAATATAACAGACATTCATTTGAAAAGAAGGTCAATGCCCAAATATTAAAAAGAAATTAAAAGCAGAAGAGGCCTGATCCAAAGGCCTTGAAGTCAATAAAAAGACTCCCAGACTTTTCAGTGGGCTTTGGCTCAGTCCCACAATGAAGTCTGCTTTTAGAAAAATCAAAAAAGACAATCAATGAGAGCCCAATCCTCTAAGCTATGTCAGAGGATGAATTCTTATTCACATGAGCTGTCCTAATGGAGTAAATGGAACTGCAGAAGGTGATTAATTCTGATGCATAATGGCTGCAGAATTAGGCCTTAAATTAGGTGGTCTAAGTCTGGTTCTTAATGGATATATGATTACATCTTAAAAATCATACTAGACATAGGGGTATATAATGTGAAAGGCCATGTGCTGTATGTATCAGTGCTAACAGTAGTTGATCACATATGTAAGTTTTTTCCCCTGGGAATATTGTTGTTGGCTAGTGGAATATTTATATAAATCAAGTGATCACTTGCATAATTTTTTAATGTGCAACAGTTTTTTGTTTAATTGTTATGTAATTTGAATAAAGGTGTGTTAATTCCTGGATCAGCCTTGACTATAAAGTATCTATGTCGAAGTACCATGTAGAAAGGATATGTGGGGAAAAATACTGATGACAATCTGTATAAATTGAGTGAAACAATATCTCACTGAAACTACTCATTGTCAGTATTGTAACTGTTTGATTATTATTATAATCTGTAATATTTTGGGGCTAAAACTATCTTTCAGGAAAAGTCTATCCAATTTTCTTAGATAATTTGAAAAATTTATTCCATATTTCTAGAAATTCCTTCTTTGATGCTTTTAGTTATACCTCTGTATTTTACAATGCCATATCAAATTATTTAGACAGTTACATGTTACCAAACTATCAAAACAATAGTGTCATTAGATAACACCTCCCTGATGTTTTTAGGTCTAATCCTCCACTTTCTACAAGACCTGCTCCAAATCCCTTATGAGTCAGTAGAAGTCTTTCTATTGATTTTAATGGTATTTAGCAGAGTTGTTGACTTGAGTCCCACGAATTGAACTCGAGTCCAACTTAAGTCACGTAGGTGACTCTACTTGAGACTCAACTCAGGTTCATTGTTTGTGACTTGAGACTTGACTTGAGACTTGCTAATTTTGTTAAATTGACTTGGTGAAAAAATTGTCCCAAAATGCCGATATTGATGGCTTGTACAAAAGTGACTTGACATTTTTTAAATTAAGACATAAGACTCGACTTGGGACTTGACTCGAAAGTGACTTTAGGGATTCGAGACTCGTCTTGAGTTGAACTGTAGTGACTTGAGACTCGACTTGTACTTGACAACGACGACTTGAAGACGACACTGGTGTGGGGATCAGGATCAAAGACAGTAGCAAAATAAGTCTCAGAGGGATAGCTGCGTTAGCATGTATCTGCATAAACAACCTGGGGTCCCGTGGCACCTTAGAGATGTCAAACACTCACTCATTGACGGCAAAATACATCATTAACTCATTGGAAATAAGAACCCTTAGAAAATAAGAAAAAACATTTTATATCAATTATAGAAAATTAATTGGTTAAAAATTACAGGTGAATTCATCTTTGTTATAGCTTTTTTAGGAGTGTTGGACCGCACTCTAAAATGCTTTTCCTTGCAAAAGAATCTTCCAACTGTATGGACAATAAAATCTTCTAATGGTGTCTGCTCTGCACTAAATGGTATCCGAGTTTTGAGTCTTGTATGGATAATTTCTGGACATACTAGTCAGATGACAGCCTGGCAGAATTTAGGTATGTGTGATGTGACAAATTAGCATACATTATTGGATTTAAAGAAAGACTAGTGTTTATTTTGTGTGCTCACAGACAAATCACTGTTTTATAACATATTTGGAAGTTGGGTATATTCTCCATACTGTAGACATCCTACCAGGGCAGCAGGAGGACAACTTGCTGACAGCAGATTGTTTTTTATTAGGGTGCCTAAATAATTATGGGGAAGTAGTATGGGTAAGAGGGACCCTAAAAGGCTATATACTCCTTAGTAAAGAAGTAAAAAAAGTTCTTTAAAGGAAGTGATAAGGGTGATGCCCAACAGAAAGTCTATAGATCTTCTAGACCAGCCAGAGTGCAAAGAGGTCCACCAAAGAGATCATAGAGATACTGAAGATTATTTTCCACATTTGTCTGCATGACAGACGTTTATAGAGAAAGTCTTATATTCTGGATAGGAGTAATTCAGGTGGAAATTTGTCACAGATAAACGTATCCAAGAGGAAAAAAGACAAAAAAAATAAAGAAAAAAGAGATGGAGAAGCTTGAGAAATATAATTGGAATTGGTCATATCGGAATGGCTGGTGTCAAACCAAGAATTCCCAGGGAAATACATAATAATTTGTTATAATAAGTAATTTAGTATTTAGACACTATGATGATGGATGCATAGACAAACCTAAGAGGATGATAATAATAAGGCTTAGCACTTATGTATTGCTTTTTGTCCATGGCTTTCAAAGGACTTTAGAGAAGACAATAAGCATTATTGTCACCATTTAATCTATAGAGAAACAGAGGCCCAGGGTAGCTACTAGTCCAAGAGTGCACTGCACATCAATAAGGGTACGTCTACACTACAACGTTAATTCGAACTAACTTAGTTCGAATTAGTTAATTCGAACTAAGCTAATTCGAACTAACGTATCTAGACTAAAAAACTAGTTCGAATTAGCGTTTTGCTAATTCGAACTAGCATGTCCACATTAAGTGGACCCTGAACCAGGCTTAAGGATGGCCGGAAGCAGTAACAGCAGGGCATCAGAGGGGGACTTAGAGCGTGGAGATGCTGTCTCAGGCTAACCGAGGGCTGTGCTTAAAGGGTCCCAACCCCCACCCCGGTAAGACAGTTCTCAGGGGTGTCCCGCTTGCAAAGCAGTCCTGGCTTGGAGTGCCCGGACTACCCACACTGGGCACATCACACCACTCGGCCATCAGACCGGCTGCACTTGCCACAGGCTGCCATCTGGGGAGAGGGGGCAATCAGGGGGCTGCAGGAGAGGTTCCACCCCAAAAGCCCGCAGAGCCAGCCCAGTCCTCCCCATCGGGGGCTCGTACCCCATTCCTCCCTCACCTCCTTCCACTTACCCTTCCCTAGCCCCTCTTCTTGATGTACAAAATAAAGGACAATTGTTTTCAAAAATGGAATCTGTCTTTATTGAACAAAACTGGGGGAGACTGGGAAAAGGAGGTGGGAGAGGGGAAGAGAGAGGCTGGGAGGGCAACTAAAATGATCAGGGGTTGGGAACAGGTCCCATATGAAGAGAGGCTAAAGAGACTGGGACTTTTCAGCTTAGAAAAGAGGAGACAGAGGGGGGACAGGATAGAGGTCTCTAAAAGCAGGAGTGGGGTGGAGAGGGTACATACAGAAAAGTTCTTCATTAGTTCCCATAAAGAAGGACTAGAGGACACCAAAGGAAAGGAATGGGTAGCAGGCTTCTAACTAATAACAGAAAGTTGTTCTTCACAAAGAAAAGAGTCAACCTGTGGAACTCATTGCTGTAGGAGGCTGTGAAGGCTAGAACTAGAACAGAGTTCAAAGGGAAGTGAGATCAAGTCATGGAGGTTGGGTCCATGGAGTGGTATTAGCCAGGGGGTAGGAGTGGTGTCCCTGCCCAAGGTTTGTGGAAGGCTGGAGAGGGATGGCACGAGACAAATGGCTTGGTCACTGTCTTCGGTCCATCCCCTCCAGGGTCCCTAGGGTTGGCCACTGTCGGCAGACAGGCTACTCGGCTAGATGGACCTTTGGTCTGACCCAGGATGGCCATTGTAAGCTCAGGGCTCAGGGGTCTCAGTGGACCCCCTTGATTTTCATGCACACCTGCTCCTGGGTGGCCAGGCTGGCAGCTCTTCTGCCCTAGCCGGCCACTTTCCTGTGCCTAGTGCGGAGGTCGTGGACAAGGTCCACGATGTCCGCACTAGCCCAGGCGGGTGCCCGCCTCTTGCGGTCCCAGGCAAGCTCCTGGGAGCCGCCAGCCTGGTCCCGGGAAGAGGGGAAAGGCTGGGGGGCATCGGGTGGGTGGCTCGATCCATGTCAGGTGCAGGGTCTGCTGGCTGGGTGCTGGCAGGCTTGCACCTGGCACAGGCACCGTAGCCAGTCTGTGCCCCTTTAAAGGGTCCGGGGCCGGGAAGGGGGGCAGACGAATTTCCCTGGTGTTGGCCAGAGTGGCCACCAGGGAAACCTGGGGAGGGCTAGCCTCCCACTAGTTCGAATTAAGGGTCTACACAGCCCTTAATTCGAACTAGTCAATTCGAACTAGGCTTAATCCTCGTGGAATGAGGATTACCTAGTTCGAACTAAGCGCTCCGTTAGTTCGAATTAAATTCGAACTAATGGAGCGCTAGTGTATCGCCTATGAAAGTTAGTTCTAACTAACGTCCGTTAGTTCGAACTAAGTTTGTAGTGTAGACATACCCTAAGAGAGCAGGGAAAAAAAGCCAGGAATCCTGACTCCCACCCTAGTGCTTCTCTATCTACTAGATGACATTGTCTTCCGTGTGTGATGTACATGTTATGTAAACACAACTTATGTTTCTTACTTTTTTACTATATACTTTATATTTCACTGCAGACAACGTGTTGGAATGGAAAGCGCGAGTGCTAAAAAATCCCATATATGTTTATTCTCGGAGTGGACCGTTTTATCTAAGTGTTGATACATTTTTTCTGATCAGGTAAAAAGATTAAATTATCTGGGCTTATTTAAGCTCTGACTGTTTGCATCCTAGTGAATTGATAAAGGCTGCTTTGACATTTAAACTACTAGCAATCATGATTGATTGGACTCTAAAAATAATGGGTCCAATTCTTCACTCCCTTGCACCTTGAATAGTCATTTACTTCTATGCAAAGTGAATGCAAATGGTTCCATTGATGAGAGTGACAAAGTCTAATTTGACAGAAATTCAGATTCATTCTGCACAAATACAGATAACTACACAAAGCAATGGTGAATCCAGCTCTGTATTCCCATATCCCTTGTTTTGTATTAATAAGCTGTCTCATGGTTGCTCAACTGTATGTCAAAGACCTATGCTGCTAAAAGCTCAGCTTTCTCGCGTGCTGTAGGGCCATGTGGCTTGCTGCTGTCATTTTCACCATTAAGTTCAGTCATCACCAATATAACTTAGGAAATATAGCCCATGCATAAGATTTCAATTAATTTTAACTGTGTGAAACATTTGAATTGCTTGTGTTGTTTCATTGTTAATATCATTTGGGGATAAAAAAATAAATACAAAAAAGTCTGATACATATACAGAATGCCTTAAAAGATCTAGCTCCAGATTATCAAAGATGTTTAGGCTCCTAACTTTCTCTGAAATCAATGAAAGGGAAGATGCAAATTTCCTTGAGGATCTGGGTCCAAGTTTTAAATTAATTGCAACTCATAAACTAATTAACAGCATTATTTGTAAATTCTCAGAAGATTCATTCTGAGAATATGCAGAAGTGCTGCAATTTTGGGAAGGATGTTCTGTTTTTCACACAAAGCCAAAGAGGTCCATTCCCTGCTCTAAGTGCAAACCAGACCTCAGCCTTGAGTACAGAGTTCTATCCAGTGCCTCCATAATAATTTCTAGCTAAAAGAAAATATATTTGTATTTTGTATTTTTAAAATATCTAGAGGCTGTTTGATGCCTCTGTACAATGGATTAGTGTACTTGATCTAATTCTTGTTGGACAGATGTCCAAGTCTGAGAGACAGAAATATTGGAACAGAAGCATAGGGCCAGGCAGGCATGGAGAATCTGGTAATGTCTGTATCACCGGTGGGGCAGTGGAACAAAACTTGTATGCCTGCTGTCTGCATTGTACCTACCTTTTGGATACAGGGCTTCTGAGCACTTTCACAAGAAACCTATTAATAAGGACTGTCTTCAAAATTTGGAGAAATATTAAACATAATATTCATTTGTTTCCAGTGGCTGGTTGAGTTCCAGGTCACTTCTAAACATGCTTCATCACTCGGAAAAGGGAATCACCCTGAAAGTCACACTGAAATATCTTGGTAATCGACTAGCCAGGTATGTTTGACAAACATTTTTCTTACAATTTTCAGGAAGAAAAATTCCCAATTTAGAAAATAAAAGCAAGAAAAGAAGAAAAAAAACCAAAAAGGGGAAAAAAAGTGTTAGCGTCTTATATGGAGGATGTTTTGCTTTCTTTTAAAATCATTATTTAAGGGCTTATCTACAGATAATCATAGTAACAGAAATAAATATTAACAGACTGAGTTTTGCCTTTAATTTGTCATGAAGGCAGTTGGTCTGAGTCTCATATACACTGAGGCCTCTTTGCCCTGAAAGTGGGTTCAAATACCTGAAATGCCCGAGTGGTGTAAATGGGCCTGAATGTGAATGCAAATCATGCTCAAAGTGTATTGAGGGTGATGGACATCTCACAAGGTCACACTCATGGTGGCAGTGTACCTCGAACATTCTGTTCAACATGGCCTTCACCCAGCCAAAGATTTCCAGGTGTGGGTGTGGAGATAGTGCAGACAGCATGGCTCCCTTCTACATCAACCAGCATGCTCCCTAATGGAAGATGAAGGAGGCATGTGAGTTTGGGACTGGGGCAAGACACTAAACCCAGATCTCTGAGGCTACATCTACTTGCGCAAGAACTGTTTTGTGCAAGAGTTATTGTCAAAAGCTCTTGCGCAAGTGTGCGTCCACACTGCCATGTGCTTTTGTGGAAGAAATGTGCTTTTGCACAAGAGGGCTTATTCCTCATGGGGAGAAGAATAACTCTTGCACAAGAAGCCCTGGTTTCCGATGCTTTACTGTCAATTTACTTACACAAGAACGTGCGTCTAGTGTAGACGCTCTGCAAGTTTTTGTGCAAGAACAGCTGTTCTTGCGCAAAAAGCCTGCAGTGTAGACGTAGCCTGAGTGTAAGGGATTTTATACCCTCTGCATCAGATGTATAAATCAGAAGAAGATCCCACAGCTCTGAATCAGAGAGCCACATCTGGCTCCGTGAGGCCATTCTTCTTCACTATGTTCATGCACAGCATGGGTGTAGCAGAGACTTCGGGTCACTAAATCTTTTGAAAGCGCAATGTAAATTCAACAAATTTTTCTTATGGGTCTGTATAATGTTGGTGGAGCTGGGGAAGTGCCCCCCTTGCTTCCTTACTCCAGATCACGCCGTAGACTTATCACAGTATGTTGGTCTCTGCATATTTTTTTTAACTGAAATCCCTTCTTTTTCAAGACTCAGAAGGGTTGCTGTGTTAGTCAGTAAATTTAAGAACAACGAGTAGTCCTATGGCACCTTAGAGACTAATAAAAATGTACAGAATCATGAGTTTTCATGGGTAAAATCCACTTCCTCAGACTTTTTTTTTCTTGAAAGTCTAGTGAAACAGCATTTTAGGGCTTTATCATTGGAGCTGAGTTGGTGGTGTTCCTAGTCAACTCATGGCTAAGGCTGGGACTGAACATTTATAGATCACACTCTGCGCCCCCCCCCCCATCCCCAGTAACTGCTCCTCAGTGCCTGTGCCAGGACCTAAACAGCTAGGGACTCAATTCAATCCTCTTTGTGAAAGAGTCTCCCACTGAAGTTAGTGGCAATCATTGAGTCTGCTACCCTCATGGGAAGTTTCATTTCTACATACAGTTAACAACCCCCCGGGGAATATGACCTGCAAAGTCCCTGGAGTCACAGTATAAATGCAAAAACCTTGGAAATTACAGAGCTATTCCAAACAATTTTATCCACCATGTATACACTTTAATAGCTCTGTTTTGACTGTGTTATATTTACAAACATACAGTAATATAATTCTATAGCAGTGTCTCCGGAAACTGCAATCACCTTAAAATTTTGGAAACCCTTACTTAAATCATAGATAAAGAACCTTTATAAAACCTAATCAACTCTCTTTTTGCTGTGTTTTCAGACTTCAGCCACTCCATATGTATTCCATATGTCTTTTAGTTGCACTTTACTCGGTTATTCCTTGGGGATCGGTATGGGAGATTTCCAAATTTAATCTGGATAACTGCAGAAGGATGTGGTGGTCCAATCTTTTTCTCCTAAACAACTTCATTTCTGTAACAGAATCAGTAAGTCTAAATAAGAACATATTTTTTCACACACCATTTATTTAATCCAATAAATTCACTAATACCAAGAAGTCAAATGCTGAAGGTGGATAATTTTATGATAATCAACTGTGGTCATGTATGCTAAGTTAATAACCAAATCTCCTCTTTTGGTCTAATGGGTAATGCTACATGGTAAAGAAGAAATAAGGCCATTTTATTACTAGCTAGAAAAATTATGAAACTGTTGATAGTCATCTCTGAAGCATCAAGTATTCCCCATTGTCGCAGGATATCACACTTGAGATGATTCAGTATAACAAGTAATACATGGTCAAATCCTGATGTCCTTTCTTAGGCAAAACTGACATTGATGTCTTTGGGAGTTGCCGCACTGTCTGGAGTGGTTCACAAAAGTGATTGGCTACTTCTTGCTTTCACAGTCAGGGCATTATTCTGAGCTGCAACCCCAGCTTGGTCCAAAGATCAGTCAGCTGGCTGAGCCTTCTCAAACTCCTTTTGAGTCTCACTTAAATTCAGAGCAGACTCTAAAAGATTTCCAAATTCCACCTGAGAAGGCAAACAGCAACTACTAAGGTTACGTCTAGACTACAGGGTTTTGTCGACAGAAGCTTCTGTCGACAAAGAGCGTCTAGACTACATTCAGTTCTGTCGACAAAGCAAGCTGCTTTGTCGACAAAACCCTGTAGTCTAGACACAACCCTACATGCAAATAACACTTTCTGTCAACAGAACTCTGTCGACAGAAGGCGTTATGCCTCGTAAAATGAGGTTTACCAGAGTCGACAAAACTGCTGAGTTCTGTCGACGCTATGTCGACAGAACTCAGCGGTAGTGTAGACGCAGGTATAGTTTTGTTGACAAAAGTCCACTTTTGTCGACAAAACTCTGTAGTCTAGACACACCCTAACAGATAACAGACAGAGGGCATTTCCCTCCTCTTCACCAACTTCCTTGCTGTTCACAAACAAAGTAGGTAGATTAGGTTCACATTCTCTCTGGACTGTGCTATAACACTAGCTTGCTTAGATATGGCTACAATGTTATTACCTATTAACAGCAAATTTCTGATAACTATAATAACATCACCCTTAAATCTGCCTCTCAAGGCAGACTTTAGCCAGAGGCACAGTCACAGGAAGTTCACCCAAAGGCAAAACATTTAGCCCTTTTTTTTTGCCAGGAAGTCTATACTCTTCCCTTAACAAACTTTCCTTTTAAGACTAATACCTATTTTGAGCAAATGAATATACATGTGAATTGGTCTGGTCTCTAGCTCTAAGTTTTAGTTCTTACCTCATACCTGCAGCCTCGATTAAAGAGTAAGACATCACAGGGATTATAGAGGATTATAGAGTTAGACATGACAGGGAGCTTTACTTAAGTAAACAGTAAAAATCGAATAAAGAAGGTAAAGTTTTGGTTCTATACTTGCAGTTAGTGAATGTAACCTGGCACATAGGTGCTATAAGACCACTGTCAGCTAGCCATGGGTGAATTGGAGATCACAGTTTGTGTTCAATTCAGACAGGCAACCAAAAGTTTGGATGCTTCTCCAAACCTCTTGAATCAGAAACCTAGCCTAGAAGTCTCTTAAGAACACTCAGTCATGTTCTCGCTCTCTCTCTCTGACATTCCCTCTTTTCATGAACCAAAAGGATTTTGCCCTCCTCAAAAGCTCTCCTCCAAACTAATCTTTTGTTTGCTGACTTTCTACACCAATTTCTGCTTCCTCCTCCATATTAGAAATAATACAAAAAACTATACATTGACATGTATTCTTCTTTTATTTATTAATACAGCAGCCCCTCTAGCAGCCTCAGTTATGGATCAGGATCTCATGGTGCTAGGCACTTTACAAACACAGTCTCAGAAGATGATCCCTACCCCAAAGAAATATATATGAGCTACAGTCCTTGGAAAATACCAGTCTCCTAACAACTGAATTTCCTTTCCATTATTTGCTCTTCCTGCTCCATGACTTTCTTCTCTTCATGGTTTCTTGTCAGTTTGTTATCTACCCATTTTAGATTGAAAAGATAAATAGATAGTCTTATTTGTCTGTGATGGGTCATACTCACTTATGATACTAATGCATCCAAAGTTAAAAAAAACTACTCAGTGAAAAGAATGGTACAGTTGTGGTATTAACCACAAGCTGGGAAATGTCAGAAATAAGGTTATGATAAAGTCCTCAATTACATGATCTTATGAGAGGTTTCCCTTTCTCCTCCTCTTCCCTTTTCAACCTCTTTCTTCAGTGTCTCTCACTGTTTCACATCTGTAAAAAGGTGGGCTTTGCACTGGGTTCTGAAAAGAGGCCTGCGGCTGGGTCACAGCAAGATCTGGGCTCTGACCTGCTCACTTAGCACATTCCTAGGACCCAAATCCTGAGTGTTTGATTACCTGAATCAGATTGATTTATGTGTGGACTGAAGGGAGAGTTCGTCAGAAACCTGAGTCAGAGCCTGCTGAGTGTGTAGTCTAGACATACCCAGAGCATTTTCATGTCCTCAAGGAATACAAAGGCTTTGATGGATTATAGATGGAAAGATTAGCCTGGTCAGAGAGCAGCAAGAAGGCCTTGTCTTTCTATATTTGAACCTTAGACAAGATGTAAACTCATTATGGATTTGGAGGAGGGTTCAAGATACAAGCGTTAGATGTTTTTAGGGTTTAGGGTCCAAAGGAGGGACTATAAACACATTGCTTCTCTAACTCTACTCTGCAAGTCACACCCTGTAAAAAATATTTTCTTTGTAGGCCTAACAAAGCAATGCATTTGATCTCTCTGGAATGAGCTATCTCCTCCCCTTAATTAGGGAGTCTAAAAGAGTGGTCAGTCTCTCTAGAAGAACTAAGCAAATCCAAGAATTGTGTTCTGGCACAATTGGGTACTTCAGTGGACACTAATGACAAAATCAGATCAGAAAGCTGTTTGGTGGGAAACTGTTTTTGTAAAAAAACAGTGTGTGATAAAAGCTTGAACATTTTTATTTTCAGTGCAATGGATGGACATGGTATCTTGCTAATGACTTCCAGTTCTATCTTACAACACCTTTGGTGATCTTTTTATACACTAAGTGAGTATTCTTTGGCAATAAGTTTTTTTACCATAAAAATGGCACAGTAGATGTGGGATATTTTTCCAGTAGAAAGCTTCAGTTCATTAAAAGGCACTTGACAAGCACTCTCTCCAGGAGAAAGTAATATGCCTTTCTTTTTACAAACTGAATATAGGTTTGAATATTATGCAAGGGTGTTTTTTGCAGTCAGGTGACTTCAGAGGTAGGCACGTTGTATATACAGAAGATTGAAACAGAAAAAATAAGAGAAAGAGTTGTATACAGATATTAGTCTGTGAATATTTTTATTAATAGCAAAAAAAAAAAAAAATACAGGTTGGACCTCCCTGGTCTGGCACCCTCAGGACCTGATTGGTCCCAGATTAGAGATTTTGCCAGACCAGGGAGGTCATTTCTCTCTTGCGCCTGGCCTTACCCACTTCCCTGTGAACCTACCGGGCTGCCTGGCTCTCCTGGCAGCCCAGTTGGGTCACACTCTGGGTTTTCTGCCTCTCTCTGGCTTCCCCTCCAGCCCAGCTGGGCCGCACACCATCCTTCCTGGTTCTCCCTCCCCCTTAGCCCAGCTGAAACGTGCACCAGTTCCCAGTCCCTGCAGGCAACCCAGCTGGGCCACGCACTGGATTTTGCCAGACCAGAGAGTCCCGGTTTGCAGAGGCACAACCTGGAATACTTTGCATCTGTATACAGCCTCTCCCCGAGTTACAAACAAGTTACGGACCAAACACTTGGCCGTAACTCGATCTGTTTGTAACTCGGACCCCATTGAGTTACATAGCGATTGTGCTGTTGGTAAGCGCAGGTCGCGTTCGTAACTCGGGAACCGCCTTTATGACTGCTCCATGGGAGCTTTGATCGTAAATGTGAACAGTCGTAACTCAACTGTTCGCAACTTGGGGACTGGCTGTAATCAAGAGACAGGTTTTGAAGTCAAACAGGCATTATGTGGCATGAACAGTTTGCTCCTGTGCTGTCACTGCAGTTAGGAGAGCTGGAAAACTTTGTGTAGAGGAGATGTTGAGATCCACTGACCCAAACTGTAACCCGGGTATATAATGGAAACCACTTCAAGCCTGGGGGTGTGGCAGCATCCCTACCACCCCTAGTTCCAGCACTTATGACTGAAGGAGTGGCCTTTACATTACTGTTGCTTCTGGGTAATCTATTCTTCCACAATATACAACAACAACTGCAAGGAACTGAAGGGTTGACTGTTACTGGACAAGTCTTTTCTGCAAATGTTGTATGTCAATAGCTGTCTTATATAGTTGTAGCCATGCTAGTCCCAGGATATGAAAGAGACATGGTGGGTGAGGGAAAATCTTTTATTCTTCAGGTCAAGAAGTAGAGCTCTGTTTGGCTAAAAACGTCTCTCACCCACCAACGGAAGTTGGCATAGTAAAATATTGCCTTACCTGTTTTGTGTCAGTGTAGGTCCTTAAATTTTAAGTTATAATTCTAATACTGATTTTTTAAAAATTGGACTGGTGTTCTTTTTTGATTCATGATGGTGTATAGAAAAGAAAAAAGTATTTTCAACATTTTGTCTGCTTTTCCATTTTTAATCTTAACATCAGGAAATAGCCTCCCCAAACTCTGTCAAGGTTGTGTTTAGATGAATCTTGCCTGTTGTCTGCACATCAAGAGTAGCTAAAATAAACATCTCCAGATTTCCCCTAAGTATATATACTGCTCTGGAAATTTAGAATCAAATCCGGCCCCCACTGAAGTCAAATGAATTTTTCCTATTGAGTTTAAGGAGGCCAATATTTTATCCTGACACTGTATTTTTTGTGTGTTCAAAATCGACTCCTGTTGTTTGTTAAGAAAGCAATACCCTGAAATCAATCACCCTTACTCAATAAACATCAGAATTTCTGTTTCTCATAAAATTTCAAATTCTCTATGTTTTGAACAATGCTTTGGAGACTACACATTTCTCATCCTCTTAATTTTCTTGGCCACTCTATTTCCCCCAAAGAACACAATATAATAAGCTTCAATTGTATATGGCTTCTGAGGAGTCTTAAAGAAAATGATGAAAGATCTGATTTAAGATATTATGAACATCTCACAGAAGGATCTATCTCAAGAGAACTGGGCTAAGTATGAGCTAGATGCTTTCCATTATTGCTTTGTAGAAGTGGAAACACTGATCAGATCCTTCAGGTGAGAATCACATCGTGCCATCATCTATTCCAATAGGCTCTGTAGCATGTGATAAGCTTGTAGTTCAATTTTAATAGGTGACTACTGGTTTGGGGTACCCATCTTGAAACACTTTTGACCTGATTTTCAGAGGTGTGACTCCAGTTGAGTTTTCTGGCTAATCAGAAGACTCACTGTTTCTGTTTCAGCCTCCAAAGCTCTCAGTTCAACTGTGGTTTTGAATTGCTAACCATAAAAATTAGTATCTGTCTGTTCAGCTTTCTGTATAAATCTCCACATTTTTATCACTGGTACCATGTTCTGAAGATGTTTTAAATTGAGTAAATAAATTGAACAGCGACAAGCAATATGACGCTGAATCAATGATGAATAACGGTTGAGTATTGTAATGCATAGGGGTCTTAGAACTGTACTTCTGTGGCATTAATATTCAGATTTTATTACATTTGTAGTCTTATGCCCCAAGATTTTATAATGGATCTCTGAAATGACTGTGTGTCACAGTTATAGGAAATGATTTTGACACTTCAGAAAAAGGAATACATGGAATAAAAATCATGGTATAAAAGAAATGTTTGCAAAGAGATCAGAAAATTGGGTGTTTAAACCTGTTTGTCTTCACATTTCACTTGTAGAAGCAAATGTGGATTGATTCTCTTAGGAACCACTTTGTTCGTAGCATCTTTCACTGTTACAGCCCTGCTGTCAGCACTTTTCAGACTTCCTGTTGCATCTCCTTCAGATATGAGGTAAGGGTCTACAAATACTTTTCATCTCTTACTGCTAGGTTTATATGGAAATTAGTTTTTGAATAGCTATTCAGTCAAAATGTTGATACTCAGTGGCTACGTTGATACTCAGAGACTGGCATGATTTTCCGCAAATGCTTTTAACAGAAAAGTTTTTCCGTTAAAAGCATTTGAGGAAAAGAGCGTCTAGATTGGCATGGACGCTTTTCCGCAAAAGCCCCAATCGCCATTTTCACCATTGGGGCTTTTTTGCGCAAAACAATACCGCGTTGTCTACACTGGCCTTCTTGCGCAAAAGCATTTGCGCAAGAGGGCTTTTGCCCAAACGGGAGCAACATAATATTTCCGCAAGAACACTGACAATCTTACATGAGATCGTCAGTGTTCTTGCGCAAATTCAAGCGGCCAGTGTAGACAGCTGGCAAGTTTTTCCGCAAAAGCAGCTGCTTTTGCAGAAAAGCTTGCCAGTCTAGACGCAGCCAGAATGAATAACTATTCAAAAGATGGTTTCTGCAAAGTCATAACAATAAGACATTTCCAATATATACAAGTCTTCAGTTTGTGGCTCTGTTTTTTAAATGTATTAGGAGCTGCTAAAAGACTGAAGCGCAGTGGTGGGGACCAGGTGCGAGCCGGGAATCAGCTGGTCTGGCTCATGCCTCGTCCCCCCACTGCTCTTCTGCTTTTTAAATTTATTAAGCGCCTGTTGGCTCTTAATACATTTAAAAAGCAGAGGCACGGCACCCAGTCCCCGTGCTACGCCTCTGCTTCCCCTTCCCCCCACAGAGATGGTGCTGGGGGAAACCGACTTTTAAGCCCACTCCCCCTAGCACTGGCTCTTGCTCTCCTATTTTGCAGTCTCTATCTATATATCTATTGAGTAACTACTTGGCTATCTGATAAGCTTATGTTTTTCGGATAGTCAACTGATCACTTACATCCCTAAGCCAGTCATGGCCAACTCAACAGTTACTTAACCCCTGTTCTTCCTAACACAAACATTCAATCACAATCAAGTCCATGTAGTCATTCCTATTATCTTAACTCTTTAGATCAGTATTATAGCACTAGGTAATTAGTATTTAAATGTGAATAAACAAAGTGCATTGCTTTAATAACAAGTAATACTCACCCAAAGCAGTCTGAGACAAAGAGCATTCAGTCTCAAGTAGCTAAGCTCTGTAGTCTATTTGGGGGTTTAAAAACAAAACATATGGACATTTTGTAAAAGGAGAAATCATTTTTTTAGGTATGTATCGGGTAGTGTTGACAGTATAGCAAATAGTAAGAAAGACACACTGGAGTTCAGAAGAAAAAATCAAATGTGCAAATGCAACGCAGTGATACCACAGAAAAGAAGTTAGGGGTTCTAGTGATCACAAACTGAGTGAGTCAACACTGTGATGCAACTGTGCAAAAGTAAATGTCACTCTGGATTGTTGTCATGGGGCAGTTGTATTAACAGAGTATTGTGTGTAAAATAGAGTAGTTGTTCCACTTGGAACTGGTGAGGCCTGACCTAGAGTAAGTGGTTTAATTAGCAGAAAGGGAGGTTTAATTAGATATTAGGAAGAACTTTCTGACTACAGGTTGGACCTCCTTGGTCTGGCACCCTCAGGACCTGACTGATCCCAGATGAGGGATTTTGCCGGACCAGAGAAGGTTATTTCTGGGCCCCCCTGTCACCGGATACCCTCTGCCATGGCCTCGCTGCCACCGGTCCCCCTTCACTCAGGTCTCCTGGCTCCATCTTGGCATCTTGGCCACAACATGCACAGCCCCACTGCTGGGCTCCCAGCCCCACGGGGCACCCCCCCCCCCCCCAGCTGTGCCACTGGAAGAGAGCCCCACTTAGGCTCCAGCCTCGGTAGGCAGTCCCACTGCTTCCCAACCTCACCGAGCAGATCCACAGGCAGCTGTGGTGCTGCCAGGCTCTTTCCTGTGCTGCCAGGCAACAGCCCCACTCCCAGATTCCTGGCCTCACTGCCAGGCAGCCCGGTGGTCAGGCTCCTGGCCCATTGGAACAGCCACACTGCTTTCCAGTCCTGCCGGGCAGCTGTGCCACTTGGCGGTAGCGAGGCTGCCAGGCTCCTGGTTGTGCTGCCAGACGGTCCTGCTGCCTCCCGGTCTTGCTGGGCAGTTTCACTGCTGGGCTCCAGGCAGCAACCCAACTACTAGGCTCCCATTTCGCTGCCACAGGCAGCCCTGCTACTGAGCTCCAGCCTTGCTGCAGGACACCCAGCCACCAGCCCACCACTAGGACTCTCTGGTCCTAGGACATCCATGGTTCTATCAGACCAGGGATGCTGCCAGACCAAAGAGTACCAGTTAAGAGAGGTTCAACCTGTATAAGGAAGGTAAAATACTGGAACAGATTCCTTAAGGAGGGATCACGTAATGACTACTTGTGTTCCCTCCCTCTGGGGCAACTGGCATTGGCCACTGTCAGCAGACAGGATACTGGGCTAGATGAACCTTTGATCTGACCCATTATGGCTGTTCTTATGTTGTCATTGGAGGGTGAAGGATTAGATGACCTCTTGAGTTACCTTTTAACCCTACATTTCCATTACTCTGAAAACTAAAGAAAAGAAAAGTATTTCCAACCACAACCCTTCAAAAATCATGACTCAGGCTTCCTTGAAAGGATTGGATCACTTTTAAAATGATGAGTATGGTGGGTTTTAAAACAAACTTGGGGTTCTTTTATTTTGCTTTTTGGTTTTATAGGATTCACTTGGGTCACATTTTCAAGCTCTACTTTGCAACCACGAGGGCTAGAAACCTACTTTTTTATTACTGAAAGATAAGATTTTTTGTCTTAATCCCATACCGCTAGGAGCTTGGGCTTTAAGAAAACAAAATAGCATGAAGCTCATGATAAAATATTCCTGAGAAAAGGGGAAGGGAGGATAAAATGAGGGGAGGAGGGAAGAAAGCAAACAAACAAATTTTAAAGTGAGTAACTTTCCATTTTCCAATTGGTAGAAAAAAATAAAAATCGTGAAAAATTTAGTTTTAGGGGAAAAAAAGTCTGGTTTTCATTTGAAACATTTAGAGCAGCTCCAATGACAACAATTTACTCTCCTGTTTGGAATGGTTTCAATCATGGTCATTACCATGATTAGTTCCATTTTTATGGTGGAGGGAGAGAGAATTATATAAGCTTAAAACTAACAATTATAAAGGACCCTGTTCACTCTCCCAAAGCTCCATGCCTCTGCATTGCTTAAAAGGAGTAACAGGTAGTTAATGTTTAGATTTGTCCCTAAATCAAGATGTTTAGTAAGATGATGCCATTTTTGCAGTAGTTATGGTTGGAGAACCATAGTTGAAGAACAGATGCACTAGGGTTGGCCTGTTTATGAACAATTATTAACTATCTTACTTGTTCACTCAGAACTTCAGCATAATCATTTCCTATTTCCTTTCAGGGAAATGTCCACAGTGATGTATTTCACAGAATACTATTCAAAACCTTACTGTCGATATGGTCCATTTCTGGTTGGCGTCCTTCTCGGACTTTTCATGTATCACCAAAAAGCACAAATTCTCAGAAACAAGGTACAGTCTCTAAAACAATGTAAAGCATGATGTTGATATGTGTTTTCTTCTGGTTTATTCATTAACTCCCTCTGGGACACAAGTATCAAGGCTGTTCCCCGCTCTGGCACTTTGAGTGCAGAAGGTGGGAGCCTGCAAGGGACTTTAAAATACCCTTCCACTACAGGCTTGTGTTAAAACTCCCCAAGGTCATAGATTCCCTAGCCTTGGATTGGTATCACTGCCACCATCCAAATGCAAAACCCCCTTTGAGATCCCAGGAAGGTACACTTGGGAATTCCTTCCTGTGGTACCCTCAAGCTCTTATACCCTCCCACTTGAAGAGTGCTTGAAAAACTCATATCTCATAGAAGTTTGACTTCGCGGACTTAGGCATGTGCGCACAGAGCCTTCTAGGACACAGGAATCAGATCATGGTGTTAAAAGGGTGGTTTTTATTAACAAAACAAAGTAAACACATTTGGTGAATCATTATTTAGTCGCTAGGTGTTACAGAGCAACTAAAACCAGGATTAAGACACAGAGAATTGTTTCCCTGGGATTCAGTTTGGAAAAGTACAGCAGAAGTGGTTACATGTGTTCAGCACAGAGAAATCTAACAAACCCCAAAATAAAATAAAAAATTTTAAAACCTGATCGCATCTGACTAAATGTTCCTTGTACTTCTCATGTATCTGTTTCAAGATTAAATCCTTCCCTACACATGGATATTGCTGGATACTCCATGCTTGCCTTCCAGGCTTAATTCATGTTCTTGCAGTTTTGCTCTAATTACACAACAGCAGGAACAGGAAGGCTGCTGATTTCAATTCAAAAGTCCACACTGAGTTTCCATTGGTACTCCTGACCTCCTACCAACTCACTTCCTGCTCCTCTAGCATTCCTGGGGACTCTCTCGGACCCACTATCTATAGTTTTAACCCTTACAAGCGAGGCAATTAAGTCTAGGTCCCAAGAGTGAGAAAGACTTTAGTTAACCAAATAGCTGGAATGTCCAGAAAAAATATTACTCACTCGCCACCCCTTCATCACAATAGGTGTAATGAGCTGCATGCAACATGCACTGCTAGATAAGGATAAAAGCAGATAAAAGATCAGATTTCATGGGAGAAGACTGGATTTCATGCTCTGAGACACATTTTGTATGGCCATGCACTTGGTAGGGTCCTTATCGTCATCAATCATCCTTCCCACAACATCAGGTAGACATCAATCATCCCTATCCTGACTCATTTGTATACATCTTTCATATTTCGATGTAACAATGCCACTTTAGCTATTGTGTGTAGTCAGGTTGTCCTCTCCATCTCTTGCCCTGGAAAGAAATGGTTGTTTAGACCATATCTCAACCAGAGGTAAGCAGTGGTCTTCCTGAGGACATGTCAATTCATCTAATGTGGGTCTAGTTTTACAACAGTCTATATAAAAAGCACTAGCAAGGTCAGTACAAATTAACATTTCATACAGACACTGGCTTGTTTGTACTGCTCTACATACTGCACGCTGAAATGGAAGTACCAGATTTATATTCCAACTGATTTCTTTTATAATGATAGGGTAAAAATGAGCAAGGAAGCAATGTTTCAGCAATACTGTGCTGTGACACTTCTGTTTATTTGTTTGGTTTTGTAATCAAGTAGTTTTTAAGGGAGGTGAAACTTGGGATACGCAAGACAAATCAGACTCCAGAAAGAGATACAGCAGTCTGGAAAGGCTGAGAGTCAATGGTATAGAAATCCTATTATCAGGCATTATTAAGATTTGGTGAAGAACGTTGTGAATACTGGGTTTATTTACTTATTGGCATTTATACTCAGTGAAAATAGCCTCATGAGATGCACGTCGTGATTTTGTGGAGGGCTGCTGTTAGAATAAGACAGTGTCATGCTGCAGTGCAATACAAATGGCCCAGTGCAGGACAGATGCTTTAAAACAGCAGGCACAACTGAACAGCTGCCTTTTCATTGCTTTTTACGCTGGGATGATTGAGATGATTAATCAAAAGTGCCTTTAAATCAGATACAAATGCTTATTCCAGCTGTTTGGAACTACTGTAAAGCCCCCAAACCAACCTCTCAGTGTTAGTTTTTGTAAATGTTTTAAAAAAATAATGGTCCAGATTGAGCAATGGGAGGAATTTGCTATTTCTCTTGGAGAAAAGTGATTGTAAATATACCAATCCCATGCAATGAACAAGTTAGCTCTGCGAAGCAAACTAGCAGCATTGTTGTAAAAGGACTCAACTTACCAGCTCATTTTTATGAAGGTTTTGCTCTGAGACTCGAAGGAAACAACAGTGAAGTGCATTTCTATCAAATGGCAAAAAATTAGATGCTTCAGTGTGAGGACAAGACCAGGTTAATGAGTCAAAAGACAACACTCTGTAAAGAGGAGGAGGAAGACAATGTAATCAGCAAGGCTGATCAGGAAATTGCATTAATAAACAATTCTATTGGGATGAACCAATGATTCCGTGCCTCTTCCTGTCTTTTTGTGCCATGGAGAGCTTGGCACACATAGAGACAATCCCCTTGGGGCAGGGGAAAGGTTAGAACATGTGAAATGTCATTGACTGTGCTTGGGTGAAGCTCCCCGTTCTCCATCAAGAGGAGCAATGGCCTTGATCTGACAAGAGAGATTGATGCACTTTGGTGCATACTGAAGAGGAAGCTTATGACAGAGAATGAAAGACCCAGGCCACTAAACAGGAAGGCAGTAGGGAAGAGGTAGAAAGACAGAGCCAAGAACCAAGAGGTACAGCAGTCACATCACGCATCACAACAAGGTTGAAACTTGTTGGCTGTGAAATAGAGTAAAAAGATAGTACAGTGCACCAGGATAAAGCACTGAACTAGGTGAGGCAGTTCATTGGAAAGGAAGAGCCAATTCAAAGTTATTGAGAGAGTCCACTAAGAATATTGGTTTCAAAATATGATGTTCTCCATCTCTACAGGTGCAGGCTTCTCTGGGGTGGCTTTGTGCAATGCTTGCCATGCTAGCCGTAGTCTCCCTGGCATATGCTGTAGAAGATTCCTTGAACTCCTATTCCTCTGCTGCAGTGATTTATCAAGCACTTCACCGGACTCTGTGGGCTGCAGCAATTGGTTGGATCATTTTTGCATGCCAAGAGGGCTACGGAGGTACTTCCCAGTTAGTGAACAGATCTAGCTGTAATCGCATTCTTTAAAAAAACTGACTGGCTTAAACAATGGTTGGGCTGATGTGTATGTGCTCTTACTGCTGGTGTGTTTTTCTCAGTTTATTACATGACCCAGATCCTCTGTTATGGAGGAGGAGCACATAGCAAAAACTTGGCCTTGATATACCGGAAGATTGACGCTTTGGAATCATAAAAGTCTCAATTTGGTGCTGAAAAATACCTGGGAAATCTCAATTCTATGAGGCTATCTAGCTGTAAATCTGTAGGATCTCCCCTCCCCCTTCCCCTCTGAAACTCTAAGACAACTTTTGAAAATACATGTATTAAAATAATTAGAAAATAAGGTTAAATATTATTTTCCTACCAAACAATCCAGGAAATAGCATAAAGCTGAAAACAAACTATGAATGCATAAACTTCACATTGTCCTGGAAGCTGTTTCATTCCCTCCATCACATTGCTATGTTAAGCATTAGCGTTTGCTTTGTGCTTGTTATAAAATGTACAGTTTTGGTTTAGCTCGTACAGATTTTTTTAATTCTAAGCATAAAAACTAATAAAAATGCTTTAAAAAGTGGCCAGTATGGTGCTGAGTGAAACAGATACTGTGTTTTTTTCCCAACAGGTTTAGCTAACTGGGTTCTTTCGTGGGGTATTTGGACTCTGCTAGCTAAAATTAGTTATGCCTGCTATTTGGTGCATCCTATATTAATCATACTTTATAATGGACTTCAAGAAACTCTTATGCACTATTCAGACATCAACATGGTGAGTGGGATTATCCGATCTTTTGGTGATGTTACAGTCTGTTTTTTCCTTGTTAAAATGAAACATGATTTATTAGCATTTATTATCCTTTATGCTTTTATCAAATCTCTGTGGTTCTGCTGAAAATTATATTACTGGGTAACTGGTTAACCAGAGGCCAGGCCAGTGGGAGCAGCCCACCACCGCCAGTGAGCCTGGCAGATGCAGCCCCTGGCCTGCCCATGGTATGGCGGGGGCAGCTGGGCTTCCCTTTGGTGCGGTGGGGCTGGAGCAGCCCTCCGCCTGTCTACAATGTGGCGTGGTAGGGCCAGCCAGGCCAGGGCAGCCCCCCACAGTGGGCAGGCTGGCAGGACTCGGACCATGGGGCCCCTGCCTGGAACAGCCCCCTCCACGGGACCCCAACCACTCTGCACCAGCTCTTGGTTAATGGGTTTAACGATTTAAATTATATAATTTACCTGATTACCTTGTTAAATGGGTACTTACATCCCTAGCTGTGAGAGAAGAACCAGGCCCGGTGTGCTTTCCTGCGCTGCTGTAATGTAGGCGTGGCTAGACGGTGGCTCTTTTACCGTTAAAGAGTGGCTTGTGGAGCCCCTCTCCCATTCTCTGCCTACCAGACTGGCGGGGAGGAGAGCTCATGGCTTCTGCCCTGCTGCGGGGTAGTGGGCCTAGAGGCTCAGGGCACAAGTGGGGGCACAATTACAAATGCCTCTAACTGCTTGAGTCATGTTCCCTCTCCAACCTCAGTGACCCCCTCCCTGCAGCTTCCAGCTCTTTGCTGCTGCCTCTCCCCACGGCCAGAGGCTCAGCTCCCAGCCTGCTGGCACTAGCACCCTGCCATGCTGGGAGTGGGCCCAGTGGCACCATATGACTCAATGGGGCCAGCAAACCCTAACAAAAATCTGCAAGGGCACATGACACCCCACAGTCCCCACCCCATATATTGTCTCAGACTTCTGTGTTGCAGGGAAAGGGGGCTCAGGGTTCAGGCCTGCAGGGTATGCTTGCCGGGGCTTCAGCCCTATGGCACGGAAGCCATGAGACCCCTTCTTTTTACAAGGCCGAAGCCCAGAACTCTAGCAAGTACCCCCTATGGGGCTGAACTCCTAAGTCTCCTCTCCCTATGGGGCAGAGGCTCTGAGCCCCAGCAGACGCACCCCAGCATTCAAACTTCTAAAGATTGTTGTAATTAGTTCAGAGGGACAGTAAGTTTGGCCATCCCTGCTCTAGATATTTTGTTCTTCAGTTTTATAGTGACTAGGTATGGGCTGAACACTGCTGATATTTTATTACTGACTTAATGCATCCCATGGCTACAATGACCTGACAATCTGCATACAAATCAAAGGAAAGATTACAGTTTTGAACCCATATGAAATTCTTCTAACTAAGCCTATGCTTTTCCCTGTAGCTTTACCTGTTTTTCGGACACAGTCTGATGACGTTCATCACTGGGTTGGCCTTGACGGTGCTGGTTGAGAAGCCATTCGAAGAATTAAAGCAGTCTCTTGCATGTTAATGCCACTGGGAAGGGAAAACAAAGGCAGAAGGGTGCTCTAAAAAAGATGTGCAAGGCCATTGCCCAACCTACTTCAGATCCCACCTCAAGACTGACCATTACCATGATAGCTAGGCAAGTAGCAAGTGAGACTACTGATGGTTCTCTTCCTCCACAAACAAAGAAACCCATGTGCAAATACGTGTTTAAAGAATTGTTTCCTCAAGCTGTTGTTTGCTTCACCTGCCTCTTCTATCTTGTCTTAAAATAAAGACTGTGAGCTCTTTGGGGGGCAGGTCTGTTTTGTGTGTTGCAACAGTGCCTAGCACTATGGGGATTGGAAGTGCTACTGAAATACATGGAATGAATAGGGTTCTACCAATTCAGTCTTTTTTTTGTAAATTTCAGTCATCACATTTTACAAATCTTCGATTTCGTGGCTTCAGATACTTAAATCTTAAATGTCATGGGCTACGCCTACACTGGCCCCTTTTCCGAAAGGGGCATGCTAATTTTACAGGTCGTAATAGGGAAATCCGTGGGGGATTTAAATATCCCTCGCGGCATTTAAATAAAAATGTCCGCCGCTTTTTTCCGGCTTTTAGAAAAGCCGGAAAAGAGCGTCTACACTGGCCCTGATCCTCCGGAAAAAAGCCCTTTTCCGGAGGATCTCTTATTCCTACTTTGAAGGACTTTTTCTAAAAGCCGGAAAAAAGCGGTGGACATTTTTATTTAAATGCCGCGGGGGATATTTAAATCCCCCGCGGATTTCCCTATTACGACCTGTAAAATTAGCATGCCCCTTTCGGAAAAGGGGCCAGTGTAGACGTAGCCATGGTGTAAAAAGTATGAATAAGTATTTTAAAATGGCAAAATATGAACATGTAAAGCTTTAAGACTCAATTATCAGAGGGGTAGCCATGTTAGTCTGAATCTGCAAAAGCGGTGAGGATCCTGTGGCACCTTATAGACTAACTGAAGTGTTGGAGCATAAGCTTTCGTGGGCAAAGACCCACTTTGTCAGCTCCAACACTTTGGTTAGTCTATAAGGTGCCTCAGGACTCCTTGCCGCTTTTTAAGACTTAATGTTTCTCATACTGGACATCTCCACCCAAACAGGGGATGCAAGGCTATTGTGGGGAGGGAGTGTCACAGTACTGCACCTTTACTTCTGCACTGCCTTCAGAGCTGGACAGCGGGTGAGCAGATGCGCTTGGCCAGGTGTTCAGCTCTGATGACAATACTGTTGCCAGCAACAGCACAGAAGAAAGGGTGGCAATACTTGATCTCCCCAAAATAGCCTTGTGACCCCCTTTTGGGTCAGGATCCCCAGTTTGAAATACACTCTGTACTTTCGTATACTTTTAAGAGCTTAAGAACAGCCATACTGGGACCGACCAAGGCCCATCTAGCCCAGTATCCTGTCTTCTGATGGTGGCCAATGCCAGGTGCCCTAAAGGGAGTGAACAGAACAGGTGATCATCATGTGATCCCTCTCCTGTCATCCATTTCCAGCCCCTGACAAACAGAGGCTAGGGACACCATTCCTGCTCATCCTAGCTAATAGCCATTAATGGACCTAACTTCCATGACTGTATCTAGCTCTTTTTCTTTAACCTGTGAAGGTCCTGGCCTTTACAACATTAAAATTTTACACAATAGTGTAGAGTATTTTTATATTATAGGGTAAAAGTACACAAAAGACCAGATCTCACTATTTATCACGTGTTTTTTCATGGCTGTGAATTTGGTAGGGCCCTAATTAGTAGTATATAACAATAAAAGTTGGGGCCCATGAACCATGGAGATTTCTTATCTGAGCATTTGTGTAAGTGTTTTGCAAAAGTTTTATCAGCTTGAATTTGGGGTGGCATGTTATTCATAACTGGTGAAACCAAGCACATACTATCCACATCACCCCAAATAAATGCAATCAAACTGTCCACCACATTATGGCCTTATGTATTCTATGCATACCACATAAACTACAGGAAAAAAACTATTTGACAACAGTTTTATATTTTTAGAAGTAGTAGGACTATTTTTGTTTACATTAGCCTGTGAAACAAAGTACAATAGTTACCATGAATACAACCCTGTAAAAGGGCTTTGAGAGAGCCATCAAAACCTTTACAAATGACCTAAAATTTCATTTCTAATCTTAAGAAAATCATGGGCTAGATCCTCTGCTAATGTAAGTCAGCACAGCTCCACTGAACGGGCATAGTTCCCTTGACGTAATGGGCCTACACCAGTTTACACCTACTGAAGTTCTGGCCCCACCACTTGAAAGTCTGTTATCCCACACCTGGAAGTAAGCATTAGCTTTCATCAGAAAGAAGGGACTCTCCCTCCAACAGTGAGATAGAGCAGTGTTTCTCAACCAGTGGTATGAGTACCCTTCAGGGTACGCGAGAGAAGTCGGGGGGGTATGTCAACACAACTGAAATTTGGAAAAAACTGAATTTTTGTTTTGAATTTTACAGTGTTGTATTATTTTTTTACTTTTTACACTCAAAAATGTCATCGCCCGCCTGGCTACAATTAAGTTGTGTTGCAATGGTAGAAAAAAAAATGTGTGTGTCTGAAAACTAGGCACTGGGGGAACTTATAATTTTTTAAAGGCACTTTAAAAAAAAAGGTTGAGAAACACTGAGATAAAGCACCCATTCTAGCCATTTCTCTCTGGCTCAGGAATGACCTTCGACTAAAGTTAATTGTGAAAGATGGAAATTGCACCTCTGTGGGCTGAATGAAGCATTATCCTCTTGGCTTGATATAATTTATGTATAAATGGTGGCTATTTGAAGCTGTTTGGGAATGGAGATCATTGAATAAGTCCTGAGGGAGATGGCAGAGGAGGTGGTCAAAGTGCATGTCATATTAAGGAACCATATCACAAAGTTAATTTATTACATGGTCTCTCCACTTTTGCTACTGTGTCTTAGGGTAGGGGAAAAGCCTTAACTTTCCCAGCAGCCAAAAAAGGCAAAGTTTGAAGACCCGTGTCAATAACGAAAGGGGTAAGGAAAACAGTGCTCCTGTCCAGCCCTCCTCAGTTGAAGTAAAGGTAGACCTGTGCTCAGAAGCTGGGGTGATGGGTGTGTCCAGGAGAGGGAAGAACAAAACAGCATTTATTTTTGCTTATTTATTTATTTTGTCTAGTTCTCTGTAAGCCCTGGTACTGGTAGTGGGCAGCAGTTAGACCCTGCTCCCTGAAAGCTGATGGCATCTTGGGGAGGGGACAGGCCTGGATTATTTCTTTGGCTCAGTGTCATCAGAATGGTTTGTGCAAATCTCCACTCTTATGTTAGCTGTATAGAAATCTGGAAGCATGGAAATACATCTTAAATGTAAATAGTCCAGCTTGCATTTGGTGTTTGCAAATACCTGATTAAATAATTCAGTTTAACTTCAGCAGGTACAAGCACTTGTGCTCATTGTGAATGTCTCCTTCCCTCTCTGTGTATGTTGTAGACTATGGTTCAGGAGGTTACAGCAAATTTATTGAAATACCTTTGCATGTGGAATGTTCTCTTGTTTGATTTATTTATCTTTTGCATTATTTTCCCTGTGATAATAACAGTAGATTACAGTGTGCTAAAATACTCATGTGAGGATTAAAGAGTGCAGGAGGCATAAGGGATCTGTCGAAAAAGGCTTTCTTTCTCGACAGATTGCCCTCTGCCACTTTTTGCACAAAATGCTGAGTCAGCAAAACACGACAGGCATTTTTATGCAAATTAAGCACGGGATATTTAAATCCCTGCCTCGTTTGCAATGTCGACCTGCCTAATCTGCATCCCTCTGCCGACAGAGGGATGCAGTCTAGACATACTCAAAGAGTCCTAAAGAGATATTCATGTCTGATCTGGGATCTCCAAACATGGTTTATAGATATCCACTAATTTGCAAGGCTTTATAGATACATGCAAAACTCATTCATCACTCTCCAAGGTTTTTACTTTTTTAAGCATCTGTCTTGAGTGCATATTTTTTAAAGCACCACTGTTTGTCTATGTTTGTGGCTTGTTTACCAGTCAGGAATCTTCTAGGTTTAGCTAGCATCCTTAAAGATGTTGCTCAGGGGAAGGAATTTAATCTCTACAGTTTCTGCAAAACCAGACAGTTTCTTTTTTAACATATTGATTAAAGTCTCATGATTCAGACAGGCAGGCCACATTTTATGAGAGAGGCTACTGCCCATACAGGGGACATTGTTGTGCAGTGACTATAGTCTGTAACATCATGCATCTCAGCCATCATATGGTTTGCCAGGAAATTTACCTTCTGCTGAAAAATCCATTCTTAATTGCCTAGATTTTTAACCTTTCCATAAACATTTGTTCAGCGAGGAAGAGTCTAAATATTATGGTGCTCTTTATTGGACCTTGGGTAATGAGAGGAGTAAGGTTGCTAAAAGCCCATCATATTCCCTCAACCCTGGGACAAACTGGTTGGTCCACACTCCTGCATAAATTACATTGCATTTTTCTTGTAAGCTCTTTGGGGGCAGGAATTGGGTTTGTTCAGCACCTTTCACAGAGAGGTCCTGTTCCTCCTCTGGGACTCCTATAGGCACTCTAATTATGATAATAATGTAATTAATATGCCTTCCAAATGTGACCCTAGGATCAATATTCCCTCTAATCTTTTCCGTCCATATGTGGATTTTCTCATCCATATGCAGAATAATGTTATGTGCATCAAGGCATGTGCCAATGTGCACCACCCATAGACCCAAAAAACTAGGCATGGGCACTCTGCTAATTAGCTTGGTGTCAACTGAATCTCTCCTGGGTAGCTGAACAAGCACACAGCTTACAGGTAACACGGCCAGGGACCCATTCCAACAGCTAAAAATTGTCAAGGGTGATGGAGTGGATAAGTCCTGCCCTATCATAGCCCCTATGGGTTTGAGGGACAAAGTAGGTACCTGCTCAGCTGTGGCTAATTGTTGACCAGCAAACTGCTGGGATAAGAGGCTGAGGCCCAGGCAGCTGGGGGCAGGGGCTGTGCAGACCGCACACAGGATGGGAAGCAGCTCAGGAAGCTGGAACCCGAAGGACACAGCCCTGGGATGACCTGCTCTGTGAAAGGCAGTTGCTAACTTGAGAATTTTGCCCTGGAGGCAGGACATTGGCTGGACCGGAGCCAGTCTCCTGAGTGATGGGAGAAGCTCTGGCCCACTAGCAATTATGAAGCCTCTGATTGGCTGCCTGCCCCACTTTCCTGCCTCCTGGAGCAGAATAATCAATCAGAGCTGCTGCAGGCAGAGCTCTCTCCCTCTCCCCATTGCATTCCAGAGCCATTCTGGAAAAACAAAAAGCCGTAGCACCTCCTTCTCCCTCCCAACCCCCATATGAGCAATGGGGATGCAAGCACCTCTTCTCATTCCCCCTCCCTCAATGCAGCACTCAGTCCTGCAGGACTCAGGGGTGGGCGTGAAGAGCCTCTGGATCCCTCAGCCTGGAAATGGACCCCTCCACCACCCACCAGATCTGTCAAAGGGGACCCCAAGTGGAGCAGAGGTGAGGCTGTGGGGAACTGATGAGAGTGATGGGCAGAATGAATTGTTGGACAGAGGACATGCTGATGTGGGTGTGAGAGCTCCTGCTGTGGGGTCCAAAATCCCCTTATCAAATAAATGTGGGTGTGTTGTCACACACACACTAGTTGTCACAGACACACTAGAGTTGGTGGGGAAGGGGTCCAAAAATCCAAAGACTAGCCAAAAATCACAATATGTCACAATAAACTCTACCTGCCACCAGGAAAAGGGAATGTAAAAAGCCCTCCTGACCCAAGGGAGCAAGGACTATTGAGCTCAGGATGGGGATGAAGCACATGTCATTAGAATCTTTGTTGGATGGACTCTTCTCTACCATGCAAGGCTGGGGACTATCCTGGCTAGAGAAGTAAGAAAATGCTTATTGGATAGTCAAATCGACTAGTCGCTCCCCCGCTCCCCCTTGCTGCTTCTATTAGTTAGAGGCAGCCCGTTGTGGCATTTCAAAGGGGCAGTGCCGCATAGAGCCCATGATCAGCTGTGCGACATTTCAAAGCAGAAGCGCCAGATGGAGCCTGGGGTCAGCTGGGGGCTTCCCAGCTGACCTCGGCTTCATGTAGCATTTCAAAGCTGGCTTGCCACATGCATCCTGGGGCCAGCAGGAAGTCCTGTTGACTCTGGGATCCACACAGGTGCTTCTGCTTTGAAATGCACAAGACCCCAAGACTTTTTCAAAGCAGAAAGTGCCCATGTGGAGCCCAGAGTCAGCAGGACTTCCTGCTGGCCTGGGCTGCATGCAGAGTTCCAACTTTGAAATGCACAAGAACCCCCACTGGGGCTCTTGTACATTTCAAAAGGAAGAATGAGGAAGTGCCTATCAACAAGTCAAGTAGTCAATTCCATCAACTACTCGACTAGTAAATTAATCGATATTTAACATCTTTATAGACGTAAGCAGGGTCAGGATAAGCTCTACCCTGACATCTAGTGGTGAACTGTGGCAAGTGGTGCAAAGAGGCTTCAGGGGCTGATCTCATTTGCATAGCTACACCCAATTTGCATAGACACACCCACCCCATCTAGTATGTGCTCACAGCAGCCTAAATGGTCACTTTGGCCACTGTGGGATCCCCAGTCTCTCTGTTATTGAGGCAGGTGGGATAAAAGTGTTGTTACCATGATTATGTAAATCAAGGACAATGGAATGGTGGAACTGTTTATGACAGAGGGATTTGCCATAAACTAAGTAGCACTCGTTAGAGAAGGGGCATGGGTTCCAAACCCAGTCAAGTTGAGAGAGATTGGGGATAGGTCTTTGTATCTGGTGGTGGGGCTTTGTATGAGGGTCTAAACAACATCAATTGCACTCATGCCTCTCTTCACTGTGGAATATATGAACTAATTTGGATTCCATTAGGAGTCTAGTTGTGAGTTGTTAAGTTGACTTCACTGTGGGCTAGTGGAGCACTAGCACTGAGGCTTCTCTATTATGAGCTGAACTTGCTGAAGAGCTGAAATCACTGTGTGCTGTGGGGAGCGTGGTGCTATGCTGTGGAAGAGCTGAAATCACCATTGCTGTGGGGAGCCTGGTGCTATGCTGCTGAGCTACTAGCAGAGCAGCTTGAAGGGACAACCAGCAAGCACAGGCGGACAGCAGAGCGGTTTGCGGGGACGACCAGCGGGTGCAGGCAGCCAGCAGAACGGCTGGTGGGGACGACCTGCGACTGGTAGGAGTGGCAGCAGACAGCCAGTGGAGCAGCTGCAGGAGCAACCAGCTGGCGGCCAGGGGCGTGGACTGAGACGGCTGGTGGAGCTGGACAGTTTGTGGGACAGCTGAGGCGGCACACTGGACGACAGGTAGAGTGTGGCGGAGTGACTTGTGCAGAACCCTACAGAGAGGCAGAGCCATCGGCGGACCACGTAAGGTGTATCAATCCCCGCCCCCTCCAGGTTGGGATGGTCAAACCCTGCCGGGTAAACTTTTGAACCCTGGGGCAGCACTGTCCCGGGGCAGAGACTTTTGGGGTGTTGGCCTTTGGGACTTTGGGTGATTTTTGGGTTGCTGGACTTCAGAGACTCTTGGGCTATGTCTAGACTGCAAGTTTTTCCAGAAAAGCGGCTGATTTTCCAGAAAAACTGGCCAGTCTAGACACAGCTCTAGAGAGGCTGTTCCCAGGGAGTGCTAGAATTGAAGCTGGTGCTGGACCATACTTGGCGATGAAGGACCCTTCCACACCAAGACTCTGCTCTCATCCCTTTGAATAGGGCTCCTGCATGGGGCAGTGGGATTGCAATGTAGGGTGCATCTCCTAAGGTTGGTGTGCAAAGTGCATACCCTGCACAGCCCCTGGAAAGGGCACAAATAGCAACGTAGATGGACAGACACTGATTAGGTGGGAGGAGTAAAATCTCCCCATGGGTATCTACCCAAGACTGCTCTCTACTCACCCACACACTCCCTAGACTGAATTACTGTTTTAACAATGCCGTGTCCTGCTGCCTCCCCACTGCTGGAGCCTTTCCCCACTGTCTGTGTCCCACCAGAGCCTTTCATTGACGTATGGACTGCAATGTGGATGCAGCCTGGTTTTCACTGCAGTGTATGGGTGCACACATTCCCTGTGCACTGCTGCCTGTGGCGTGCAGTGAAGACGTAGCCATAGCATTGCTACAGCTGAGCTCCATCACCGTTAGCCAAGGTCTGGGTCGACTGCATGTCTAGCTGACTTGCAGTACAAGCAGTCATGGCGGACTCAAAAATTGGTCTGATCTTTCACCCAGCTTTGCTCTCCCCTAAATCCCAGAAGCAAAATAATCTGAGTCACTTCAGTCATAAAACAGAGGGCCTTATTCTGTGCTCCACAAAATTGGTATGTATCATAACTTCACTGAAGCCAAAGGTGTTATGCTGGTGTACATGAGAGAATGCAATTCATAGTTTTCAGATAGGTTGGGTGCAATAAACATGTCTATGTAGCCATGATAAACAAACCTGGGACAGTTTGGAGACTGGAGTTAATTCCTTTACTGCCACATTTCTCAAAATGTGGGTCCCAACCCCCTGGAGGGTCATGAGCAACTTAGAGGGGGGTTACAGCAACTTGGAGGGGGGTCGCAGTATCACAAAGCTTGAGAACCCCTGCTTTACTGTATTTTTGAGAATCTTTATGCATTGATCTGAATCACCCAAGTCTGCAAAACTGGACACACACATATATAGGTAAAAAATGCTTGTGAGATTTCCAGAACTCTTAGTTTCAGAAGTGGCTGGTGAAATATATCCATATATATATATAGAGAGAGAGAGAGATTGAGAAACAAATATTTAGAATTGAATAAAAGGCTTGGTTCACTTCTAAATGTAGGCAAAGGGCCAAGGGAATGGAAGTTCAATGCAATACTGAAGCACCTGGCTAAAATGTAGTTGTGTGTGTCTATATCTGTATGTGAGAGTGGAACACAAACTGTGCTGTCACAATCCAGTTTCCAGTTAGAACCCTAAGGCAACAACTTCCTCCTATGATCTTTGCAATCCTTCTTAACATACTGCTTTATTTTGATGAATATGCATTCTGGGGCTCTTGAAGCTCTCCTTGCCAAACTGAATGTGCCACTTAATTGGCCTATCTGGTGCTATACGTTTTTGTCCTTAAATGACCCACATTTAAGTCAAATGCACTCTGTTCATGGTAGTCTTCAGGGAAATTGCAGTGTTGTCCTACATGTTTATGAGATTAGTACCAAGTGTGTTATAACACTCAGTATCCCCAGAGATGCTAGTAAATAAAATGCCATACATTTAAATTTATCATTTCTGACGTTTGTAATATGATCTTCACTCATTTGAAATGTCACACCTGGAGTAAGCTTAGGCATACACTGGAGCTCCTGGTACACCAGTTGATCAAATTCTTACCCCTACCACAAAATATCCCAATTAAACTTGTGTCAGCATAGAAAGCCAGCACTGTAGTTGATTTGTTTCATTCTCCTTCATGTTGTACTTTATTGATCTCTGCAGACTTTCAAAAGCTCTGTGCCTGCATCTAATGATGCCTCTGAAAACCATGCTCAGCTAGTGCCATGAAATACAGACAGGAACTGTGTATCAACATTTCCAGGAGCTATAAGGAAACCCATGCCTTGCCTGACATTTGCAAATGGGCTATTTTTAATTAGGTGTATTTATTTTTCTCTGTTCTGTCATGTCCATGTTGGCAATACACTGACATCTGTGATACGTATGTCATATGCATAGACATTTTTACACCTATGTGAGTATAAAATGTAAATAAGCGGTATACTTAGATGGATATCAGATGAGACTGAATGTAGGCTCCTTGAGGTAGAAGTTCAGCCTGGCTTTTTAAGTATCATGTGTGTAACACAGACAGATGGAATCAAACCAGGGACTTCTGGAGCATTAGCTAAAAGCCAGCTGGCTCTCAGCTAAGGCTGCAGGGCAGTGTTTCTCTACCAGTGGCACAAGTATACTTAGGAGTACTTAAGAGAAGTCTGGCGGGTACATCAACAGAACTGAATTTTGTAGAAAACTGAATTTTTGTTGACAGCGTTTTATTATTGTAAAACTTTTTACACCCAAACATTTCATTGCTCACCCAGCTACGATTAAGCTGTTTAAACAAATGTGTTGCAATGGCAGAAAATTGTGTGTGTCTGAGAACTGTAGGTACTGGGAGTACTTACAATTTTTACTTTAAAGGGGGGTACTTTTTTTTTAAGGGGGTACTTTATAAAAAAGGTTTAGAAACACTCTGTAGAGGATGCTCTTTCTTTCTTTCTTTCTTTGTAAGTGATCTAAGAGCCAGTAAATGGATAGGACAGGGAACCACACTCAGCAGATGTGTGGGTTACATCTGCATTTGTGGAGTCCTACAGATAAAATACTTTCCAGTCAAACTCAGAGGCTACGTCTACACTGCAGGCTTCTTGCACAAGAACTGTTTTGCACAAAAGTACTTGCGCAAGAGTGCGTCCACACTGCCATGTGCTTTTGCACAAGAGAAGTGCTTTTGTGCAAGAGCATCCATGGCTGTGTGGACACTCTCTTGCGCAAGAAAGCTCTGATGGCCATAGGGGTTTCTTGTGCAAGAAACCCCTATTGCCCATCCCCACTGCCTTCTTGCGCAAGAGCTCTTGAGCAAGAGAGTTTATTCCTCGTGGGGCGAGGAATAACTCTTGCGCAAGAAGCCCTCTTTCCCAATGCTTTACTGTAAATTTACTTGCACAAGAACACACGTGCAGTGTAGACACTGCACAAGTTTTTGCATGAGAACAGCCATTCTTGCACAAAAAGCCTGCAGTGTAGACGTAGCCAAACTGATCTGCTTTTGTAGAAACCAGAGAGTGACAGGGGTCCACCCCAAACAAGGTATGAAGAAGTTAAGGTGGCTAGGCAGGCCAATTAACTGCCTAGGCTGCACCTGGTGGAGAAGCCGGGAATGAAGACTAATTCAAGATGAAGTTCAGCTGAACAGGAACAGGAGGGACCTGTATAAAGCACAGGAGCTGAAGGGCTGCTAGAAAGTAGTTTAAGGTCACTTGCTCTGAGAAGGGAAGTGTTTTGGGGAGGAGCAGCTGCAGAGGCAGGAAGCCTCTAGCTGTTCCGTGGAAGGAGGCAGTTTTGTGTCTGGCAAACCTGGAGAGAAGGTAGAATTAGAAAGGCTAATGGGAAAAGCAGCAATATATAGGATAGCATAGACCCTCTCTACTGAAGAGAGGGCCCTGAGTGGAATCTGGAGAAGAGGTTGGGTCTGGATTCCCCTCACAGCCATTGGGGAAGTGGCACAGACCAGCAGCAGACCACAGACTACCTGGGACAGTTTGCTTGAAGGACTCTGATCCTGTGTAGTGACCTGGACAGAGGGGCTGAGTCCTGAAGAGAAGGCAGCGGCTCCTGGAGTGAGAGAGAGGCTGTAGATGGTGAAAGAGAAAGTCTTGTGGAGTGCATTGGCCTGACAGAGGTAATTCCCAGAACCGCCAGGAGTAGGTGCCATCCGCTGGTGTGCAGAGCACACTACTGTGCCTTTAATCCACTGCCCTTAAAAATCATATGACTGTCACAAGTGACCTACCCAGCACAGACAAACAGCATCACTTTGGCTATCTTAACAAAATCAAAACGTGAGGCTCACCTAGACGATTGCTGTAACAAGCTCTCACTTTATTCATAGTAGCATAGGTCCCTTGCCTCTCCCAAGAAGCAGACACCACGAGGTTATGCAAAACTGCAGATTACAGCTTTTTTGTTTGAAGTGAATTTTGCAATGTAGTATTACACCAATATGAGTTTGGCTCTGCTGACTAGTTTTGAGCTTAACAGACTGAAAGTCACCTCTGCCACTTGTGTTAGAGTAGGGGTGGGCAATAATTTTTTATGGGGTAGGGGGCCATTCCAAGATTTTGGTAAGTGATTAAGGGCTGCACTTTTCTATGGAGGGGATGTGGAGGCTGGGGATAGAATGGCGCTCAGGATAAGAGACTAAGGTGCAGGAGAGGGTGTGGAGTCTGAGGAAGTTTGGGTGAAGGATGGGATTGTGATTTGGGATAGAGAATTGGAGTGCAGGATCTAGGAGGGCATATGGGTGAAGGAGCAGATTCTAGCCTGTAGGAGGGGCTGCAGGCTCTCAGAGGGAGTTGTGACCTGGGAGGGGAAGGGTGCAAAGAGTTGGGGCACAAGAGGAGGTAGGATGCCAGATGCAGGCTCTGGTTGGGAGGTGCTTATCTAGGCAGCTCCTGGCCCACATCCCAGTGGGACACTGCCAGCAGCCCCAGACAGCTCAAAGCTGCTGACTGCTCAGTGTGGATTTCTGTGCTGATGGGGGGAGGCTTCATGCGCTGCCCCCATCTCCAGCATAATTTCTCAGCACCAACTGGCCTTTTTTCCAGAGTCCTGCACTTAAGAAGGAAGAATCCCATGCACTTCTACAGGCTGGGGAGTGACTGGCTAAGTGATAGTTCTGGGGATTACAGCAAATGAGAAGCTGGATATGCGTCAATAGTGTGCCCTTGTTGCCAAGAAGGCTAATGACATATTGTGCTGCATTTGTAGGAGCGTTGCCAGCAAAATAAAAAAGAGAAGTGATTATTCTCCCTTTTATTTAGCACTGGTGAGGCCACATCTGGGCTACGTCTAGACTGGCATGATTTTCCGCAAATGCTTTTAACGGAAAAGTTTTCCGTTAAAAGCATTTGCGGAAAAGAGCGTCTAGATTGGCACGGATGCTTTTGCGGAAAAGCATCCGTGGCCAATCTAGATGCGCTTTTGCGCAAAAAAGGCGCGATCGCCATTTTTGCGATTGGGGCTTTTTTGCGCAAAACAAAACTGAGCTATCTACGCTGGCCCTTTTGCACAAAAGCTTTTGCGCAAAAGGACTTTTGCCCGAACGGGAGCAGCATAGTATTTCTGCAAGAACACTGATTTCTTACATGAGATCGTCAGTGTTCTTGTGGAAATTCAAGTGACCAGTGTAGACAGCTGGCAAGTTTTTCTGCAAAAGCAGCTGCTTTTGCGGAAAGACTTGCCAGTCTAAACACAGCGCTGGAGTATTGCATTGAGTTTTGGGCCCCCACTACAGAAAGGATGTGGATGAATTGGAGAGAGTCCCATGGATGGCAATGAAAATTATTAGAGGGCTGGGGCACCCGACAAAGAGAGACTAAGGGAACTGTTCTTATTTAGTCTGCAGAAGAGAAGTGTGAGGGGGGATTTGATAGCAGCCTTCAAATACTTGAAGGGGGTTCCAAAGAAGGTGGAATCAGGCTATTGTCAGTATTAGCAGTTAACAGAACAAGGCTTAGTGATCTCAAATTGTAGTGGGGGAGATCTAGGTTGTATATTAGGGAAAAACTATTTCATTAGGAAGGTGGAATGGATTGCCTAGGGATGTGGTGGAATCTCTATCTTTGGGCTTAGTCTATACTGCAGGGTTTTTGCACAAGAAGCCTTTTATTGGAAGAGATATTCCACAAAAATGTCTTGCGCAAAAGCGCATCCACACCTCAAAGTGCATCGCAAAAGTGATGTGTTTTTGCACAAGAGAGCGTCCACACTGCATGGACATTCTTGTGCAAGAAAGCTCTGATGGACATTCACAGAATGGCCATCAGAGCACCTGTGCTTTTTCTGATAGGGATTTCTTGAGCAAAAACCCCTCTGGAGAGTCCACACTTGTCTTTTTGCACAAGAACTGTAGCGCAAAAAGGATTCCCCATGGGGAGAGAAATAACTCTACTGGCAAAAGCACTCTGTCCTGTCAATTATTTTGTGCAAAAATGTGTTTGAAGTGTGGATGCTCTGCTGGTTTTTGCACAAAAACCTTAGGCTATGTCTACACTGGCATGATTTTCCGGAAATGATTTTAACGGAAAACTTTTCCGTTAAAAGCATTTTCGGAAAAGCTTGTCTAGATTGGCCACAGACGCTTTTCCGCAAAAAAGCCCCGATCGTCATTTTCGCGATCAGGGCTTTTTTGCGGAAAACACTACTGTGCTGTCTACACTGGCCCTTTTCCGGAACAGTTTTCTGGAAAAAGACTGACTTTTGCCCGAACAGGAGCAGCATAGTTTTTCTGGAAAAGCACTGATGATTTTACATTAGATCGTCAGTGCTTTTCCGGAAATTCAAGCAGCCAGTGTAGACAGCTGGCAAGTTTTTCCGGAAAAGCGGCTGATTTTCCAGAATAACTTGCCAGTGTAGACACAGCCTTAGTGTTGACATAGCCTTAGAGGTTTTAATAGCTGGAGTTGACAAAGCCCTGCCTGGGATGATTTAGTTGAGGTTGGTCCTGCTTTAAGCAGAATATAGGACTAGATCTCTTGGGCTATGTCTACGCTGCAGGCTTTTTGTGCAAGAACAGCTGTTCTTGTGCAAAAACTTGCAGAGTGTCTACATTGCACACACATTCTTGTGCAAATAAATTTATAGTAAAGCGTCAGAAAATAGGGCTTTGTACGCAAGAGCTATTCCTCTCCCCACGAGGAATAAGCCCTCTTGTGCAAGAGCTCTTCCACAAGAAGGCAGTGCAGTCAGGCAACAGGGGTTTCTTGGGCAAGAAAGCCCTATGGCTAAAATGACCATCAGAGCTTTCTTGCACAAGAGAGCGTCCACACCCCCATGGGTACTCTTGTGCAAAAGCACATCTCTTCCACAAAAGCACATGGCAGTGTGGAGGCACTCTTGTGGAAGACCTTTTACACAAGAATTCTTGCACAAAATGGTTCTTGCACAAGAAGTCTGCAGTGTAGATGTAGCCTTGAGGTCTCTTCCGACCCTAATGTTTTTCTGATATAGATGCAGGGTATGACCACAAATACACTTGTAAGTACAAGGTAATAAAAGTTGTAAATCAGACTAAAGATATGATTACTCAAACATACAGAAGCTTTATACAGACCTATGCATAAGTTACAAATATAACTATACTCACATCCTTAACAATAGCACAAGGGTTGATGGGTCTCTTAGGTTGATCATCAACTGAGGGATGGTTCCTACTGGAGTCTCTCATAGGGAGCTTAACTTCCCCATTGTAGGCATCTTCTCTCTTATAATGAAATTCTGTCTCTAGCTACTTTCTGAGTATATCTACAAAGTGTCCTCCTTCCTTTCTCTTGGTCTGCGCCCTGAACTTCCGGGACTCCAGTTTTCTATAGGCTGTATCAATTATGTTTTATCATTGATGCACAACCTGTATCCTGTGGTTAAGACACATGTTGGAGATGCACCCTTACGGTATTTTTTGCTATATTAATCTTCTGAGTATTTTTACACAAATATTATCACTTGGTACTTTTTGTCCCATAATCTTAGGGCTTCAGGTTATTTTCCAGTCACTTATGTCACCATATCTTGTCTCTAAGACCTAAGAGCTCATCTTTTGCAGGCCTCCGCCTACAAATTTTTGCATTTCATCTTGTCTTACTCATGTCTAATCTTGTTTCATCTAAATGTTAAGCATACTTTTTAATCATAGAAGTTAACTAATATGTAAACATAGTGGCTGCGTCTAGATTGGCATGATTTTCCGGAAATGCTTTTCACGGAAAAGTTTTCCATTAAAAGCATTTTCGGAATAGAGCATCTAGATTGGCACGGACGCTTTTCCGCAGAAGCACTTTTTGTGGAAAAGCGTCCGTGCAAATCTAGACATGCTTTTCTGCAAAAAAGCCCCGATTGCCATTTTCGAGATCGTGGCTTTTTTGCAGAAAACAAATCTGAGCAAAAGCTTTGCGCAAAAGGGACTTTTGCCTGAATGGGAGCAGAATAGCATTTCCACAAGGAGCACTGATTTCTTACAGTAGGAAGTCAGTGCTTTTGCGGAAATTCAAGCGGCCAGTGTAGACAGCTGGCAAGCTTTTCCAGAAAAGCGGCTGATTTTCTGGAAAAACTGGCCAGTCTAGACACAGCCAGTGATTAGTTGATTATCCATTTGGGTGATGTTATTAAACTAATTGGCTACAGAACAAAGTGGTAGAAGCCAGTGTAGGAGATCTGGAGGAGCATTCTGTGTGTAGGTGTGCTGGGGGGGGGGTCAGATGCAGACAGTAAATCCTGTCTTACCAAGGCAACACCTTATCTGCTCTTGTATCTTTTGAGGGATATCATTCTACTTGGGGGCTGCAGTAGAGTTGTGGGAGAGCTATCCTAAGCTTCCATGACCTGGGTGGGAGAAGATTCCACACCCCTGAATCTGATTCAAGTGAAGCACCTGAGCTTTGTGCAGAATCCAAGATCTACACCTCTTTTCTACAGACCCAGCCCAATCTGAAGTTCTTCTACTTATTAGAGCTGGGCAATCTTTTTCTAGCACAGTACATTTGCTGAACATTTTTTCTGGGTATGGAGACTGAGCCAATTTGGGCTAAATTCAGCTTAGTTTCAGCTTTGAACAAATCCTGAACATAGTTCGGAAAATCAGCCTTTCATTTTAAAAACAGTTTTGGTCCAGACCTGTGTGGGAGGGATTGTTTCATCTCCACAAACAGAAACCTGCAGTTCTGTCACCACTGCTCCATCTCTCAATGCTACAGCCCAATATTGAAGTGGGGCACTGACTTTTGCATATTTTGCTCTTTCTAATGCATCAAAAATGACAGTGAATTCTCATATTGCTGTGCTGTTCACTTGTATGTGCTGAGATTGGTAAAAGGTGGGGTTGCAGTTTGAAATAAGCATTGCATAAACTATTTACTAATAATTTCCTCTGCCTTTGTTGTTATAAAATCCAAGGAATTGTCTGGGTGCCCTCTGGTGGCAGGATTAACACCTGAATAGCAGAGCTTTAAATTAAGACTATATTCATTCAATATGTGGTGTGCTTAGAAAGCATCTCCCATTAGTATTAATGGGAGCTGCTACCCCTGTAGCTCCCCCTAGGGATGTGAAAATAGATAACTTTTTTTAACCAAGTGGATCAAGTTTTAAGCAATGAAGGTGATGGGCTTGAGTTCTTGTAGGGATTGTTTCCATTTGCAATGTGATATTATCTGAATCATCTTATCACGATGGTTTAGAAACCATATTTCCACCTGAGAGGGAAAAAAACAGATTCAACAGGCTCCCTCAGTGTCCCTAATACTAGTAAGTAAGCCAACAGCCAGTTCTCCAGTCTGTGTCTCTTGCCTACTCACACAGCTGTGGACAAGAACACCAGAAATAGAAGCCTCTCCCACTTGAAATAAATAAATGTTACCTCAAGCTGTTAGTAATAGGCCTCTTGTCCTTTCAGAGTCAGCCATAGGCAGGTGATCATACGCAGTACCAATACGTGTCGTTCTTGGAGCTGCACTTGGTGCCTTGTAAGTGTGAAGAGAGCTAGTGAGCTTTGGAAACTGATGTGCTGTGATAGCAAGAGCTGACCAGAACAAGCAGCTGGGCAAGCGATGGGCAACTTAGGCTAGTGAGTAGGCCGCATTGGTCGCCCTCCTCCATCTGAGTGGGCTGCAAGATTGTCATAACTAATTCTGAGAGATTGACTTAGGGTAGTTTTGCTAACTGCACGTGTGTATCTAGAATTTGCAGGGTGTGCTGATTAAACCATGGCAGCCCTTTGACTGAGAATTGTGTGCTCCCTCTGCATCCAATGCTGTGTGCCAAGTATGCACCTCACTTCATGTGCCCTTGTGATCTATAGAGATAAACCACACGGCTGGCAACTAGAGGAATCCGGCAGCCCTGCACACGAGCAATGTAAATAAAATGTCTCACGGACCACACACAGAACCCTAATGGTCACATACGCCCCACAGGCTGTTCACCACTGAGCTGGGTTCTCTTCCTCCAGCAGGGGGAAAACAGAGGAACCTGAAATTTCCCTCCATCCTGCCATACTTTCTATGTAAATCAGGTTAAGTTACATTTGGGGTGTAACTCAAAACTGCATGAGGGAAAGGGAAATTGCTTTTGGATTTTCAGGCAGGCTTATGAAACAAACTGTGCTTGATAAACTGTTTGGTGTTCTGAAACTGGGACTGATACGGGGGATGCTGGGCTTCTAGTATATCGACTAGTGTCAGTGGTGGCTGCTGCAAAGCGAACTGTCCTGCTACCTCCCACATTCTTCCTCCCCCCAGTGCCATCTTCACTAAGGGTACGTCTACACTACATGGCTCCGTCGACGGAGCCATGTAGATTTGTTTATTGGGCAAAGGGAAATGAAGCGGCGATTTAAATAATCGCCGCTTCATTTAAATTTACATGGCTGCCGCGCCGAGCCGACAAACAGCTGATCAGCTGTTTGTCGGCTCAGCGCGCTAGTCTGGACGCTCCCCTGCCGACATCAAAGCCCTTTGTCGACCTCCCCGGTAAACCTCATCCCACGAGGAATAACAGGGCTGCCGACAAAGGGCTTTGATGTCAGCAGGGGAGCGTCCAGACTAGCGCACTGAGCCGACAAACAGCTGATCAGCTGTTTGTCGGCTCAGTGCGGCAGCCGTGTAAATTTAAATGAAGCGGCGATCATTTAAATCACCGCTTCATTTCCCTTTGCCTATAACCCTCATCTACATGGCTCCGTCGATGGAGCCATGTAGTCTAGACACAGCCCTGTAGTCTAGACACAGCCCCAGACCCACCCTTTTCCTAGCCTGGGGCCCTCTGCTGGCCCCGAGTCTAATGTTAACCTGAGTGCACCACAAGCCTAACCCCTGCCAGGCCCTCTGCCAGCCCATTCCCTAAACACATCCCAGTGCTGGCCCAACCCCTAACCTAGCCTCAAGCTCTCTGCTGGTTCCACTCTAACCCCAGGCCCTTGCAGGCTACAACCCCAGCCCTAACCAAAGGCCCTCTGCTGACCCCAGCCCGTGCTGGAATCTTAAACAGAAGTGCTGGGCTCATGATTTCCAGAAACTGACACACAGTTCGTGCTTGGTGGCACTGCACTGTGGGACAGATCCTGGGGTCTTTCAATGGCAATAGTAATACAATGGGCAGGACACTGGGTCAGGTACCTTGAGGCACATTTTTTTTCCCTTCAGGTTTCTCCTCTTTCCCCTTGTAAGACAGTGCAAGTCTGGCTCAAACCCCATGAATTGCTCCAAATGCGGAGGATGTTGGAGAACCTGAAGGTGGAACAGAACCAATTATGTAGAGGCCCTATAGTTCCATAGTGCCATGCTTGGCTGCAGGTTTCCCAGGAAGGAGGATGTGGAAATATTATTTAGCATCTTTCTGTATCACATTTGGGGGGGGGGGGATTGTCACTGTGTGCAGGGAGGGGGTTTATATCCATCACTTCAGCGCTTTTTGTTAACCAAGCTCCTTTTGTGTCCCCTTCAGTGTGATCTCCACAGGGTTCAGAACTGATGTTGCTGCAGAGATGGTTAGTCTACCTTTCATCACGCTGATCAGAAGGGCCTGGTCTGGATCACTGAAGTTAATGGGAATTTGGCCTGAGTAAGGACTGAAATAGGTGTGATAGGAAGATGAAAGAATATGTAGGTCCAGTACTCAGTGAGGAGAGAGCTAATAAAGGAGGATCTCAGAAAGCTGAGGTGTTTAGAGCCTATATTGCTTCAATAGTCACTAAAAGGTTAAATATAGCCAGGTGCTTAATGCAATATTAATAAGGGAGAAACACAAGTCAGACGAAAAGAATAGGTTAAAGAATATAGAATCATAGAACTGGAAGGGATCTCAAAAGGGTGAGTCCAGTCCCCTGCACTCATGGCAGGACCAACACCATCTAGACCAGTATTTCTCAATTTTTTTTATGAAGTACCTCTTTAAAAAAAAAAAAGATAAGTACCACCTTTTAAAAAAAATAAGTATCCCCAGTACCTACAGTTTTCAGACACACACAATTTTTTTCTACCATTGCAACACATTTGTTTAAACAACTTTTAATTGTAGCTGGGTGGGCAATGAAATTTTTGGGTGTAAAAAATTTTTAAAATAATAAAGTGCTGTAAAACTTAACACAAATTCAGTTTTCTACTAATTTCAGTTGTAGTAATGTACCCCCCAGACTTCTCTCAGGTACCTTTAAGGGTACTTGTACATCTGATTGAGAAACACTGAGCTAGACCGTCCTTGACAGGTGTTTGTCTAACTTGTTCTTCAAAATCTCTACTGATAGAGTCCACAACCTCCCTAGGTAATGTATTCCAGTGCTAAACCACCCTGATAGGAAGTTTCCTAAGATCCAGCCTAAACCTCCCATGCTGCATTTTAACCCCGTTGCTTCTTGTCCTATCCTCAAAAAGCATAATTTTTCTCCCTCCCCTTGTAACACTCTTCTAGGCTCTTGAAAACTGCTGTCATTGTCCCCTCTCAGTCTTCTCTTTTCCAGACTAAACAAACCCAGTTCTTGCAATCTTCCTTCTTAGGTCATATTTTCTAGACCTTTAATCATTTTTGTTGCTCTTTGCCGGACCTTCTCCAATTTGTCTACATGTTTCTTGAAATGTGGTGTACAGAATTGGACACACTACTTCAGCTGAGGCCTAATCTCCTCAGAGCTGAGCCGAAGAATTACTACTTATTGTCTTGCTTACAACACTCCTGTTAATGCATCCCAGAATGTCTGCTTTTTTTGTAACACTGATTGATTTTACAGGCTATCCTGAAAACATTGTATAAATACAAATGGTTGATCATATGACATCATATGAAGTGGTGGGGATAACACAGAACACTGTCCATGTAAAACAAGCACTGTATGGGCAAGGAGCCCATCAGAGGCTTTCATAACATGCTGAGTAAATATATTTTTACTGGAAGGCACCTTTCTTGGTGATAGAGAGCTCTTGCAGGTTTATGTGAAATGACAGTGTGTGGAATTAGAAAAGCACAGCAAGAAAACAATACAAAATCACATTTCCATTTTACAGATGGATTTATGAATGTACTTTCCAAAACATTCAATCTGCAGGAAATGAAAGAACCCATGGAAAAGGAAGGCTTCAAGAACGACGGGAGAGAATAGAAGTGGGGCACAAAGAGAATCCAGAGTTGCCTTGTTTAATGCAATCAGCCATTTAGCGCTATAGGAAGCAAAATTTTTGGCTAAGAACTACAATAAAGTAACAGGTGTTCTGACTTGGAGAGGCATTTAGTAGGCTATGTGCTCCTCCTACTGAGCTGACAGATTGCATGATTTAGAAATTAAAATAGGACAAAGCACAAGGGAGCCACGGCCTAGTTCAAAGACGACTGCTTTAGTCATCCTCGCTAATGCCATGCCATAATAGTCTACCCATGCTTGCCCCATAGGCTACTTCTCCTTTGCTGCTAGCTGTGGGCCTGTCATGTTTGGTTCTATGGTTTTTGATACAGCTGATGGGATCTCTTTCTATTTTTGTGTAAGGTGACCAGAAGTCCCATTTTAAAAGGCACAGTCTTGTATTTTAGCCCTCCTCTAGGGATCCCAACTTTTCCTTAAAAATGGGCAAATTGCCCTGTATTTTGTTTTCCTCCATCATGTATCCTGCTGCGGACTGGATCCTACTTGGCAGCCTCCCCCCACCAGTGGTAAGTGGGAGTCCAGTGGCTAACAACGGGAGAGGGTGTGTAAGGCTAATTGTGGGTCAAAGATGCAGTACATTGGGCTCACTACTTCCCCTCCTGGCTTGTCATTGCAGCCACCACTATGGGTCAGCTCTCAGGAGGTCCCCACCCCCAATTCCATTTCCAGGCAGCGCTGGTCTGGTGAAGGTGACCTGGGGCAACTGGTAACATGTTGCCTCTACTGCGCCCCCCCACCCCCCGGCCCCATTGGCCCTTTACTTGCTTCGTCTTGGTAGCCTCTTTCTGCTTTTCTCCTTTACCGTGCCCCCCACACCCCACTCCCAGCCTTGTTGCTCCTCTATATCTCCTCTTGGTGGGGTGCATCCCCTGGGGCTTTAATCCTCCCCTGAATTTTGTACCAGGGTCTACTCATTATAGTCCTGGACAGAGCTCTTAAGTGCAACACAGCCAGAGTGTGATATGTGGAGAACTTGGAAACTGGGACCAGCACAGTCTTTGAGGCAGGGAGTTTGTTTATGAACAGAGGCGGGGTGATAAAGATAACAAGAGACTAGCCATTAAACTAAGGATCATTAGATTATCCCAAAAGCATTGTCAGGAATTCAAGTTGAAAGATAGGAAACAAAGGATAGGAATGGAGAGAAGTAAATAGTAGTATTCTCCATAGATCTATACTGGGACCAGTGGTGTGCAACATAGTCATAAGTAATCTGGGGGCGGAAAAGAGTAAACAGTGAGTTGGCAAAATTTGTAGATGATACAAAATTGATTCAAGATAGTTAAGTCCAAAACAAACTGCAAAGTGTTACTAAGGGATTTCCCATGACTGGGCAACACGATGGCAGATTAAATTCAGTGTTGGCAAATGCAAAGCAATACACATGGCAAATTATAATCCCAAATACACATACAAAATTATGTATACATACAAAAAAAGATGGGGTCTAAATTGAACCCATCACTAAAGAGATCTTGGAGTCACTGTGGTTAGTTGTCTGCAAATAACTGCTCCATGTCCAGTGTCAATCAAAAAGGCTAGCAGAATATTAAGACTCTTTAGGACAGGGATAGATAAGACAAAAAGCATGTTGTCTCTCTATAAATGTAGGCTATGCCACATATTGAATTCTGTGTACCGATTTGGTCACTCTTTCTCAAAATGTGTTTTATTTGGAAATGGTACAGAGAAGGGCAACAGAAATTATTAGTATTGAACTCATTCTGTATGAGGACAGATTAAAAAGACTGAGACTTCTCAGTTTGGAAAAGATGACTAGGAGGGGTCTATAACAGAGGTCTATAAAATCATGAATAGTGTGGGAAAAATTGAATAAGGAAATGTTCTTTACTCCTTCAAATAACACAAGAACTAGGATTCACTCAATGAAATTAATAGACAGCACATTAAAAGAACCAAAGTACAAGCAGTCCCCGGGTTACGTACAAGATAGGGACTGTAGGTTTGTTCTTAAGTTGAATCTGTATGTAAGTCGGAGCTGGCGTCCAGATTCAGCCGCTGCTGAAACTGATCAGTTTCAACAGCGGCTGAATCTGGAGGCCAGTTCTGACTTACATACAGATTCAACTTAAGAACCCCAGGCATCCCCAAGCCAGCTGCTGCTGAAACTGATCAGCAGCTGATTCCAGGAAGCCCGGGGCAGGGGCTTCCTGTAGTCAGCCACTGGTCAGTTTCAGCAGTGGCTGACTTGGGGACACCTAGGGCAGAGCAGCTGGGGTGCTGCTGGGTTGGTCCAGTGGCGCCCAGAGCGGCGCTACGGGACCAACTGGCAGCGCCCCAGCTGCTGTACCACAGGCATCCGGAGCAAAGCCGCGGAGCACGGGGGCAGCGGGACAGCCCAGACGTGCCATGGCTATCCTGCTGCCCTCGGGCTCCATGGCTTTGCTCTGCTTTGCTCCCCGTCCCCCTGGTCTGCAGACCAGGGGGACGGGGAGCAAAGCAGCAGAACACGCGGGCAGCAGACAGCCCAGACGTGTCTGGGCTGTCCGCTGGCCGCGTGCTCCGCGGCTTTGCTCTGTTCTGCTCCCCGTCCCCCTGGTGCTCCGCGGCTTTGCTCTGCTCTGCTCCCCGTCCCCCTGGTCTGCAGACCAGGGGGACGGGGAGCAGAGCAAAGCGGCGGAACACGCGGCCAGCTGACAGCCCAGACGCATCTGGGCTGTCAGCTGGCCGCGTGTTCCGCCGCTTTGCTCTGCTCTGCTCTGCTCCCCGTCCCCTTGGTCTGCAGACCAGGGGGACTGGGAGCAGAGCAGAGCAAAACCGTGGAGCACGCGGCCAGCTGACAGCCCAGACGCATCTGGGCTGTCCGCTGCCCGCGTGGTCCGCCGCTTTGCTTCCTCTCCCTGGTCTGCTGGAGTCCAGGGAGAGGAAGGGCTCCGTTCGTAACTGCGGATCCGACATAAGTCGGATCCGCGTAACTCGGGGACTGCCTGTATTGCATCACAATCAACCCATGGAACTCTTATGAAGACCAAGACTACAACAGCGTTCAAAAATGAACTAGAGAAGGAGGCAACTGGGTTGTGTCCCTGGTCAGCAACAGGCTGGGGGTGTTAGCTGCCTTTTGACACTGTGCAAGCAGGAAGAGACAAGCTGTTTTCAGCACCACAGGCCAGGAGGTGAAGGAGAGAGGAGCTCTGCAAAGACACAGACCAGGTCAACACTTTCCTACACTATCCCCTACAACTGTAAGCAGCTCCCATCCCTTCCCTCCCACACAGCACCGAAAGGCTGCTGCTGGCCATGTTCACAACAGAACCCTGGCAGAAATCTGGGGGCGAGAGGGATGGGAAAGGCATGTGACCCTACACTCCTCTAGCCTACATGTTGCCTTGGGAAGATGAGGTGCCAGGTACCAGAGGGCCAGCCAGGGAGTGGAAAGTGCAAGGCAAGGAGGCTTGGGTCAGTCAGTCATCTATACCCCGCCTCCATGTGAAAGAGGTTTATGGGAGTATATATAACACTGTGTGGTGGGGGATAGGGATGTGTGTCATCCCTCTCCACGTAAACCCTAAAGTCATAAAGATAAGAAGGTAAATAAAAAATCCAACTATGTGCTATTTCTTTTTAAAGGGGTTCAATTAACTTAATGTAAATTTGAGTGTTTGCACGATTGATTGCCATTGAACTCACTTGAATACAAGTACATTTTACCAGGTGTGCTGTATTCAGTCGAGGGAAATATGGTCACCCTATTTGGGTGTCACACATTGTTATGTGTGTCAGGAATAGGAATGAATTGAGTCAACTGGGAAAATAGGAACCAGCTCAAACTGAACTGATGATTTGAGGGTGGTGAATTATAAAAAGGCATAATAATGTGGTGGCCTCATCTGGAATTTTTTTGTTTTATTCCTTATGCATCCATGCTAACATCATGTTGGCTCTTCTGACCACAGGTCCACATCAAACAGAGGTCTTTATTAAGCTGTCTGAAAGAACAGGGGTAAACCATAGCACACAGTCTCACTGGCAGTGTTATCATTATGTTGTGAAGGCACTTTCTTGAAAGACCCTCTTTGCAGGTCTCTCTCATCAACAACATTTTTATTATTATCCTTCTCTTGTAATTATCCTTCTCTTGCAATTCCCCTGATCTTGTTCTCTTCCACTCTGCCCCTTGAAATGCAAACAGCTCCTGGTTCACCAAATGTGTTATGTTTGATTTTCCCATTGCCCCAATGAATCTCCTTCTCCCTCATCTCAAAGTTCCTTCTCTGCAATTCAAGCTCTGAGCTGTCTGAGACACCTTTATCTTTACTCTTACTAATCTGCTGCCTATAAATTGGTGTAAATAAGAACTAACTACACTGAAATCAGTGATATTACCTGGGTGGACACTCCATGTAAATGAGAGATCTATGGATCTGTTACTAGCTGGCTCTGTGTTTTACTGGTTTGAGGAGATCCAGGGGAATTCAATTTTTTTTTTTTTTTTACTTTTGAATAAGGATAGTAGCAATAATTAGCTTATTTCCCCATGATGAAATCTGAAAGCTTATTATCACTATGCGCAATGTGTTCCCAGTGACTTTTGTGGCTTATCTTGTGCTTTTGCTCTAGCAACATCTTCCTCTAATAACCATGGTTACATCTTGGTTTGGAATTAAACTCAACCATCTATTGCAGTTGATAGTCAAAAGCCTCCGTTCAGCACCTGAGGATTGAGGTAAATAGATGGATTTCAATCTGATTATAATGTGATTTTATTTTAAAACAACCACTCCCAAATCCGACCACACCCCCATGCCTTTTTGGCTCACTTCCTTCCTCCCAGGATAAATGACACCTCATCTGTCTATATTCACCATCTGACACCCTCTATATAAATGCTTAGAATTAACCATATATTACCTTCTCTGATGGTGCCTTTGAAATACTCTAACCTGTGAGGTGAACAAAGGACCGGGGCAGCGATTTGTATGGGGCTGTGGTGCCTGGGCTCCACCAATGCTGGGACTGGGTCTTTCCCCCCTTTCCACCTGCCACCCCCTACGTGACTTCCCCCAGTGTCCTCCCTCCCTCCCTCACCTGACCTGTGCTCTGAGCAGCAGTTGGCTGTTCCGGGCGGCTCCACACTGCACACACTCCTTCGCCTGCTCTCCCCTAGCCTGGCTCTGAGGCAGTGGCATCTGCAGAGCAGGCGAGAAGGGAAGACTCACTCTGGAGGTACGTGGAAGTCCCCTCTTCCTTCCCCCTCCCCCCGGCAGGCAACTCCTTCCTAGGGCTTGGGTGAGTGCCTGACTCAGACAGGGAGGCTGTGGGGAGACAGGAGGAAAGAGGGCTGGGGAGAGTCATCCCCTTTGATCCCATCCTTGTGGCAGCTTGACTGCTGCACCCTGAAGTTTGAACTGCTCATACCCAGCTCCAAAGCCAGAGTCCTCACCCCCCCGACCAGCGTTCCTTGTAAGCTGTGCACTTTGGCAGTCTCCCAGGAGAGATTCAGGAGCTGCCCAGCTGATTAGTAGCCAGCAGCATGTGTTTCTACTGGTGGTGCACATCTACCCATGCTTTGAAGTACGTAACAAAATGTATTCCTCACATGGATGGAAAAAATTAGAGGGAATATTACCCCAACCCCAACTCTCTGCCCCCGCCCTGAGCCCCTCCCACATCTTCATTTGAACTCTCCTTCCATGGCCACAGAGTCTGTACACAACTGTCAGAGACATCAACACCAATCACGACCCTCCGCCCTAGTCCTGAGCCCCCTTCTATGACGTGGACTCAGTGTGGTGAAAACCCAGGGAAAGAGTTGGTTTTGAGATCCACCCTTGAGGAGAAAACTCTGTCAAGAGGAGAGAAGAAAATGGGGTGAAGAAAGCTCTAGTGGGTGAACCCTGATGGAAGAATTGGCACCACCATAGAGAAAGCTCTGGGAGGAAATCAGCTGAGAAAATAAGCAGGGGAAACTTAAGAGGGCAATGCCAAAGAGGGAAGAAGTGGTTTACGTTTATATTTTCATTTGGGATTCTTGGGGGAAGAAGTCCTGGGAACCCCCAATCTGAATGAACCTGAGAAGGATGCAGGTACATAGTGGGCCCTGGGAGAACAGAGGAAGAGGCTTGCTGAGGTAGGAGGCTTGCTGAGACAAGCTGAGGTAGGAAGGCTTACCTGGCATTGCTCGTGTCCGTAAGTCAAGTTTTGGATTGTTGGGGTTTTTTGGCAAATAAAATGAAAATGTGATGCTTTATTTAAATCATTGCTCTTGGGTGGGGCAGGGGATGAGGGGCTCAGTATGCAGGCTGCCTGGTAACAGACGACTACCCTAGACCTCTCTCAATACAGCAGCTTGGGGTCAGGTAAGAAGAGCCTCTTCATGGCTGCTGCAGCTCTAGTGGGCCCAGTCAGGGGAGGAGTGTGGCGGGTTTTAAGGGTGCGAGCTCCGCACCCCCAAATCCCCCGGGCTGAGCCAGCGGGGTGGGGTGGGGCTCCGCGAACCCACCGCCTTCCGAACGCCCAGTTACCCCGCCCTCCGGGGTTCACGGGCGAGTCCGGCCCCGGGTGCGATCACCCCTCGCCCCGAGTAGGGCCGAGGGGGCTCAGCGGACCTGGACCTGTAACTTCCCGGGTGGCCCCCGGCCGGGGGCCCGACCGGGGCTCTTGAGCCGTCCCTCTAATCTTTGCCCCCTTTGTCTGGTTGCCCCTCTCCACGGGGAAGGGGAGGGGTGGTGTGCGCGACCGTCGCCGCCTTGTGGACCTACGCTGAGGTCGGGGAGTGCGGGAGTGGGGGACCCGGGCCCGCCCTCACCACCGGGTCCCAGCCCGAGGCCCTAAGTGAGATGGGTGCTTTAAAGCGCTCCCCTCATGGCAGGCGGGGCAGCCGCCCGAAACTCGCCTGCCCACGGGCGCCAGAACGGCCCCGCCTCGGACTCCTTCCACTCCCGCTGCGCCGGCCCCCCGGGCCGGTGCAGAGTCAAGTCACTTACCCCGTCGCAGACGCCGGGCTCGTCCCAGGACGAGCCTCCAGTTACCGGGGTCGTCTCCCTTCGTCGCCCGGAAAGCCGGGTGCTTGGGGTGCCGGGAAGCCAGGGTGGCTGCCCGCTCGTTTCCCCTGGCCTGGGCGGCCCAGCGCCCCGGTTATGGGCGCGGACGGGTGACGTCAGGGGCGTCCGCCCCGCCCCCTCCAGGGGGTTCCCGCGCGGCCCCTGCCGAAGCGCGCCCGCGGCTTCCTCCCTGGGCGCAAACCGGGGCGCCCTCGCCGGACGCCTCCCGGGCTCTCCCCCGTCTCCTCTGGCGCGCGCCCGCCCCCGCCTTTGGCCGCGGCGGAGCCGGCGGCGCCGCGCCGAGCGGCTTCTGGCCGTCCCTGGCCGCCGCTTTCCGCTGGGGAGGGGGGGGGGCGGAGGGGGGGAGGGCGGGGGGGTGGGGGGGGGGAGATGATGACAGACACACAAATAGACAAACTCTCTGAAATATATAGTACATAGCTGTCCTTTTCTCCACCCCGTCCCCTGCTGTACCAATGGGGTTATAGTTGTCCCAAATTGCATCTCTGGCCCCTTGCTGTCCCCCTATGGTCATTATACAGTATAACTGTCCCTGCTTTCCATCCCTATCCCCTACTGCCCCCATGTGATCATTATAAAGCACAGCCCTCCCTTTCCATTTTATGAAAAGCATTCCAGCCTCATCCCATTTTCCTGGCACAACCAAACCCTTACCTTGCTTTAAATTATCATAAGTGGAAGCGGCATACTAAATTTGACGATCCTAGGTCTTACTGTTTAGGAGGAGTTCTTGAACAAATGGACAGACAGACAAACTCTTAAATATATAGTAGGTAATATTGGTACTTAATTTTAAATTTGTATACGGTTCTGAAGTAAATCACTGTTTTTTATGGATCCAACATGGAGTCTATGACTTCTGACTTCTGGACTCCACGTTATCATCTTGCCCGTAAACAACGAAAAAACTGGATACACACTAGTGGGACAGTACTGATTTTTCCCACCAGAGCGAACACCTAACATTTCTCACCTCAGCACTTTTCCTGCCAGAGAGGCTATATAAGGCATGCATTTGAGTGACAGTGTGTGCAGTCGGGTCTTCTTGCTGTTCCAGCGTGTCCAAGAAGAATGTCATCGTTCCCATAGTGATACAGAGGAAGAAGAGGCCTAGCCACAACAGCATTATTTCAGGTACAGTGTTTCCAACTTGCCTGTAGAAGACCCTGTCATCCGTGTGTCCATCATCTGCATGGTCTCCTCACCTCTGATGACTGCTACCATTTGTCAGGCTTCCCCAGCCTTCCTCCTCGAAGACTTTCAATTAGACAGAGAGTGAAAGGTCCTGGACCTTGCAATTGTGCACTCCACCTGTGCCTGAAACTATATAGGAAATGGTTTCCCTTTGGGGTACAGCCGTGGTCCCCAACGCATTCGTGGGCGCCCGCTGACAACCTGTGCCAGCCCCGCCCCCGGCGCACGGGAGGCGCCGGCCCCAGGTGCGCGACATGCACCGGCGCTGGGTGCGCGGCGCTCGGGCAGCCCCAGCCCCGGGGCACATGCAGGTGCTCGGGAGCGCGTTGCTCGAGCAGTGCCGGCCCCAGGCACGTGGCTCGGGCGGCAGCGCCGGCCCCGGGCCCACGGCACAAGGTGCTCGGGCGGCCCCAGCCCCGGCCCTAGGGCACATGCCGGCGCCGGGTGCAAGGGCATCGCAGTCCCCTAGCGTGCCCCCGGACGAGCGGCCCCGCCCCTGGGTTCCCGGCACGTGAGTGGCCCCACCTCCCGGGCGCCCGGGATCCTCTGAAGGTTGGGGACCACTGGGGTACAGTTTATTATTTTACAGATCCATAGGAGATTTTATTTTGGGACTGAGCTTTACACACCTGGATCCAGTTCACTGTTGAACATATGTTTGTATTTTCTCCCATTCCACCCAGTTTTGTATCTTTATCCCTAATATGTTTACCTTTGTTTGCAAACTGCTAGTCTTTTCTTTATTTCTGTTGCATCACACTGCAGGGGCAGGACACATTAGTCACCACTAGGTGACAGACAATGGAATAAGTCGAGTCTGCCCTTCTGAGAAAAGGGGTTTCCCATTTCTATTTCCCTCTCCCAGAATCTTAGTTCTTTGAAGCATTACCTTCTCCTCCTTGAGGTAACAGAACCAAGAGTCAGTGTTAGGCTGTTGGACTCTTCACCTGGAAGGAGAGGGACAAAATGTGAGATGGATGATTGGCCAAGTCATGAGAAGAGGCAGGGCCAGAGTGGCTGTCTGAAGAGGATGCCAGATTAGGAAAGCCTGCCACAAGGAGGCATGTCAGCAGTGAGTCCATTCTTCTTCATTGTGTTATTTACATTTCTAGTGTCTCTTCCATTCTAGTGCTGATATAAAGTCACTGGGGTTTGCAGGTGTTCAGTGCCTCTGAGGATCTGGCCCAAACCAGAACCGCAGATAGCGGAAGCTGAGCTGCTATGTGAAAAGATACTTTTTCCAGTGACTTGTTACTTTTCAATGAAAAAAGCAAAATTGTGTCCCAGGTGTTCACTGTGGAGGTACCTCGTTTTGTTAAACATGTGCACGGCCCCTTATGTTAATTTCTCAGCTTTTCTAACATTTGCAAATATGAATTAATTTAAAAGCAAATTATTCAGTAGAGATCCCTTTACAGGGTGTTCTGATACTGATTTGCCTGTTTATGATAATAATATGTAATATTTTTTAAGCGGAGAACAATGCTTTAAAAGCCTTGCACCCTAGTGATATCTGTTACATTAGTGCTATATCGGTGACTAACTGGGGCTGGGAGTTTCAAAGGATCTGATGAAAATTATGCATCCAAATCCCATTTAAAGTCCATAAGATTTGGGCTCATTAGAACATCCCAGCCTGGAAGCATATCACAAGTCCTGTTGTGGAACCCAGGACTCCACCCTCTATGCAAATTCAAAGGTTGGTGAACTGACCTTCAAACGACAGAGAGAGAAGCCAGACAACTGTTGTGATCCCCCTCACTGGCTGTCATATGAACTACCATTGGTAGCTGACCTTCCAGCTGCAGCTGAGGAAGTGAGGTGGTGGCTATTTGTCAGAGAGGAGGCAGAAGAACATACTGGGATAAATTTAAGAGCAAAAATGAAGGAGAAAATAGAAACTCCAGCAGAGATAGCATAAAAGCCGCTCTATGATGACTTGCCTCACGATGTGGATAAAAAGCCAGATTCTGCCATTCTTACCAGTGTTGAGTAGCATCTTGATCAGAGAGTAGCCTTGTCCAAGTGCTCTTGTGAAATAAGATTCAATTCAGCAAGAATCTGACTCATAGCTATCTCTTTACTTCTTGACTTTTTAGTTTTGAGGGCATTTACACATGTACAACTTGACCTTCCCCAAAGGTCCAAATGTTATCAGCTCATAAACGCCAGCAATGTGTCTGTGGGGAAAGCATCATGTCAGGCCTGTTTAGTTTTAAAAGGATTTTTATATAACTCTGACCTTTTCATTCTGTTAATATTACTTTCCTCAGTGCACCTAGAGTACACACGCAGATGCCAGGGCAATAATAGGACTCTGAAACACCTACTTTATTCTAAAACCTTTCTCAAACATTAGGGTATGTTAGGAGTGAATTTCTCTGTATTTGAATTTCAGATGATTATTGAAAAGGTTATCTTTCTGAGCTCCCACAATGAACAAGAAGGGATAATGGAGCGGAAAGAGAAACAAGGATATAGTGCAGCAAACACACTGTGCCCCTAAAGCAGCTGACCTACACTCCTGGGGAGTCTGCTGCGCATTCTGGCTACTGATCAGGAGAGGAGAAAGGAACATGCAAGGCTTAATTCCCTGCCTTCCCTCACTAAAACATTACTAGAGCTGATATTGCTGAAGTCCCTTTCTGCTTCCAAATAGGAACTGGTCATTTATTAACATTTCTTCTACAATAATGAAGATCAGGCTTCTGACTTCAGATGAGAGTATGTCTACGCTGCAATTAGATTCCCAGTTGCCCTGGATAGCCGATTTGGGCTTGGGCTAAGGGCCTTTTTAACTGCGGTGTAGACATTTATCCCCCACCCTGAAATCTGACTCAGACTGGAGCCTTGTGTGATGGCGAGTCGGGGTTCTCTCTGATCCTGCAGCCCCGTAGCAGCAAGAACAGACTCCGCCAGCCAGTAGAATAGAGAGGGTTTATTGCTTCTTCAGGATACAGCACAGCACAGACATGATGTGGTTTTAGGAGTCAGAGCCAGGATGCCTCAGACTCCTTGGATTAGGGGGTCCATTGTCTCCCCTAGACCCTCAGCTAAGGCTGTTTCCTTCATGTTCCCCAGTCAGCAACTGCCTCGCTCTCCGACCCTGTCCCCAAACCGGGTGTTCGTCTCTGCCTCCCTCCCTTTGTCTCTTCCCCGGGGGAAGAGCCTTGTTATCTGGTCAAACTGGGCCTAGGTGTCTGGGCTAATACACATGTGGGTGAGTCAGTTGGAATCACACATCACAGCACAGGGGGACCCTGGGTTACAGAGCAGACAGCACCCCCCACTACGTCACACCTTTACTTGTAGGTGCTTTGTCCAGGTCCTCTACACAAAGGTAAATTTTACTACAAAGGAGAAGGAATTGATGTCCACAAAGGAAGGAAGAGTGCTGGAAATGGAAGGAATATGCAATTTCTATGTTAGAACCTTTCCCAAAATGAAAATACTCTTACCCCATTCTGACACCATCACTGTCCCTCTGCCAAGAGGTAGCAGATGGCTAGGGCCTTTCAGTTCAGCTTCCCACTAGAGGAAAAAGCAGTGACACAATGCTTGAGCATACTCCACGTGTAAATTATTTTATGTAGGACATGAGTCCTAGAGCAGAGGTGATCAAATAGTAAATGTCTGCACGCCATTTCACTGTATTCTTGGATTAGGATCCCATCTTCATAGTCAGTTATCTTTTGCTGTTTACATAGCGTACTATATAATACTAGAAGATGTACCCAGTGTTGCTCAGGTCCTTAACTCAACTCAATTTTTTATTTTCTTCATTTAAATAATTGTGGTGGTGTGGGGCTGGTGATGAAGGGTTCAGTGTGCAGGCTGCCCCAGGGAGAGAGGAACCTGCACGCTGTGTGCCAGCAGGCAAAGCCGGGAAGGAAGCATGTCCCTCAGCTAGGCCAGATCCAAGATCGTCTGCCCCCTGCACTCTCCAGCCAGAGTGAGGAATGCAGCAAATTGTGCACTTTCCCCAGGCTCCCTAACAAAGGGGAACAGCCAGCAACATCCCCGTACAAATTGGGTAGTGAGTTTCAGCTCCCCATTATCCCCAAGTGTGCCTGGGGGATGGGAGCCTCAGGACTGGGGCAGTCCTGGATGAGGTGGGATACCTTGCACCTGCCTGGTGATTCTCTCTCTTTTCTGTATGGTTTTCTGAGGAACAATCACATTTCAGGCACATCCCATTTTCCTGGCACAATCCTCACCTTTAAGTTATGATAAGAGGAAACTACATACCAAATTTGGTGCTCCTAGCTCTTACCATTTAGGAGTTCTTGAATGAACAGGCTCATGCACAGACAGACAAATACTCAAATCTATAGTAGATAAAGAAATGAGACTGACTCAGTGTGAAGCAAAAAATATGATTACTAAGCATATAGGCTGCGTCTAGACTGGCATGAGTTTGCAAAAATATTTTTAACTGAAATGTTTTTCCGTTAAAAGTATTTGCGCAAGAGAGCGTCTATACTGGCATGTGCCTTTGTGCAAGAGATGTGCTTTTGCGCAAAAGCATCCATGCCAGTGTAGACGCTCTCTTGCGCAAGAAAGCTCCAATGGCCATTTTAGCCATTGGGCTTTCTTGCGCAAGAAATTAACTTGGCTGTCTACACTGGCCCTCTTGCACAAGAATACTTGCGCAAGAGGGCTTATCCCTGAGTGGGAGCGTCGGAGTATTTGTGCAAGAACCACTGATTTTGTACAGCATAAAGTCAGTGTTCTTGCGCAAATACTCGCGGCCAGTGTAGACAGGTGGCAAGATTTTGCACAAAAGTGGCTGCTTTTGTGCAAAATCTTGCCAGTCTAGATGCACCCATAATGCGTAAGGCATATTCATGTATTTACGCTGCTGCTGCTCTGGTACAAATTCATTAGCTTCTGAAACAGAAATCAGTGAGGGCCTATATAGAGAGCTCACAGACTATTTATTTAAAGAGATGCTACCCAGTTCCTATGCACAACAGTAACTTCTACTAGGGAATGCTTGGATATAAAGAAGGTTGATGGGGAGGTAGAAGTAATTGGAATACTTGTGGTAAAGAGCCACAGAGAGAAAATATCACCCCTATCCTACTCTCTTCAGATCCCAACTTTTGAATTGTCCAACATTTATTCTTCTTACTAAATATCTCCCCTTCAGTGATATTGTACCTTTCCTCTAAGAATGTTTCCGTAGTGTGAGATAGAGCCTTAGAAAATACTGACAACTTACAGAAACCTTAACTCAGCATCTCCAAAATATCTTTATGGGCCAAAGCCTAAAGTCTTTTTGCAGGGCTAGATTATCCCTGACATTCATGTGGGCCTGCAGTGAGAGATGGTACAAATAGATCCCTGCCATGAAAAAAGGGTGTGGATACCTGTGTTCAAGATGGCACAGGGACTCTTTGCATTCTCCTAAAAGAGGTCATATCTCTATCCTCCTGCTGATGCTCATTCTCCCATTGCATTGTAGGGAGCTCAGCAGGGTTGTGTCTGTTGAGCTCCCAGAGCAGCATAGTTCTGTACCGCTCCACTGCAGGAAACAACAAGGTCTCTTCCCCCTCCCCTATCCTGAAATCTTTCAGATCTCAGTCTCCTTTTGCTCAGACACTGAACCTAAATTGGCAGAGACAGAAAAGCTCAGGGACTTTATAAGACTGAGGCCTATGGGAAACCCTCTTCCATGATGGAGTGAGAGCAGATGTGCAAACTATGCACAAACACTCTTATTGTGGCTGCACAAATTCAGTTTTAAGAACTGGAAAGCCAAGGCATGAAGACTAGTCTTAATTCCCATTTCATCTTTCTTATCCAACCCTCTGCTTTGTGCTTAGATAGAGATAAGTAATAATGTGTCTATTAGAAAAATAAAATGAGCTTTGTATCTTCAAATATGTTATTTTAATGTGATTTTTTTTCTTATTCAATAGTCCCTCTCCGGTGTGCTTATTTTATAGTCTCCAGTCCAAATATTTTATATTCACTGATTCAAATATTATCCGACTTCTATAGCTGCACTACATAATAAGCAGAGCTGTGCTTGGAGCTCCGCTTAATGACTAGCTAACAGTGCCATGGTACATGGCAGATAAGTATTCCAGGTCAAGGCCAACAAGACTTTCTGTTTTATGTGACTGTCACTATCTCCACATTTATAATGCAGAGGAGGTTCAGATGAATTTAATTCACCATAATTGGATTTTCTTTCTCAAAATATCACTCGCTTGCTATGTTCCCCTTCCATTGCTGTTAGGGAATGAACAATGCCTTTGTTTGTATGCAAAAAACCGTGTCTTCGATTCCAAAAGCATTTTGCAGCAATGTGATCTGTTTCCATACATGATGCAGAGATACAGCTTTCCTCTTTTAAAAATTTTAGATTTATCTGCAAATGCTCCGAAAAGTTGGGGAATAAGCAGCATCAAACTGGGAAACCTAAGACCAGATACTAAATACATCTGCGTTATGAGATGTTCCACCACCTTGGTGACAATGTCAACAGTTATATCTTGTGTTTGTATAGCTTCTACTGCAATAGGGCTTCAATTCAGATTGAGACCTTATAGTGCTACCATAATATAATACCATTTTTATTATATTTTTTCAATAAAAGTTTTAGCCCAAGATCTTCAAAGGGAATTGAGCAAAATTCAAGTGCAAATCTGCCCGCCTATGAGCCAAGTTCTCTGTTGGTGTAAGACCATTGACATTCCCAGAAAAAATACTCCCTGGGGAGAGTTAAAGTAGTGAATAAGTTGAAATTACTGCAAAAAAACATTACAAACTCAGGAAACCCAGAATTAACCTTAAATTAAAGCAAGCCAAACATGTAACAATTAAAGCAGAGTTCTCCAAAGTGGAGGAACACTTAAGCCTCAGTGGGGCTCAGACCAGCCCCCAAAAGGAGGGGGACAGAGAGCCACCCAGCCTGGCTCTGTACTCAGCTCTTCTCCAGTCCCACTCACAACCATGTTGCTGGCTCCAGGTTTTTTTAATCTCTCCTTCTATGGTAGTTGTTCCATACCCCTACCCAGTTTTGTTTCCTCTCTTTATCTTTGACAATGCTAATATATTTCTTTTTATATGGGGGAAGAGGTCTGGCCAGAACTATGCACAGTATTCAAGGTATATTTATATAGTGGCATTATATTTTCTGTATTACCTATCCCTTTCTTAATAGACTTGATTGTTCAGTTAGCTTTGTGACTGCTGCTGCACACTGAGCCTGTGTTTTCAGAGAACTATCCACAATGACTCAGACCTTTATTGCATGGTAACAGCTAATTTAGACCTCATTACTTTGTATATTTTGTTGTGATTGTTCTCCAATGTGCATTACTCTGAATTTATCTGTGTTGAAGAGTTACAAAGGAATCTCAGAAAACTGGAGGACTGGGCATCAAAATGGCAGATGAAATTCAGAGTCAGCTTTCGACTTGACTGTCTTGAGTAATTCTGAGTTATCTGCATCTTTGCCATCTCATGATCTACCCCTTTTTCCAGATCATCAGTGAATGATGAAATCGTTGATTCCAGTACAGATATGTGGGGAACCTTGCTATTTACCTCTCTCCATTGTGACCAATTACTGATCCATAAGAGGACATTCCCTCTTATCCTATAACAGCCCGCTTTGCTCAAGAGCCTTTAGAGTAGGACCTTATCAAAGACTTTTTGAAAATAGAAGGACACTATATCCACTAGATCAGCCTTATCCGTGTGCTTGCTCCCCTGGAAGAATTCTAATAAATTGGTGAGGCATGCTTTCCTTTACAATAGCCAGGTCAATGTTTCCCCAAAATATTGTATTTATCTGTTTGTTTGGTAATTCTCTTCTTTATTACAATTCTAACAAATTAGGCTGTGACTTCACATAAGAAGCGATTTGCTGAGCAAATGCTTCAGCCACCAATCATTACTATATATTTGTATTCACTTTTAATTATTCCCAGACTTTTGGGAAATAGCATTTCAACAGGTAGGAGGGATTTTGCACTGCACATAAAGGTAACAATATACTTTCAAGCTTCAAAGAACATATTCAGCATTGTCCACTTGTAGTTATCCATCAATAGCTCCCTACCAGCTGCCACTATGAGAAATTAGCCACTTCAGGGTGCATTGGTTTGGTATGGTCTGTTGGCAATGTTTCTTACTATGTAAACTATTATGGAAATCTGTTTGCCTCTATGATCTTCTAATCACATCAAGTAATATGATTAATAACAACTCTGCAATTCTAATACTGTTTCACTCTTAATCACCCCAGCAGAGGCATGACATGTGCTAAGACAGAATGCATTTGGGCAATGTTATTGCCTGGGTTGCTGGGATGCACAGTATTAAATACACCCCTATCCTCCAAATTTCAATATCCTCAGTGCCTCCTTGTTATCAAAACCCCAAATTAAACCTCATGCCTTCCTGGGTGCAAAACAGCTGCATTCCCTCTCTCCTTTCTCCTGCTCTATACCAATTGTTAACCTCCCCAACAGCTCCCTGCAGCAATTACTCCTCCTAAATTCAATAATCAACATCACAGTGGAAATTTAAAATGTGGGAACTATTTATAATAAATGAATAGTACAAGGGGTATATGTCACTGGTGAGAATGGGGGAGGGGAACAATATGAAGGAAAAGGGAAGTCCTGCATGATTCCAAGTTGATACATGCATGATTTAGCCCTGATATGCTGTACAGCATGCAGAGCTTTGCCCATACAACAGATAAAATACCAGCACCAATGGACTACCTCTAATTAAACTGGCCTCCTCCAGTACTGACTGAAGTGCAGTATTCTCATTGACTTCACTGCAGTATTGGATTGAGTCCTTAATCCTTTAACTCGGATCTGCAAATTATGCTTTTCTGCTACTCCCACTAACGGAAGAGCTAGGATGTGTCAGCACTTGACATTTCTCCCCTAAAATTTCCTACCATTGACGACAACATTAGGAGCAGGGGAATAGATTAGCCACTGGTATATCAGGTCAAGATGGTAAAGGTGTTAAAACCCGAAGGCTGCATCTAGACTGCCATGATTTTCCAGAAATGCTTTTTACGGAAAAGCGTACGTGCCAATCTAGACGCACTTTTCCGCAAAAAAGCCCCCATCGCCATTTTTGTGATCTGGGCTTTTTTGCGCAAAACAAATCTGAGCTGTCTACACTGGCCCTTTTGCCTGAACGGGAGCAGAATAGTATTTCCGCAAGAAGCACTGATTTCTTACAGTAGGAAGTTAGTGCTTTTGCGGAAATTCAAGCGGCCAGTGTAGACAGCTGGCAAGTTTTTCTGAAAAAGCGGCTGATTTTCTGGAAAAGCTGGCCAGTCTAGACACAGCCATAGGGTTTCTTCTGCCTTGTTTACACCAACTCTTCCACCCATGGAGATGAACCATTGCTGGCAATGGTGGAAAAAAATTTAGGGGGGTGGGGAAGGCTAGTGTAAAGTTGATGATAGTGCGACAGTATGCTCTGTGCCCTCCGAGCACTTGTGGAACAAATTTTTGGCACCCTCAGAGGTTTTCGGGTGCCTTGACAAAGCTAATAATTGGATCTGTTCAAGGAGCTCAAACAGTAGTGAGTTGCTGATAGGTTGCTCCATATGCAGTTTATAGAGGCAAGTGAACCAATGGGAAGATTTTATACAGATAAATTATGAACTTGAAATACCTACAGCAGTGGGATAAATAATATAAGGGGATAAAGGAGGAGAGATGGGCTATGTGATTTTGGAAGAAACCCATAAAGTTCACCTATCACTACATCACAAAGAAAAACAATTTGAATAGTGCACATAGATATTAACTTGCTTTTGCCTCCCTGCTAAACACACCTCTACATTCCAGTCCAAAACCCATTTTATTCAGTGTGTCTTTCCACTGATTTCAATGGGTTGGGTCTGGTCCCAGAGTAAGCATGCTGCTTAGATGTCTGATAACATGGTGAACAAGCAAAGTTTAGCATAGATTGAACCTCACTGGTCGGGCACCCTTGGGACGTGAGTGGATTGGAACCAGGGGATTTGCCAGACCAGTGGAGGGCAATGCTAGTTCTTCTGCTCTTGAAAACATTGGGTTAGAGCAGGGGGCTGGGAGTGCCTGGCTCTGCAGGAGGGGGAGAGCATTGGGTTAGAGCGGGGAGAGCTGGGGGTGCCTGGCTCTGGAGGAGGGGTTGGTGCACTGGGTTAGAGCAGCGGTTCCCAATCTTTTCCAGATGGAGACCCATTTTAACAATTTAGGAAGACTTGGTGACCCACAGCAATTCAAAAACGGGGGGAGGAGGGAGGGCAGAACCACTTGGGGAGACACTTGGCGACCCTTTTGAAATGTAATGGTGACCCATATTTGGGTCCTGACCCATAGGTTGGGAAACCCTGGGTTAGAGCGAGGGGGCTGAAGCTCCTTAAACTCAAAGTCTTCATGGATGCAGAGTAAGGCAGCCAATACAGATGTCGTATTTAAATTCCAGGGCAAAACAGAATCAGCATGTACCTTATTTACACTATATTTCTTTTTTAAAAAAATCAAAGGCTGTTGTTTGCCAGGCTGAAGCAATTATTCTGAGATATAAGTCTCTCCTTTATTGTTTTTGAACCTCTCATATTTGCAGTCTGGGACGGACCTGAATTTTTAGAACTAGAAAAAAGCCATAATCTTCATAAGTATTAAAAAAAAAAAAAAGGGAAACCATACCAGAGCTCAACAAGCTGAAGTGAAAAAGGCACTTCAAATTGTGCTAATTTACTTCTCGGTTCAATTTAATTAAAAAAAACCTCTTATGACATAATAGGGCAGGAGTGTTAAATTTAAAATACATGGTGGGGATGCTTATTTTTAGTGAGAGAATATTATTGTATTTTAAAAGGATGGAGTTTTTTTTTTTTTTAAATTTGATGTTTGTTCCTTGTCAACTTCTCTGAAGATCTATATTCTGGCCATGAATTTTTTAAGTGACTGGAGACTTTTTTATTGGTTTTTGTCCGAAATGTCCTGTAATGTCATTTTTATCACTACATTTTGTGTACTATCTATCCATCTAGACAGATCTAGATAGATAGAAATAAATATACAATACGTGGCTCTTTGCACTCTATCCACAGCTATTTTGGCTCTTCATCGCTAACTGGTTGGCCACCCCTGGTGTACAGCATTAATCAGTTTCACTTGCGTTGTAAGTTACTTCTGTAACTGGCAAAACATTTGAGGACCATTCCAAGGTATTTTATTAGCACCTTGAATCATTCAGATTCTGACACGCTAGAGGAATCCCTGTGTGACTGTTACAGCAGCTATGCCACTACTTGGTTTGCAGAGCAGACGAAAGGGAATGCTTCCTATTTAAAATTCTGCTCTGCTAATATTCACTACTGTCTAAAGACTCCTCTCCGGCAGAGCCAGGAGTCAAGGCAGCAGCAAAGGCTGAAAGTGAGGTCCAACCAGGATACCCCACAGATGTGGACAGGCAGAGAATCTCCTTTCACATGGCTCCCACTTAAGGAATATGGTCTCTGGAGCTTCCCCAAACTTCTCCTTGTGTGAGTTTGGAGGAAACTCCTGCCTTGAGTACACCAAGATTTTGATCTCTTGGCGGGAGACAGGATTTGAAGGGAGAACCTCTGCAGAATCCTGTCCCCTGTTGCTCTCCCAACCATGAGACCTGGGAGAACAAGAAATTCCTGCAATGGAACCTGCCATGAGAGCATAAAGGAACCCATCTACTTGGACAGCCAGGAGCAGCAGGAATGAGTAGCTATTTCGGTACGGAAGCCTTATCCACTCCTTTCTGAGACTGCCAAGTGAGGTGTGAATTAACACAAATTCAGGTGTTAAATTCTGTGATGTGAATGCTCATTCACTAAAACTTATCTCTAGCCTCTGTTCGCCAGAAGCTGAGAATGAACGACAGGGGAGGGATCACTTGATAATTTTACCAGTTCTGTTCATTCCCTCTGGGGCACCTGCCACTGACCACTGTAGAATACTGGGCTACACTGACCTTTGGCCTAACTCAGTATGGCAGTTCTTGGCTTCCAGCTTGGACTGAAACCATGAATTACTATCATGTCAGGTGCTGAACTGTTGTTAGTAATTTAGTATTGCTGCTGACCTTGGTCAAATCTGAACAGATGATAAATGAATAAAACCTCTAACAGCAGCAGTCAGAACATGCTGCAATGTCATAACTAAAATTAACGAAGGTTTGTACTAAGGGAATTGCAAGATTTAAATCTAGCTGTACATAAAGCAGAGTCTCTCACATAGAAACTGAAACAATTCAGGTAGTGAAGACTGCTTTCTAAGGGTACATCTAGACTGGTGGATTTTTCCAGGATACCGGAGTGCATCCAGGGAATGTGTTTGCTCTTCCGCCTTTGTTCTTCTGAAAAAAAAAAAACCCACAAACATGCTCTTTCGGGGAGACCTGTATACTTTGTTCTATGAGGAATAAGCATTCCTCCGAAAGAGGAGGCTTTTCTGCCATTTGGCCTAGATGGGGCCAAATGGCGGAAAAGCCTCTTCCGGAAAAGCAATCAGAAAAAGCTACACAAATTGCGGAGCGCAATTTGCATAGCTTTTTCCAAAAAACAGTGATAATATAGAACTAGCCTAACTGATAACATTGTTTTTTCAAGCACTCGCTTGGATTAATGCAAGTTATAAAAGATAAATATGACTCAAAGAGAATGCTTCAGTTGTGAGCTATGGGCTTAGAAGGAATGATGACCACATCAAAATACTGGTGAAAAACAGTATTTGATTTGATGCAGCGGTGAGGCCTCAAAGACCAGTTACAAAGGAATTTTAAATGAGATGCTTTAAATTGCAAAAATGTTGGTCTCCAGTTAGGGTTTAACATCCTGAAGGCAAAGAAAGGAAGTTTATTTAGATGGAAGGTAGGTACATTAGAATGCAGCATAAAACTGAAATGACACACCATGACAATAAAGTATACCCAATGGCAATATATATTGTGTAAGTAGTAAATAAAAATTAGGCCTTCATTAAACTGTAGGGAGAATGTTAGTATTTCAGTTTTCAGTAATTGAAGGAAAAGCCTCTGAAAGAAACAGTGATATCTCTTGGAAGACTTGAACCAAGACAATGCTGTCCCAGTAAAGACAATTAAAAATCCCAACCACTATGACCTACATTTTCAAAACTGACTACAGTGAAGTCAGGTTTTTGGTGCTCCTCTGGAGGCCTTAAAAGGATGATTTTAAAGACAGAAAGTGCTCAGCACTTTCTGAGGCTTGGATCTCTTTAAGATGTTTCCAGTTGGACATTTAAAAAACTGACGACTCTGAAATAACTAGTTACTTTTGAAAATATAAACCAACATCTAGGGCATATTCTAGATATTCCATATTTTCACATAAAACTCCCTGGGCACATCAATGGACATTTCACATTAGACATCAGTGGATGTGGCTAAGATACAGCTATTGAAAGTTAATGAATGTAAAACAATACTACTCAGTCACTAGATCTCAAAGGAACAGACTAAGGCTTTTCTTCTGCAAAATCAGTCGGAAGTGTGGAGCCCTTAATATCTTTCCCACCCAACATCATTTTATGTATAATGAATGAGTCTGGGTTGTATACCAAAGAATCATCTGGCTAATCCATCCCCAAATCCTTAGATCAGCTCTATGCACCATGGCATGCCAATGGTGTACAAAAGTTAGGTATGTTTTGGAGTAGGAGCTTGTAGTCCTATACATGTAAATGCTAAAGATAAATCTGCTTTGAGGTCATGGGACTTGTTCCTGTATGACTCAGGAGTGCAGTGGTGCACAAACAGGTATAAGCAGAAAATGATGGACTAAATGCACAGGGAGACCTGAACCTATGTTAATGAGGACTGCTGCACAGCCACCTCTCTACTAGACAGAGTAAGGTCTAAAAGGGAAGATCATAAAAAAATTTCTTCTTTTTATATGTTGAGAATCACACTTAAGTTCCTCTCTCCTAAAATATACCTGTTCTCTGACACACACACTTCACATCCCTTTTAACTCTGCTCTTCTAAGAGTACAGGTGCAACGTTTATTCTGGGTGGAGGGCTATGCCTCCTGTTTAACTTTATTTGCACCTAGATGTAATATCTGTTTACAGTTGAAACCTGGCCCTCCTAAGACTTGTGAGATCAAGGACATGATGTATTGTTAGCAAAAGCTGCCTGTGTCCTGTAGCAGAATTGTTCCCAATGCATTGAGAGGGTGCTTGATGGAGAAACCAGTGATTATGAATGTTGTTTTTCTTTGCTTTGCTGCCAAAAGGCTGTAACTGTCATTTCTATAGCTCTGCCTACTAACCTACACATTTTATCTCACAAGCAAGCTGGCAGCTAATAGAATATGAACAGCTTTCTTGAAAGCAAATAGCCCTACTATAAATATTGATGTATTTGTTTTATAGAAAGCAATAAAGCCTTGATGTTTGCAAAGACCACTACATGGCAAGACAGACAGAATAGCAGAAATCATAATTTTATGTATTAAAAAAAAACACAATAATGTGTTAGCTGTGGTGCTGAGAAAGATCTACTGTACAAATAGTGAAATCTAATAACTAGCGAATGTTTAGATGTATGCCCTAGCTCAAAATACATGTAACCTTTAAAAATCCAAAACACAGGCCGGCCCCTAGACAGGAAAGCAAACCCACAGGAAGAAGCCTGAGAGCTCCATAGCATGTCTGTGACAGGGGAAAAAAGCTTTCATTACATGGTTGTCTTGATTTACTGAAGATAACACCTCACAATTCAGAGCAGCTACACCTATATATCAGCTTAGTGGTCCAGCAAGGGTACCCAGCCTCAGGCTTCCAGCTGTTATCTCTAATAGACAGAGAGTGTGTCCTCTCCCTTTTCACTGGAGTATTGCCAGACTACATAGTTCCCTGCCTTCACTACATATTTCCAAGCACAGATATGTTGCCCTCTAGGGATACATCTACACTGCATCTCTCATGCAGAAAAGCCTATGCAAATGACGTGTGGATAGCATATTGCCACGCTTCATTTGCATAATTTGGGGCCTTTTTTGCACAAAAGGCTCCCTCTTGTGCAAGAGCCATTCTTCCTCATTATTTCAGGAAGAACGGCTCTTGCACAAAAGCCTCTTGCGCAAAAAAGGCCCCTAATTAATTATGCAAATGAAGTGCAGCAATATGCTAATCCATGCTTCATTTGCATAGGCTTTACTGCATGGGGGATGCAGTGTAGACGTAGCCTAGGACACCTGATTGCTTTCTCTGTAGATATGGATGACAGGTGCAAGTTACAAGTTACGATACAGCACTTCCCCTACAAACCTACTTTATTCTTAAGGTAAAGAACATTACAGAGAAAAAACAATAAAAGGGCCTAAATGCACGCGAATCTTCTTGGCATATGCATAGCATGCCTGAAGTGGCATGTGATGAGGATTCATCACCAGGTGTGGTTCTCTGGTTGATTGGATCTTTGGATTCCTTGGCCTGGGTTGTGTACTGACTGAGAGTGTGACGTGAACACTGATCCATTCAGGGCTGGTGACAGACTTTGCCAGGCCTGGGGCAATGCTAGAGGAGGTTTGGCTCTGGAGTCTTAGAAGGGGAGGGACCTCAGGCAGAAGGGGCAGGGCTAGAAGCAGCCAGCCCTCAGCACCATCTGGACCACACTACATGGGACTCCAGCAGCAATTTAAAGGGCCCAGGGCTTTGGCCACTGCTGCAGTAGTAATGGTGGCAACTTGGAGCTCTAGGCCCTTTTAAATCATTGGCCTCTGGGGCAACTGCTCCTTTTGTCCCCTACCCATTGGTAGCCCTGAATCCATGTCCCCCAGCATGCTAATAAGATTACTAGATTTAACATGAACCCTAATAGTGATTCTGGCAGCAGCAGTCTTTCAAACCGCTTCCCCAAGGGAGATCCTTTTGGTCACCAGTTGACAGGTTCAATTTAGAACAAGCATACTTATAACATATTTAGTTCAGCCTTTGTATATTTCATGGGGTCTTTGATCTGGAGTTTTCAAAAGCAGGTATCTGGAACATAACAGATCTTTCTCTTGGGAGAGCTTTAAAAATTTATCAGATGATAAAATTTACATTCCCCTTACCCCAAGGCACTTCCTAGGAAATCCACTTCACACACGTTGTTCCAAAAAGACCTTTAAAGTTCTAATACCTTCCAGGGATTCCATTAATCTTGTCTTCCTGCTAAAGAAATTCCACATAATCTCAGAATAGTACATAAACATTTGCATTGTTAATACAATGTACCCACCAAAGTATTAACCCTAATTCAATAAGGTTTAATTTAATTCAATAAACTTTACCTTAATTCCATGGGGTTTGTTCAGGATATTGTCAGTATGTCACACATGTAAGAAAATATACTTTTTGAAAATGATTCTAGCTTGCAGCTGGTGATCTGGCAATATACTACCCAAAACCCGGTCTCAGAGGACAGTAGGTGTGTGTTTTGTATCCCAAAACAGGGCACACACTGCACCTTTGTGAGAATAAACTAAGAAGCTGACTTTCAATCCTTCTCTGTCTCCAATTCAAAGTTACCCTCAAACTTCTCAAAATTCTGCAGATTTTCTTTGCTTTACCTCTCTGACCTCCCAGCAGTCAATGGCTTTTATATGTCTTGGTGCACATCCTGCTACAGTTTCTGCGAGCTGCCTTCCTGGTGCAGCAAGACACAACCCCCAGCTCCTTGTGGGGCAATTCCTTACCTCTCTCTGGGTGCTGCTCATGCAACTCGACCCCACCGACCCTCCCTTGCACATCATGCACGGCCGCTTCTGGCAAAGAGACACCAGCTCCAACTGGTGGGACCAGAGCATCCTGGAGTAGTGGGATGACCAACAGTCACTTCAGAATTTCCATATGTGGAAGGACACCTTTCTAGAGCTATGTGAGTAGCTCGCCCCAGTCCTCCAGTGATGGGACACCCATATGAGACCCACTATCCCCCTCCAGAAGCAGGTAGCCATTGCCCTCTGGAAGCTCATCATGCCAGACAGCTACCGATCTGTCAGGAACCCGTTCAGCATGGGGAGATCGACTGTCGGGGCCATGCCCATGCCGGTTTGGTGCTCTCATGCTATTGTCCCAGGAGGACAGTGAACTGCTAGAGTGGGGTTCCATAGGGAAGGCAGGGGAGACAGTAATGGTACTCACCTAAGGGACTTTCCTCAGTCTCGGACAATACCCAGGATACATCCTGGGTGTGCGGGGGGGGGGGGGGGGGGGTGCCAGCTCCAGGGTGAGCATGACCTCCTGGCTGACAGAGGGTTACAGGTTTTGGAATAAGATGCCTGTAATTTCAAAATTATTTTGAAATAATGGGCTTGCTGTATAGACACTCGTAGGCTACATCTACACTGGCATGATTTTGTGCAAAATCAGCTGCTTTTGCGCAAAAACTTGCTGTCTGTCTACACTGGCCGTGAGTTCTTGTGCAAGAACACTGACATTCTAATGTATGAAATCAGGGCTTCTTGCACAAGAACTATGATGCTCCAGCTCAGGAATAATCCCTCTTGTGCAACTGTTCTTGCGCAAGAGGCCAGTGTAGACAGGCAACATGAATTTCTTGCGCAAGAAAGCCCTATGATTAAAATGGTCATCGGAGCTTTCTTGCGCAAGAGAGCGTCTACACTGGCATGGATGTTCTTGTGCAAAAGCACGTCTCTTGCGCAAAGGCACATGCCAGCGTAGACACTCTCTTCTGGAAGAGTTTTTGCACAAGAACTCTTCTGCAAAAAAGTTCTTGTGCAAAATCATGCCAGTGTAGATATAGCTGTAAAGTTATTTTGTAATAATGTCTGTTGTTCTGAAATAACACAGCTGTGTAGACCTAGCCTAAGAGGGCTTTTGGCTAAAGAGGCTGTGGGCTATAAGCTAAGAAACTGCTACTTCTGTTGAATTCCCTTGTATTCAGGATTTTGTATATTCTTTGTACGTAAATAAGATTGTGGGGCCTGATTAACCTTTTGTGAGCCTGACACCAAACGCATCTGTTGGTCCCCATGTAAGCAAGGAGGCATGGTGTGGAGGATCAGGCGGGAATAGTCCCTGGAGTGAGAGGCCAGCTGGGGACAATGGGCATAGCATAATGTGGATGGCTTGGCTCTGCACAGCCTGGCTAGCCTGGAACTGCAAGTGCACCCCTTTACTAAGGGGCAGGCCTGCATTGCAAGCCATGCCACACTGCCCCCTGCCCTGACCTCTGTCTTTCACTGAAGTCAACAGGACATGTGGGTGTAGGTCGAACGAGGGCCATATTTACTACCTGACCGTACTACTAGAAAACATACACACTAGTAAGATCATTCTAGAGAGATCTTCAAAAATTCATTTAACAAATGTACAAGAGAGATTACTGTTCCACCCAATTCATATCACCAGAGAAACATGAATACCAAAAGGTGATTAGAACAAGAGATGTTTACTATTATTAAGCGGAAAGTGACATGTAGCCAAGAGCATTAAGACACATCATTTTTAAAATGTTTTTATTTTATCTCAGGTATTCAAAGCTTATTTGAAAATGTTATATATTTCATTTTATGCATCATATTGGGGAATGGGGGAAACATAGGGAAAACAGTAATTAATATGGATTCAGAGCCTGGACTCATATATATTTCTAATTCTTCCACTAAAAGCATTAACTTCTATATGCCTCAGTTTACCCATCTGTACCCCAAAACGGTAGTATAGATTGAGGCATCATTAATCTTACCAAAGTGCTGCAACTATGTTGAAAGATTTGAAGAATAACCCTTTTCTTTCACTAATAAATAGCACATTTTCTAAAAGCAATATTTAAAGGGACAACATTAACTTGTCAAAATTTTTAATGCTAATCCCCTCTGAAGTATATTTTGTAAGTGACTATACAGGGGAAGCTATAAAAGCCGTTTCATCCACATGCACAATGTGCTGTCGAATACACAGAGAAAACCAAACAATGAGAATATTTTTCCCACTGCTAATCTTTTAATTGCTGTAATCCTTAATGTTGCTTGTAATTATAGTAGTAAATAAGTCAGCAATTTTCAATTGATGTTCTCTTAATCTTCCTGCCTGCAACCTACTCTCTTTTATGCAAGTTGGGAGTCTGCCACTGACTTCAACAGGAGCTCTGTTACACTAGAGTAAATCAGTAACAAGCCTTATTAATTTTGTTTGTATCACCATAGTAATTAGGATCCACAGAATTCTAAATTCTCATGAGTGAAAATGAGAACACACTTATTTAACCTATTTATGTTTGAGAGCCATATCTTTTTTACAGCGGCGAAATGTAACTGGGAAATACGAATACCTTTGTAGCACTTTAATAGCTGTGTTATCCTCCTTTTATCATCAGGAGGGGAAATGTATTCCTGAGAACAGTCAGTCATTCAGGAAACAGAATTTACACTATGTCTACACTGGAAAGATAAGATGATTTAAGTTACATTGATCATTCACTGCTATAATTAAACTGCTTTTGCACGTTCATACAAGACTCCTTGTGATAGCAGAGCACGTCCACAATTAGTGCTCTTCCATTGACAGAGAAAGCAGTGCACCATGGATAGCTCACTGTGTAACTCACCACCATTCTGCAGAATTTATTTTAAAACATTTCTCATATGTTCCTCCTTTTACAATGAGAAATTCTGCAGAATGAAAATCAAAAGCAGCTACTCATACAGTAAAGGATGAAACTCAGAAGAAACATGAATCGCTCATATACCTCTCATTAACAATTCATCACAATATTGTGAACAGAACAAACAACAGGAGTGTCTGGACTTATCTCAAATATTTACCTAGTTTTCCCTTTTACTATTCTCTTTTCCCCCATCTGTTTTGTTTGGTGCTCTCTCTAAACTCTGTAAAAAGACTCTGTTGGAAGATGTATGAAAAACAAGCTGAGGATACAAACTATTCTGATAACATTCAACACAGACACAGTGATACGTCAGCTTCTTTTCTATTGATTGTTTTCCCTGATCAAGTTGCCACAAACACTTTTTTTAATCTTTATTTTGTTACTTCTTCAAGCAGATGGATAAGATTTCATACACAATGAAGGGAGGAAAATCCCTTTGAATTCTAACCAGTTCAGTAAAGAGAACCTGTCTTGTGAGAATTGCAGACAGCCTTCACAAAATAAGAGACAGATTTTGATTCTGTATTCCTTTTCTGCTTTAAATAGTAAACCCTCATTAACAGTGTCATTTCCATTGTTCCATATCCCACTCCTTAACTTGGATCTAACTATGCTTCCTAAATCTGGTAATCTTGGCAGTCTTGAGTTTCTCTTCCCATATCTCTTTGTTTGCTCCCATATTTTCCTTTGCTCATCACACTTGTAAAATATTGGATGACTACTACATCAGTTTATCAGTGCAACTTGCTCCAACCCCATCTCCTGACACACACTCGGTCCTATTGTGTGCTCTTGGGAGTATAGGGAAAGAACGATCATTGTGATCCTGGGTTTAGGTACTAAAATTCTATTTTATAAAAGCAGACACAGTAGATACTAGTGCGAAATCTCTGAGTTTCATTTACTACACTAATAGTACATCTATTGTAAATGTGTCCATCTGTGGTCTTTATTAGGACAATGATTTTTGTTGTCTGGTTTTCATGTGAATGGTGGTGGTATTGTGAAAGAATTCTCTTTAGCAGCAATGATGACACCACTACCAATTACTATGTCCCTGCCCACAATCAAAGGAAAAATAATCACTTGGCACCACAGAATGAATGAAATTACATGGATCGTTTAAATTGATTGCTGCAGGAAAGAAAAATTGACTGAAATTCTTAACAAATATCACATCCAAAACAATCTCCACCTTGACACCTGTGTAGCCCTTGAAATCACTAGATAGTATCGAATCAGCAGACAAAGGGAGCTCCATCATGCTACACTGTCTGTATCAGATCAGCTTTCCCATGCACCTTTGCAGATCAATACCGGTGACAATAGTTATAGCTCTGAAAGCAGCCTTTTGGCCTACTGTATATACTAGGGGACTGTGCCTAGACTGGCCAGTTTTTCCGGAAAATCAGCCGCTTTTCCGGAAAAACTTGCCAGCTGTCTACACATGTCTCATGTAAGATTGTCAGTGTTCTTGCGGAAATACTATGCTGCTCCCGTTCGGGCAAAAGTCCTTTTGCGCAAAAGGGCCATTAACCCTGCTTCTTGTTATATGCTACATATTGAGATAAAGTGGAGAAGAGATGTGGAAGGTCATTCATGGTGAAAGTGCAGGCCAATGAACACTGCTGTTAAAAGAATCTGATCTTATGCACAAGAGCACCTGAACTAGGAATCATGTGCATAGAAAACTCTTACATTTTGTGAAGGACTGTTTGTTCTGTTGTCCCAGAAATGAGAGTCCTAGGAACGAAATTACATAGGCATAGATTATGTTTTCATTGGGGTCCACTTTTCTGTTTTAGTACTTTATGGGGAAAGGAACAGTCAGGCTGTGTCTAAACTGGCCACTTTTTCCAGAAAAGCAGTTTGAATTTCTGCAAAAGCACTGACGATCTCATGTAAGATTGTCAGTGCTTTTGCGGAAATACTATGCTGCTCCCATTCAGGCAAAAGTCTTTTTCCGAAAAACTTTTGGGCAAAAGGGCCAGTCTGCATTTTGTAAACAGCTGAGATTTGTTTTCCGCAAAAATGGCCCACAGTCCTGCACCCATCCCCGCATTCCTAGATACGGCTGCCAACAGTGGGCTACAAGGCAGGGACTCCACCTTCTGAGATATGAAATGCTGGGGCAACCCAGAGTCCTCCCCATCCCAGCCCATCCACCCTACTCCTCCCGCCCACCGACCCACCCCCAGGATGGAGCCAGACCCCACGTTCCCTCGCCAAGCAGGAGACCGCGCCTGGCGGCCGCACCCCATCCCTGCGGCCGGGGACCCCCACCGGCAGTACGTGTGTGGCTGCTGGGCCGAGCTCCCTGCTCCCAAGCCCAGAGCCCCCGGCGCTGGCCCCACAGTTCCAGCCGGGTCTCACTGACCCGCAACTCCACTGCCCTCCGCTCCGACACTCAGCCCTGCCCCCGCTCCAGCCTCCGTCGCTTCCCGCCACAGCCCCGCCAATGAGCAGCCTCCACGAGGCAGCCGCTCAAACACGGAGCTGCTCTCAGAGACGGGGGCGGAAATCACGCGGCCGCTGCTGCGCGTTGCGCGTCGGGTTCCAGTTCCCGTTTTGCGCGCGTCTCACAAGCAACCGTTAAGCAGTTTGAGAGATCCCGCCCCCCTCAGAGAGGGCCTCGCTCCGCGGGGAGCTTGCCGCGGTGGCATTCTGGGAGTTGTAGTCCCGCTAGTTGCTGCTCCCTCCGCGGCACTAAGAGAAGATCACGAGCTAGACTACAACTCCCAGGGGGTCTCAGGGAGCCACCAATGGCTGCGTCCCACCTGGACAACCGGCCGTTACCGGGGGGGGGCTGCCTAGAGCCGTCGTGGCCCGAGACTTTTGCCACTATTTCTTCGGATCACTTATTTTTTTAATGTCTCCCGCAGGCTTCCCCATCCCAAACCCTGCCCAGCGTCATGACGTTTGACGCAAACCCCGCCCGGCGCCATGACGACAGCGCCCCAAAATTCATCCTCCCCCGTTTTGGGGGGCGGTGTTGGCGGTTTTTCGGACCAATCAGGCTTTTTTGGGGGGCGGGTCTCCTGGCCACCCCGAGCTGAGCCTGGGGGGGTGCCGCAGCCGCCTTGTCTCGGCTGCTAGGGACACCTTGGGGGGCATAGCCCTGCCCCGCTCACGCTGCCCCTGGAGGGCATTGCCTTGCCCCACTCACGCTGCTCCGGGGGGGCGGGGTCTTGAGTGACTTAGCCTTGCCCCACTGTTTCTTGGGGTGCAGCCCGACGGGTTCAACCCTGCCCCAGCCTCGCAGCTGCTAGGTAGCGCCGGCTGGTGGGGGTCAGTGCCCCTCGCTCCCCAGTGCCTCGTTCCCGTACGGCGGAAGGAGCTGGCGATGGACATATTCGGAGACCTGCGGCGAATGAACAAGCGCCAGGTAAAGGGGGTGCGCGCAGTGAGCTGCTGGCGCCGCGTTGCACGCCAGCGTATGTGTTGAGCCCCGCGCCTCACTAGCCATGACGTGTGCCTGCCCTGCTGTGGCTGCGGCCTCGGGGGAGCATGTGCTGCTTGTAGCGATGGCTGCATGTCGGTGGGCGACTCACTCTCCCGTGTGGCGCTGCATTCCTGTGTTGCGAGTGTGCAGCTCGTTGCTTGCTGTTGTGTTCTGTGGCCAGCGTACCACTGAGCGTCAAACCACGGGTTTTCCGGGTATCTGAGACGTGTAACAGTATAGACAACGAGAAGTCCAACAAGGAGGGTCCAAAAATCCTCCATGTATAGGATTCTCAGACTTTTCATCTGGAATATCTGCGGACAGGGAGGGTCGCACCACAACGAGTGTTGTGTATTTGTTGGCAACTGGTGGTGGAAAGAGTGCCTATGTCTCTTCTTTGATAGAGTTGCTTATCTGTATCGCATTTCCTGCCACCCCGGAGTAAGCAAGTGTGAGACAAAAGTTAGGTCTCAGGCCTTTATGAATGTGGAAAGTAAAGTGGCAAATGTGGCAGTCTGGGTATTAATATGGGCTAGTGCTCCTGTCATGTGCCTATGAACGACGTGATATCAGTATTAGTGGTATCGAGAAGCTGTGGAGGAGGGTTCCAAAAATCAGGCCAAAGCCCTGTTTTCTTGTAAAACTGCCTACAGTATCCAAACAAGAACCAAAAATTAGGACATCCTTGATTTTTTTAGATAGTTATCTTGTAGCATAACTAGATGATCTACTTCTCAGCCTGCCAGTCTACTTTGTGCTTGTTGTGTGGTAGATTGGCAGTGTGCCCCATCTTTTGTTCTACTTTGTGAAAATACATCATGCTGCTGTTCTTGCTACAAAGACAGGATCCCTGCACGTATTCACTGTGGTGAGACAGCTAATACACATGCACATCAATGCTGTCTCTAGTATGTATTTCAAAGTTCAGGCTCTCTTTTTAGAGCCTATTAGAAATGTTGGGCTTCTTAACCCTGAGTCCTGCCTAGCCTTTGATCAGTATCTTGTACTAAGCTAGTAGATATTGAGGTGTGCTCCTGGTTACTGCTGCTTTCTAGTTAGAGAATCCCTAAGTAAAATTACTCTGTGAGGAATCTCTTCCACTCCCCCACAAATAAGTATTCTGCCCCAAGGCTACCAAACCATATTTAGGTTTAATATTTGCCAAAAAAAAAAAAAAAAAAAAAAGTTTTCAATATTTTACAAATGCAGATTTCACATATGAGTACGAGAATGATAAACGCAACTCTCCAGTATTCTTGCAGAATGAAAGTACCACTACAATGGTTCGAAATAAGGGGCCTAGTTTCTTGTGTATGTGTGCAAGGAGCTCTCAGGAACAGTAACACTTTCTTAAACAGCAGAATTTTTTCCCCCCCGTTACTACACATTACAAAAGCACCTCATGATTATCAGTGGAATTGTTGACAAGAGATTTCCAGGAATGGAGTAGTAAACTGAGGTATTGTAAGCTACAACTGAAGTGCATTGGCAAAGATATGAAAAAACTTAGGCCTGATCCTGCGTTGTGATCTGCATAGGTGGGCAGCTGTATTTTACTACTGTGGGAACTGCATCCCCGCGCACACACAGGATTCATGTGTTCCTGGCAGATTTTTTTTTCTCTATTGGAAAGGTGCTGCAGTTATGCCTTTTGCCTGCCAGGGGCTGCCATGATGCCAGAACAGAGAGCAGCTGCTTGGGAGGTGCAGAGAGAGGATAGGGAGGAGAGGAGGTTGCATTCCACACGGTGCCCTGCCCATGTGGCAAGATGAAGGATGCACAGGGTATGAAGGGGGTAGACTGTGTAGGGCACATGGGACTGCTCATAGGTGACACAGACTGACCCTGGGGTTCAGAAAGCTAGTGGAGGGACAGACTAGGGTGGGGGCGAAAAGGGACTGCAGGGCTACATTGGGATGGGTAGGTGGCTGAGTGATGGTACAGGGACACATGAAGATAGAAGGATGCAGAAACATGGGGACAGGGACTACTGTGCATGACTGAATTAGAGAAGCTAGGTATTAGGGATGTGAAAGTGTAACCATGTACCTGATTAACCAATGAGCCTGGGCTCATTGGCTAACCTTCACAGTTATACATAGGCTCCCGGTATGTGCTGGTGCACACCAGCCCCTGGGGAAGTGCCCGCTGTCCCATGCTTCTGCCTCTATATCAGAGGCAGCAGTTGGGGGAGAGGGAGGACAGGTGGAGCTGAGTGCTGCCCCACATGTAACTGTGTAACCGCTAAATTTTCAGCGGTTGCATGGTTATCTAAGAAACACATTTTAACATCCTTAGTACGGATCAGTGAAGGTCTTCATGGGGCAGGCTCCCCAACTCCTTAACAAACCCCTCACCAAAAAAAAAGAGCCTATTCCATATGTCTCCCACCAACACCCAACAGTCCTCCAAGTTCACTCACAGGCTTCTTCCTAACTGTTTCTTTCAGCTCCTCTATTACCTGTGACTCCAAGTCTTTGCACCGTTTCTAAGGAGTGCAAGAAATACATTTTTTATTGTAGTTTACATTAATTCTTACTCAATTCTGTATTAATATTCCTGGTAAAGTATCTATTGTCAACAAATATTTCTTGAATCTTTTGTATTGTCTGTATTGTTAAAGACATACTTAACAGATATTTTGAAATAACTTACCAAAATAATTAAAACTGGCCTAGTTTATATTGTATTATTTTGACAAAATATGCTGAAATTCAAAATATTGTGCATTTTAACGAAGAGTTCCCTCAGGAGTAGGACTTGCTTGGAGCCTCTTTAACTTCACTGGGGCTCTGTGTGGCTTCAGAAGTCCACCTGTCAGGTGCAAAACAAGCTTTAATTGGAAGGTCCGAGAATGTGCTCCTCCTTTACAGTGTGGCACAGAATTTGCAGCCAAGGGCAAGGTAGTATTTAAAATGGTTTTAAACCCTGTCGTGCCCTCCTGTTGTTCCTGTGGCTTGTCTGAGTGCCAGGAGCCTTCCCAGGCTGCTCTGTGGAACACTTTGCTGCTTGAATTTCCATTGTGCTGCAGGCTCTTCTTTGATAAGCTCTTATCCCTGCCCATTACATGCCCCCTACTCCAAAGTTTGCAGGGGGTCCTCAGGAAGCTACGGTGCAGCTGTCTTCTACCTTGACTTCAGTGAGGCCAAGATTTCACCCTAGTCTCTCTTGTATGCCTGTTTAAAAAATATAGCATAACAATTTTGTTTTCTGGTTTTATAGGTGCTTCAAATACTGGAAATTACCATATGTATTTGTGTATTAGGGGTGTTAAATTTCGTTTAATCAGCTAATCGAATGGTTGATGGAATTTCCATCAACTGCTTGATTAGTGGATAAGGGGGGAAACTGCAGAACCACAGCTGGATTAGCTCCTGGCCCCCTGCTAGTCCCCTGCTATGGCTCTGCCTTTTAAATGTAACAGCTGCCTGGCTCTTACTAAATTTAAAAGGCAGAAGTGCAGTGGGGCATCAGACGTGAGCTGGGAATCAGCTGTCCCAGATGCTGTGCCACTGCTTTAAAAGCATTTAGAAGCAGAGGCACAGTGTCTGGGACTGGGCGCAAGCCGGGTCAGCTGATTCCTGGCTCATGTCCAGTCCCCTGCTATGCCTCTCCCTATGTCTCCTCTGTCCACTCCTCCCCCCTGGAGACGGTGCTGGGGGGAACCAGCTTTTTAAGCCAACTCCCGCAGCACCGGCTCCTGCCCGGATAGAAGCAGCAAAGAGGGGGAGGGGAAGTGATTAGTTGAGTAGTTACTCAGTCGAATACTCGACTAGCCGCTTATATCCCTATTGTGTACCTTAAATATTCATGTTTCATACATCACATACTTTTAGTTTTGCAAAATCAAGTAGTTTAAGAGTTGATTAAATGTGTCCGGTGTCCAGGTATGACCTTGGTGAAAGAAATCTACATTAAAACAGTAATATTAATGAAAACCTGTTTGTTACAAGCATTTCTGCTGTTGTGTATCTAATGTGTTAACTGGACAATTTTATTTTTTGGGGGGATCTTTGTTTTTGCAGCTATATTACCAAGTATTAAATTTTGCCATGATTGTGTCTTCTGCACTTATGATATGGAAAGGTCTGATTGTCATCACTGGAAGTGAAAGCCCTATTGTTGTGGTACTCAGGTATGTCTACTTAAATCACTACTTGTTTTGTTATAACAATACACCGTATCTTTGTGTGGTACAAATATATCTCATATTATTTGATATCCAGTAATAAAATACTATCACCTTGATAAATGAGCACCCTCCCTGACCAATATTTTCAAACTAGGGTGCCTAAAGTTAGGTTTCTCATTCCATATTTGTGTATGTAAATAAAATATGGCCTTATTTTTAGAGTTTCCAGATGCTTGTAATGGCTCTGGGTGCCCAGCACATTTGAAAGTTCAGATGTTTTTATATGCCTGAATATGGAAAAAGGTGCCTGACTTTTCTATGTACTTCCATAGTGCCTAGGAACCCTAGTGATGGGACAAACTGCATTGTGGGGATGAGGTGTGAAAATGTTGTTTCAGTAGTAAAATGCCTTATGAAGTAGGGATGTGTAAAATACTATTTAATTGGTTAACCAGTTAAACATATTGTTTAACCAATTAAAGGAGCTTCAGGCGGCGGGGGTGCGGAGTTCCAATCTGGCTGTCACGGTGAGACTTACTGGGTAAACATTCACGTCCCTTTTTATGTAGCTAATTAAATTATGCTATATTTTGCCTGCTGAAAAGATATGTAAAGGTGGTATATATTAGCTGTGAATATTCAGAGTTGTCAATTGACTCTCTCTCTTTTTTTTCATCAAAATGACATCTTTCTCTCTTACATGAGATTGGCAGTAATTGTGGCAAAAACTTCTTTTCTGAACAACATATTTATAAATGTTTGCACTGCTTCCACCACTCTCAGGAGGACTACATATATTTAATGTAATATTTTATGGTATAAGGATCCCATCCTACAAACCTAGTAGGGTTGGTCAAATGTGTAAAGTTAAGCACACAAAGATTGAGTGCTACAAAATTTCATCAAGAAGGACAACTTACAATAATAAAATTTGTATTAGAGAATGTTTTAGGCTTTAGGTACAGCCAGATGTCTGTGTTTGCTTTTAACAAGCCTTAAATAACATTTGTTTTATATATGTTTTAAGATCCATTTTAGGTTAAGCTATATTTCAAAAGACTCTTTGTTTACTGGAGAAATGTTTTCTCCTGTACAGTTTTATTATACATACATATCATCTTAGCTTTTGATCCTGTTTCCCTGACTAATGGAGCAATATAACTGTAAAACAGCATATTAATTTATGAACTGTGTAAATTTGTGTTGGAATCCTTTATTTCTTCTGGAGTGCCCAGCCAAAACATTCAAGAGGTGACCCTGCTTTTGGAGCATTTCAGTTAAAACAAACTGTTCTCATATTTTAAAACAAAATGTTTTCATATCAGAGCCAGTGAGCTTCATGTTTTTGTAGTAAATTTTAGAGTTATTCTGGAAAATGTATGTTTCTACATTGTTCAAGAGATTTGTAAGGGGATCTGGAACATTTATCTCCTATAGGTTGCTGCCTTGGAGTCAGAAACTGCCTGGCTTTGAAAAATGGCTACAAACTTTTCCAAAGTTTTCTTTTCCTTGAGGGCGGAGGGCTGGACTCGATGACCTCTCGAGGTCCCTTCCAGTCCTATTATTCTATGATTCTATGAAAGTGTAATTATAGGATTTAAGTTTAATCAGATATCCTGCTCCTATAACCATGGGACTTTCTGGTAGGAATTATCCGTTCCTATGTTTAGCTTTGCTTTGTAATCTATTAAGGTTGTTTTTATGTTTATTTTTATTATTTTTTTGGCTTGTCATTGACACAAAAGGTATTGGCCACTGCTTTGCTAGTGGCAGACTAACCAGATTTGATGGACCAAAAGTTTGATTCACTACAGTGAAACCTATGACCTTCATTATAGCAGACAGTACAGGCAGTCCCTGGGTTACATGGATGTGACTTACATTGGATCCCTACTTACAAACAGGGTGAGGCAACCCCACACTAGCTGCTTCCCCCCAGCAGACCAGGGAGACGCGGAGCGGCTTTTCTCAGCAGACACCTCAGCTTGAGAATAAAGGACTGAGGGAAGTGAGGTGTGGGAGAATAAAACTGAGCTCTGGAGAAATGTTTGGCTAGAGTTTCCCCTACAATATGTACCAGTTCCGACTTGCATACAAATTCAACTTAAGAACAAACCTACAGTCCCTATCTTGTACGTAACCCGGGGACTGCCTGTACTAAATATTTTTCCATACAACCTGTTTAATGAAATCAAAACAGTCCGTTAGCTTGTTCTTTGAGACTGGGGATTCATTTTTCACAGGATCCATCACTTGAATCAGATGCTAGTAACATTTATGGTTTTTAAATGTAGTATTAATGAAAAGGTAAAACTCAGGCATCAATTAAAATTACAGATTTCTGGATAGGTATCAAATACTATTTTTACTTTTTAGTTTGTCTTGCATACATCATTATACTTGCAGTGTAATCTTTCTCTGTTTGTTTGTTTGTTTGTTTGTAGTGGCAGTATGGAACCAGCATTTCATAGAGGAGACCTGTTGTTCTTAACAAATTTCCAGGAAGACCCTATCAGAGCGGGTGAAATAGTTGTTTTTAAAGTTGAAGGCAGAGATATTCCCATAGTCCACAGAGTACTCAAAATCCATGAAAAGTAATTAAACTTAGTTTTTATTATTTCTAAGTATGCTCTTGCTTTGCTGTATTTTCAGCTATGTTCTAACTTTATACTGGCTCCTGAAAAAGTCAAATATGGTATGTTGTTAGAGAAACCTTCTTTTCATATTTAAAGAAACATCTTTTTGCTCTAATCCTGCAAGAGGTCTTTGCAGGCATACTGTTTTACCTGAGTGAAGCTCCCACTGCATTAAGTGTACATACACATATATACCCAAGGACAACTCTCATAAGAGGCTCTAATCCTTGAAGTCAGTGGTCTCTGTGAGGGACTAGGAGTTCAACCTCATAGTACTGGTTGAACCTCTCTAATCTGGCACTCTGTAGTCCGGCAATATCTGTGGTCCAGCATGGTTTTTGCTAGCTGGATGTCCACTTATCCTGGGTGTGGCCAAGTTTCCCACAGTCCCATAAAGTTTGTTACAGCCCAACAGTCTCGGTGCACAGTGTTCTGTGCTGTTATTTAGCTCTAATTTACCCCTTAATGTCTTCGAAGAGCCCAGTAAGCAGTGGAAGCGTTGGTAATGATGCTAGACAATATTGACTTCTAGTGGTCTCGCAAATTCTCTGGTTCAGCACTGGTAAGGAGCCAAGGGTGCTGGACTAGAGAAGTTCAACGTGTATTTGTTGCAGAACTGGAGCTTTTGTTACCAGAAAAATTAGTTTTACAACATGAGCCTTCAGAAGTTTTAATATTGAAAAATGGTAGAGTACAAAGCAGCAATATAAAGAATTCCATTTATAATTCTGTCAAATCCATCGCCATCAATAAATGGAGATTGTCAGAATACAAATTTGACCCAAAGTGAATGAAGAAAGTTTTTGTCATTCTTCCTATTGTGCAATACTAAACAGTCCCAAAGATGATTCATTATTAAAAACAATAACTGAACTACTGACAGATGGATGTGTTTTACCTTTAAATGTTATCTCACACATTTTATTGGAATAGCTGAAGAATGATGTGTAAAAAGCAGACACCCATATCCTTGTATATGATGGACAACTACTTCTAAAAGAACGAACATGGTTTATATTATTACTCCATAAAAGCAGAAATTTTCCACTGATGCTGCGGGTGTTGAGCTAGTTGTCCATCTGTTAGTTGATACAAGATGAACTAGAGATGGTGGTGGTTCTTCACACAAGTCATATCTATTTAACTTATGATTCTAGTTGAAAGGTCTATTCTTTAGCCTTTTTAAATGCATAATCATATATCTAACCACCTTCTTTTTGAGTAACTGACTAAAATTCAGGATTACCTTTTAGAGGGCATCCTGGTAGTGGCAAGAATAAGAGGTTTTCTGAAGGCAAAAGAAACCACAGCACCAGTGTGGGTGATGCCAGCTGGAAAGGAGATGGGGTAATGGAAGTGATGATTCCACACATCTCTAATAGGGATGTTAAAGACTAGACTATCCAATAAGCAAATGCGTACAGGATAGTTGACTAGTCAATTCCTCTCCCCTCTCCCCTCCTCCCTACCCCCCATCCCCCGCTGCCTTTATCAGAGGCAACAAAGCGGGGGGAGAAGAGCAGGGTACTTCAAAGCAGCAGTGCGGCAAGAAGCTCAGGGTCAGCTGCTCCATGGGGTGCTGCCACTTTGAATGCCGTGGGGAACCCAGCATCTGGCTCCTCGCAGCATTTCAAAGGATCAGCACTGCTTGGAGCCCGGGGTCAGCTGGGGACCCCGGGCTCCATGTAGTGCTGCTGCTTTGAAACGGTGCAGCAGCATTTCAAAGGGGCGGCGCTGCCCTATCAACTAATTGAATATTTGATGCAAAAATGCATCTACTATTCGATTAGTCAGTTACATGATACTTAACATCCTTATTCCCTAAACACACTTAGGTCATGTCTATGTTATGGACTTTAGAGCAGCACACTGGTACCACTTTAGGATCTCCTGTGTAGCCACTCTATGCTGGCAGGTGAGCGTCTCCCACCAACTTAGCACTGTCCACACTGCACTTTCATCAGTGAAACTTTTGTCTGTCAGGGGTGTGGGCTTTTCCATGCTTCTGACAAGTGTTACCAACAAAAGTGCTAGTGTAGACATAACCTAAGACAGCAAGGCTTCTGTCATCCAAAGCTGAAGCCAAAGCCTAAGCAACTTAGCTTCATGGGGACACATGCAATTGCTCTGCTTGCTAATGCTGGTCCTGGATTTTGTATGCATAAAACTATTTGTGGCACAGCTGGGGTATGGAATTTTTATAGCATGTTGGAGGGCCTCAGGAAGAAAAAAATTGAGGACTCCTGGTTTAGATCGCCTTTTATGATCCATTCCATTCCTACATTTCTATGATAGACCATTTTCTGGAAGACCGCAGAATTCCCCAAAGTAGTACATTTTCTTTTATTTTCAGTCTTAATATCTCTATAAATCCCATATAGAAGAAGATTGAATGTTGTAAGGGTAATCATTTACATTTGTTTTTATCCTGGTCCAAAGTGCTTTTATACACTTCAACTATATGCGGTATCATTTTACCCACTGCTGAAATGAAGCCATCTCTAGGGTGAAACATGGCAACTGTTTAACAGGATACAGCAAGTATGCAACATGCAGGATAAAATGAAAAATATCTTTTCTATTTGAAACTACAGGCAACATTTAGATAGGTGTATAATCAACCACAATAGAATTTAGCCACGTCACAGTGCTTAAGACTCCTGCACTTACAAAAAAGAATCAAGGGATTTTTGATGCTCACAGATTATTGGGACATCGGTGTTGTGTCTTGTCTGAAAATTGGCATCAGTAGCACTATGGTCCTTTGTAATATTATGCTTGGCACTGATTCAGTGCTATCTGGGAGGGAAGAGTGCCACCTACTGAATCGCTAATATAACTTCTGTAGCACCTGGGTGTTCCATAAAGGTCTCTAGCATATCTGAACACTATCTCCATGAAACACAGTGAAAGCCCCTTATAGCTCGGTAGTGCTTCATAAGCTTATTTTTTTTAAACAAAACAAAATTGCAATATACTAGCCTACCATTTAAAAAATTATACAGATCTTATATAGCTGTTAGCCTGGATGGAAAAAATTGTAATACTTAGCAAACATTTATGTGGCTCTTTCCAATGCAGTCTTGTTATTTTATTAACACTGTTCTGATTTTTATGTATCTGTTATCCTTTCCCTGGGTTTAAAAGCTCATCAATATTTCTTTTAATCAAAAAGAGCCATTTTATCATATTTGTATCTTTGAAATAGCATATAACATCTGTGTTAATCATGGTTGTGAGTTAAACAAAAGCATGGATGTTAAAATGCATTAGACTGTTAAGCCAATTCTGCAATCGAGGCAGGATAACAGGGTCTGACAACCCGCCTTCAATGGAACACATGATTAAACTTCAGTTAACTTAATTGGAGTGAGAACAATCCATTAATCCCCTAATAGTGTATCTGATATTTCACTGGCCGTTGTTCCATTCTCTATCCTTCTCTCTCTCTCATACTCTCCACCTCTGACCTTTCTTGTTAAGGCCACTTTCACTATTATAGAACCGTATACTTTACTGTAAATATGTAGGGCTCTGTTCTTCAAACCAACAGTGTCAACAGCAGTTATATGTATAATAGAAGTTACATTTTGTATCTGATGGAAAGCAACTATAATGTTGAATGGTTGATGTAAAAACTTTGTTACATCCACTAAATCTGTCACTGAAAGCCATAAATGCCTTGATTATATTTATTAAACAGGTTGGACAAGCAGGACTGGGTGTACAGATTGGTATCTAATCTTATAGCATTTTACTTTTCATCTTCAATGAGAATTGCAAATATTAATTAATTAGGTTGTAAATGAAGTAGAAATAAATTTGTCACTGTTGCCTTGCAGAGAAAATGGAAACATCAAATTTCTGACTAAGGGTGATAATAATGAAGTTGATGACAGAGGCTTGTACAAAGAAGGTCAGAACTGGCTTGAAAAGAAAGATGTTGTTGGAAGAGCGAGAGGGTAAGCAGTACTCTTCTGTTTTTCCTGCCTCAGTAATATAGGAAGTACATGCTAGAAGGAAGTACTACTTCATGCAACACACAGTCAGTCTGTGGAACTCCTTACCGGAGGATGTTGTGAAGGCTAGGACTTTAACAGGATTCAAGAAACAGCTAGACAGATTCATGGAGGACAGGTCCATCAATGGAATGGTGTCCCTAACCTCTGTTTGCCAGAGGGTGGGAATGGGTGACAGGGATGGTATCGCTTGATGATTATGTTCTGTTCATTCCCTCTCAGGGCACCTAGCATTGGCCGCTGTCAGAATGCGTACTGGGATAGATGGACCTTTGGTCTGACTCATGTCCATTCTTATAGCCTTATGTTCTAAGTTACTTTGAATTCTAAGTTAGGATCATTGTTGGTAGAAGCACAGTTTTAATAGTGTATCAGATCCTCTGATCATAAAGACACAAACCTACCTTGAGAAATAGTTATCTTTCAATTAGTTTCATATTAACTCCTTGACAGAATAATAAATGTGGAAGAAACTTCTCTTAAAAATTCTCCTTCCCGTTAATATTCAATCACAAATTTGTAGTGGTGGGGAGTATAAAGGTTTTTGGTCATTTCACAATTTTTATTTGGAACCCTGCTTAGAGCTACTAAGAACCTGACCTGAAGTTCTCTGATGTTAATGGGAGATCTCCTATGAACTTTTGATCAGTTCCTAAGCATCTGCCAGCCCAAGAGTTCTGGCTGTTTTGGGCCATCAGGGCAACTTGTTGATGAAAGTAGAGTTCTCATGTCAAGTGTCACCCATCCTCCTGAATTGGTTTGCGTTGTCTTATTCAGAATAGCCAGAAACTGGCTTTGCTATTGGCATAAATTTTCAATCATCTCCTCAGCATTCAAAATCACTTGTTTTAATGTCCTAATATAAAAAGTGAACTATTAGAACTTGTTACATTACTCACAATGGTATGTTGCTTTTGCAACCGTATAAGAAAGTGGGCATGTATATCTTGTCAATTGTATTTTCTTTTCTTTTTTATTATCTTACCAAATTTTGAGTAATGTGCAGGAGGATGAAGCCTTTGTTTGATGACTTGAGGGATGTTCAAATTACTCTTTCCTAGGTTTAGAAGCTTCAGGGGGTAGCTGAGTTAGTCTGTACAGAAAAAAACAACAAATGGTCTGGTAGCACTCTAGACTAACAAAACATGTAGATGGTATCATGAGCTTTCGTGGGTACAGCCCACTTCTTCAGATGACCGGTCATCTGAAGAAGTGGGCTGTTCCCACAAAAGCTCATGATACCATCTACATGTTTTGTTAGTCTATAGAGTGCTACCAGACTATTGGTTGTTACTTTCCTAGGTTTTATTTAAAATACATGCCTTTTGAAGTGATCCTAATGTAAAGCTCTTACTGTATGAAACAGACATTTTAAATTAAATGTCTAACTCTAATGTATATTTTGGACAATATTTAGGTATCTGTCTAACTCTGAAATTTTCACATTTGTCTGTTTTATCTTTTGTCAATTAGCTTTTTGCCTTATGTTGGGATGGTTACCATAATAATGAATGACTATCCAAAATTTAAGGTGAGTCAACATTATTTTGAACATTAACTTGTTAGGGCTTGTAATTTTGTTTTTAAATGATAAAGGAGCAATTTCTATGCCTAAGTAAAATGCCTAGTTAATTGATAATATATTTGTGTACTGTATATGGATTTGGTTACCAGAAGGGAAAATAGCCCTATGGAATGTTTTTGTGCAGGCTTTTTATTTTCAGTCAATTAAATAGCATTTTATCAATTAGCCTACAGACTCACTTTTATGTCTATAAAGCGTGCAATTACAATGCATATTTTGTATTATGATAAGATTTGAATCTATATTTTTGATCATTTTAGAAATAAAAATGAGTAAACTTTATTAACTGAAACTCTTTTATGAGCCAATAGCATCTCAAATATATTCAATTCTAATTCTTACAGTTGTTAGCAAGTCTAAAAGTTAACAGAGACTTACTCTGAAACAGCATCTGTTCATCTGTTTTGAATCTTTTTAGAACGCAGAACTGTAATAATTCTTTGTGTGTTTTCTCTACAGTATGCTCTTTTGGCAGTAATGGGAGCATATGTATTACTGAAACGTGAATCCTAAAACAAGAAGGAAAATGCCTTGCCCAAGACTGAAGTTAAAACCATTAGAAAAACTAATATATTTCAAATGTTCCAATTTCTTTATAAGGTTACAGAAATGTGCATTTTTTTTGTTTTGTCCAACTAAATTGTATGGTTAATTAATAAACTTGTTGGCTGTTTAATTATATGCTTCTAAACAATTATTTATAAACTGAGGAGTCTAGCTAACTTAACTGTAAAACTGGCTGCTTAAGGAACTCAGTGCTGTCCAAATAATAGGTTTTATTTACAGAATTTGACTTGAACAATAGTTAAGTCTCACTCAGTAACTTAGCATAGTTGTGCTCTGAGCAGTGTTAAAGAGGAGAAAAAAATTACTTTGTGACCTCTCTGCTAGCAATTCTTAATGTTGCTGGTTTGTATAAGGAAAAGTCTAGTTGTCCAAGGACTGAGAGCCAAGAGCTTATGAGTCTATTCCTGGCTCTAAAATGGACTGCCATTGTGGCCTTCAACAAGACACACACAAACTGATTTTCAGAGGTACTGAGCATCCATCTTTCTGAAAATCAGGCCATTCATTTCTCTGCTTTAGTGTTCCTATCTGTAAAATGGTGTTAATACCTTCAAGCTTGAAAGGCCTGGTGAGGATTTATTAATATTTATAAATTGCTAAATGAAGAGCACTCTGGGTACTTTGGTTATACACTACTAATAAATACAGGATTGAGAGAGATTACCTATTCCTATCCTACAATATTGTTCTCTTCTTATCCAGTTCGATCAGAAAAATATTACAAACCTATCTTTTGTGACAATTTTGGGGGGTTTCTTTCCTTGATTCATAATGTTGATGTTGTGTCTTCAATAAACCAGCTATTATTAAACTGCAGAAAGAATACATGGGAAATAGAGAACAGCATGGGGTTCTCAACCCGCATGCACCAGGCATTTTACTTCTGCTTTAATCCCTTGTCTCTCTAAAAGTACGCTATTGCAACAATAATGGCTTTCCTTCTATTGAAATTAACAATACTAAAAGGCAGTCTATTACTGAATATTTCTAAGTATCATTTCTTTTGTGCCCCTCAAAACCATTAAACTGTTTTCCCAACAAATTGAACATTAAAATATAGAATCTGAATATTAGAACTGGAAGGGACCTTGAGAGCTCATCAAGTCCAGTCCCTGACATTCATAGCAATACCAAGCATCATCTAAACCTTCCCTGACAGATGTTTATCTAACCTGCTCTTAAATATTTCCAGTGATGGAGATTCCACAACCTCTCTAGGCAATTTATTCCAGGGCTCAACCATCCTGACAGGAAGTTTTTCTTAATATTCAGCCTCCCATGCTGCAATTTATAGCTTTCCTATTGTGACAATAGTGTAGAAATAAAATTGCATATGTTAAATGGTACATGAGAATAATTCAGATATTTTAATGCTATTTTGCAGAAGGGGTGTCTTCAAAGTTAGAAGAACTTGGTGTTTGAAGGCAGCAAATGGTATCCTTTGGTATATATAGTTGTGACTATTTTCTTCCACTATTTGATCTGAGGAAGTGGGTCTGGCCCACGAAAGCTTATCATCTAATAAACCATCTTGTTAGTCTTTAAAGTGCTACATAGTCCTGTGGTTATTGAAGACTTTGTTGATGTATTTTGGGATTTATTTTGCTATGCAGTTGTCTTCAGTGCTAGCTTCTGATTTTCTAAGTTGAATTTTGGATGTAGGGAAATTTTGTTATGGGCTCTTTGTGTTGATGGGGAACGTGAAGTGGTTCCATGGGACATTACAAGATGGATGGACTTATTAGGAAGAGAGCTGGGATATAATGGGTTTCAAGATATCCATTAGTTAACACTCCATAAGGAAATTGTTAATTCTTGTAGCAGATGCCTCATTTTGAGCTTTTTAAACAAATCCTTCATTGAGAAGTACTGAAATGGCTTAGGTGGAATAGGGAGAAGCAAGATGGGTGAGGCTTTTTTTATTAACTTCAGTTTTGTATGGGATCAAATTCAACTACACAGAACTCTTCAAATGGAATCAATCATAGAATACTTGGAGTGGAAGGGACCTCGAGAGGTCATCGAGTCAATCCCCTGCCCTCATGGCAGTACTATCTAGACCGTCCCTGATAGACATTTATCTAAACTACTCTTAAATATCTCCAGAGATGGAGATTCCACAACCTCCCTAGGCAATTTATTCCAGTGTTTAACCACCCAGACAGTTAGTAAGTTTTTCCTAATGTCCAACCTACACCTCCCTTGCTGCAGTTTAAGCTCATTGCTGCTTGTTATATCCTCAGAGGCCAATAAAAACATTTTTTCTCCCTCCTCCTTGTGACACCCTTTTAGATACCTGAAAACCACTATTATGTCCCCTCTTAATCTTCTCTTTTCCAAACTAAACAAGCCCAGTTCTTTCAGTTTTCTTTCATGGGTCATGTTCTGTAGACCATTAATCATTCTTGTTGCTCTTCTCTGGATCCTCTCCAATTTCTCCACATCTTTCTTGACATGTGGTGCCCAGAACCGGACACAATACTCCAACTGAGGCCTAATCAGCGCAGTGTAGAGCAGAAGAATGATTTATCGTGTTTTACAACACACCTGTTAATGCATCCTAGAATCATGTTTGCTTTTTTTGCAACAGTGTCACACTGTTGACTCCTATTTAGCTTGTGGTCCACTATAATCCCTAGATCCCTTTCTGGCATCCTCCTTCCTAGACAGTTGCTTCCCATTCTGTCTGTGTGAAACTGATTGTTCCTTCCTTACTTTGCATTTGTCCTTATTAAACTTCATCCTGTTTATCTCAGCCCATCTCTCCAATTTGTCCAGATCATGTTAAATTATGACCCTATCTTCCAAAGCACTTGCAACCTCTCCCAGCTTGGTATTATCTGCAAATTTAATGAGCGTACTTTCTATGACGATATCTAAAATGTTGATAAAGCTGTTGAACAGAACCAGTCCCAAAACAGACCCCTATGGAATCCCACTTGTTATACCTTTCCAGCAGGATTGTGAACCATTAATAACTACTCTCTGAGAATGGTTATCCAGCCAGTTATGCACCCACCTTATAGTAGCACCATCTAAGTTGTATTTGCCTAGTTTATTTATAAGAATATCATGCAAGACTGTATCAAATGCCTTACTAAAGTCTAGTGATAGAAATGTAGCCGGGTTAGTCTGGTGTAGCTGAAACAAAAAAACAGGACTATGTAGCACTTTAAAGACTAACAAGATGGTTTATTAGGTGATGAACTTTCGTGGGCCAGACCCACTTCCTCAGATCACATAGAGGAAGAAAATTTGTCACAACCATATATACCAAAGGATACAGTTTAAAAAAATGAACACATATGAAAAGGACAAATCAAATTTCAGAACAGGAGGAGGATGTGGGGGGAGGTAAATGTCTGTGAGCTAATGATATTAGAGGTGATAATTAGGGAAGCTATCTTTGTAATGGGTATGATAATTAGAGTCTTTATTCAAACTTAAGTGTAAAGTGTCGAATTTAGCATGAATGACAGTTCAGAGGATTCTCTTTCAAGTGTATTCTTAAAAGGCCTTTGAAGCAGGATGCAGGTAATCAAGTCGTTGAGACAATGTCCTTTCTGGTTGAAATGGCAAGAAACTGTTTTTTCTTTGTGATCCTGTCTAATATCTGTCTTGTGGGCATTGATCCTTTGGTGAAGTGTCTGAGACATTTGTCCAATGTACATAGCAGAAAGCTATCTGATTGGTTTCACATGATTTGTTCTTTACAAATCCGTGCTGGTTTTTCCCTATCACTTTGTTATCATCCAAGTCAGGGGTTCTCAAACTTTGTGATACCGCAACCCCCCTCTAAGTTGCTCTTTGAGAAACACGGATCCAAGTGTTTGCAGATGATTTCCTTAATTACTTGCTTCATTATTTTTCCTGGCACAGAAGTTAAACTGACTGGTCTGTAGTTTCCTGGGTTGTGCTTATTTCCCTTTTTATAGATGGGCACTATATTTGCCCTTTTCCAGTCTTCTGGAATCTCTCCTGTCTTTCATGATTTTCCAAAGATGATAGCTAAAGGTTCAGATACCTCCTGTATCAGCTCCTTGAGTATTCTAGGATGCATTTCATCAAGCCCTGGTGACATACAGACATCTAACTTTTCTAAGTGATTTTTAACTTGTTCTTTTTTAATTTTATCTCCTAAACCTACCTACCTCCCACTAGCATTCACTGTATTAGGCATTCTTTCATCAGATTTCTCGGTGAAGACCGAAACAAAGGAGTCATTAAGCATCTCTGCCATTTCCAAGTTTCCTGTTACTGTTTCTCCCTCCTCACTGACCAGTGGGCCTACCCTGTCCTTGGTCTTCCTCTTGCTTCTAATATAGTTATAGAGTGTCGTCTTGTTTCCCTTTATGCCTGTAGCTAGTCTGAGCTCATTTTGTGCCTTTGCCTTTCTAATCTTGCCCCTGCATTCCTGTACTGTTTGCCTATATTCGTTCTTTGTAATTTGTCCTAGTTTCCATTTTTTATGACTCCTTTTTTATTTTTAGATCATGCAAGATCTCCTGGTTAAGTCAATGCAGTCTTTTGCCATATTTTCTATCTTTCCTACATAGTAGAATAGCTTGCATTTGGGCCCTTAATAATGTCCCTTTGAAAAACTGCCAACTCTCTTCAGTTGTTTTTCCCCTCAGTCTTACTTCCCATGGGATCTTACTTACCAGCTCTCTGAGCTTACCAAAATCTACCTTCCTCAAATCTATTGTCTCTAATTTGCTGTTCTCCCTTCTACCATATCTTAGAATCATGAACTCTATGATTTCATGATCACTTTCACCCAATCTGCCTTCCACTTTCAAATTCTCAACTATTTCCTTCCTATTTGTTAAAATCAAATCTAGAACAGCTCCTCCCTCCCCCCCCAGTAGCTTTTTCAACATTCTGAAATAGAAAGTTGTCTTCAGTGCAATCCAAGAACTTATTGGATAGTCTGTGCCCTGCTGTGTTAGTTTCCCAACATATATCTAGATAGTTGAAGTTCCCCATCACCACCAAATCCTGCGCTTTAGATGATTTTGTTAGTTGTTTAAAAAAAGCCTCATCCACCTCTTCCACCTAGGTAGGTGGCCTGTAGTAGACCCCTATCATGACATCACCCTTGTTTTTTACCCCTTTTAGCCTAAGCCAAAGACTCTCAACACGTCCGTCTCCTACGTCCATCTCCACCTCAGTCCAAGTGTGTACATTTTTAATATATAAGGCAACACCTCCTCCCTTTTTTCCCCGCCTGTCCTTCCTGAGTAAGCTGTACCCTTCTATACCAATATTCCAATCATGTGTATTATCCCACTAAGTCTCTGTGATGCCAACAATGTCATAGTTGTATTTATTATCACCTCCAGAAGGTCAAAGAAGAACTTCCATAAAAATGGTCATTTGCTTGACTTTGTATCTGGTTTGAATATTTTGGATTCTTGCATCATCCTTTTGGATGAGCTTATCTCCTTACTGTGTTTCAGTGCAGGGAATATCCCACTGCTATAACAGCATCAACATTATTTAAGTATAGACTACAACATTCATAAATCCTATGGCACCTTGGGGTTTCTTTTACTCATGCTGAGGTTAAAGTTGTGCCTTGAGAAACACTAAAAGAATTTTTTTCTCTGATGTCTATACTGCTAATTCTTAACATTCCTGTTTAGCGAGAGGAAAAGAGATGCAATCTAGTTGACTGCTTCTTGAGAGGCAATCCAGGTTGTTGATAATATGGAATGCAAGGTGAGATATTAGAAGGGGCTCTTGACATCCTGGCCATTCATTAAACCCCATTCTTTCTTTGTTCTAGTGAACACAAATACTGGACAGTGACATGTAGATGAATGGAGTACAGATGGGAGAGAGAGCAGCTGGGGACCAGCATTGAGTCTGGTCTTCCATACGAGACACTCGTTTAGACCTACAAAGAACTGACCAAAGGCTGTCTTTGTGGGGGCTCGGCATGGGGGGGTACAGGAGTCTGGACAGGGGGCTAGCTGGCCCTAGCAGTGTTCCTGGGAGGGCTGTGGCAGTGGGGCCTCTGATTGGTGCCCCGCTCACATCTGGCGCTGTAGCCAAGGGCCAGGGTGAAGGGTTTGAGGCAGAGGGGCCACTATCCCGTACCTGCCAATGCAGCTCTGGTCCCAACTGTCCACTTTCTTCCTGGTACAGCCAGCCCCCTGTGGTCACTCAGAAGTATAACTGTCCCTTGTGCTAACTGCCCTACGGGTCATTGGAACGTAACTTTCCTGCTCTCAGCTCCCTCCTTTCTGTGTTATGGAAAACAATCCCATTATAGGCGCTTCCTGTTTTCCTGGCACAACCAAGCCCCACCCTTGTTTTAAGATAAGAGGAAGCTGCATGTCAAATTTGGTGGTCTTAGCTCTTACCATTTAGGAGACGTTCTTGAACAAACAGACTCATGGATGGATGGACTCATGGACAGACAGACATGCACAAACTCTTAAAAATTATGTATAATGTCTTTAAAACTGGTTGATGGCCAAGTGTGGAGAACAAAAAAGCAAGGAAAATATTCACACACAAATTGCAACCACATCTGTCCGTTATAATTTTGCCATAATCCATATAGGGCAGTGTTTCTTAAACTATAATCAGTGGCACACTGGTGTGCCGCGAGGCAGTCGGAGGTGTGCCATGGAGATATGGTGATCTCACCTCCCTCTTTTTCTGGGATAGTCCCGGATTTAGAGACACCCAGTGCTAGCGCAGTGCAGCAGCAACTCCCCACCTCCACCCGGCACTTAACGGCTCCCTTGATGCTTTGAGCAGGCAACCGGAAGCGCAGCCAGTGGTGCGCAGTGTCCAGAACTCTGAGCTCCCATGCAGCACGTACCACTGTCCGGCAAGCCTCTCCCCCCACCACATGGCCCTTCCCTCCCGCTACGGGACTGCCTCTGCCGTGCACAGCCGCCAGCCTGGCCTCCTCCATCCACAGGCGGCCTCCACTGCTGCCAGAGGGGGAGGGGAGCTGGTTGGAGCACAGAGTCCCGGCAGAGACGGTGCAGAGCTTGGCTGGAGCACTGCAGAGTGGAATACGTTCGGGCTCTACTGGTGTGCTCTGTGCATGGCCCTTCCTCCCCTCCCAAAACCATGCTCCTCAAGGCTGCCGCCCTTGTGCTCCTCCAAAGCTGGTGCAGGGACTGGAATGCTGCACTTAGGGTTCCAGCTCACGGTCCTGCCTTGGAAGCAGCTATGGCCAGGGCTGTGGGGACTTCTGGGGCCCAACCACAGACTCCAGCCCCGCAAACTGGAAGGCAAAAGGGGGGAGGGGCTCGGAGAGAACTAGGGGGAAGGAGGGTGGGAGATGAAGGGGCTTGTGCTGAGGGGAGGAGGGCAGGGCAGGAGAAGAAAGGGGAAGGCACCAGGGAACGGTGGAGGAGTGACAAATGCCAGAGGGCCAAGTGGAGACAATGAGGAAAAGGGCAGGAAGAGGGAGGGGAGGTGTTAGTGGGGGTGGAAGGGACAAGGTGATGCTAGGAGAGAGGAAGGGCATTGGGGGCAAGGGGAGGGGAAGGTGCTGGGAGAAGGGTTGAAAGGAGGGGTGGGCATGAAGGCAGAGATGGAGCAAGTCATGTGTGGGCATAGAGGGGCATGAGAGGAACTGGAGCAGAGGGTGGTGAGGGGATGGGCATCATGGAGAAGGAGGGCAAGGGGACGGGGCAATGAGGGAAGGAGGAAGCATCAGGAGGGTTCAGGGGTAAGGGAAGGCGCAGTGCAAGGGGATTCAGGGGACGAAGCAGAAGGGCAGAGACCAGCACCAGAGAAGAGAGAGTTCGAGTATGTATGGGTAGGAGGATGGTGGGAAAAGTTCTTAGACAGAGTTACTTTTACTTCTGGTCATGTGTCCATCTTGACCCTGAGAGTCAGTGACATAGTAAACAGATGTCAGGGGGTGTAGGCAGAAAATATGATCACCATACGCGGAGTGAACTGAGTTCAAATGGCCATCCTTAAAAAGAGGCCTGATGTAGCCCTTACGTAAACTCTCCACAGAAGTCTGTCTTGTTTGAATAAGGACTGTGCTGTGAAGTCCTATGTTTCTAGTCATCCTTTATAAGTGACTTGCAAGGGTAAAAATAAGTTTGTGCCCTTTTTATTGTTGCTGTTTCATTCTGATGTATAAAGAAGTTAGGTTTTGTGCAGGTGTTTTTTTTCCCCTCCACACATTAGAAATTCAGGTCTTGTGTGCTCTTGTTTTTCTAACAGGGAAAGCATAGAAGATTTCAGTTCTTACTTATATTTTCTGCATCTTGTAACTTTTGAATTGGTAACAGGTCAATTAAATGTTAACCAAGTTTTCCTGGCAAAATGATCTTGAAACTCACATTATTTACGTTGGAAATATTAAATTTTATGTTTTGTTAGCAATTAGTTAATATTACATCAATTACTCATAAGCCATAGTCTGAAACTTGTTGCTTTTTGGAAGATTTTGTCCCTTGAACTACAGACTTAAAGAAGAATAGGAAAATATAGCAGAAATGTCAGGTAGAAGGCTAGAAAATCCTTTCCTGGAGTAGAAGCTGATGGAGCAGGGTTTAAGTGCTGTCTGATCATACTATATATTGTCTTTAGACATTCAGGCCAGGTCTACACTACACTCTTACTTCAGTATTACCGCATCACTCTCAAGTGTGACATAAGTTATCACCTCATGGAGTTAAGTTGCCGGGGGAGCTCTCACCCATTGACTTAGATCATCTTCACCAGAAGCATTACAGCAGCTGCATGGGTGCTGTTATGCCAATGCAAGTTTTCAGTGTATACTTGCCCGTAGTTTCTGTCATACACTGAAGATTTAAGATGGAGGACGCTCTCTCGGGCCCACCCACCACTTTTCAATGTTTCCTGTGTAGCAACTTCTAAGCTGCATTCTATGCTGACACTGCCCAGTTCAAAAGATCACTGTGAGCTATGTCTTCCAAAAATATGTATCATGGAGAAACTGTATTGCAAGGTGGAGGAACCATTCTAAGAGTTAGGTTTTGAAAACATGCAATTGGAGTGAAGGAGAGCAGGATGCAGAGGTGTCAGGTTTGGGGTCTAGCAGGCAAGGCCCCAAAGCAGCTTAATTTGCCATTGTGCATAGCTTTGAGTTTGGAAGATGTCCTAGATCCATTTACAAGTTAGATCATTTAGTGACCATAATAGTGGTGGATCTCAAATTGCAGTTAATAAAGTGTCTCCCTGATCTTTTGTGGTTACTTGGTCATTTCTGTCTCGAGTTACTGCTCATCTCAACTACGGTTGCCAGTCACAAAGTGAGGGAAAACAAAACCCAAAAGTAAGGCTGAGTATGAATGATAGGCTAATAAAGTGGACTTGTATATATGTTTTGTAAGAAAAGTATAGCATCTGCCTATCATAAACAGTGTAACACTGATCTTGCGGGAAACATACATGGACTGGTTTGGAGTAGCTTGGGGAAGCCCTCAATACTAACCTTTCTCTTCTCTCCGTATCTTCAGATGTCTTTAGTCCATCTCCTCTTTTTCAAACCCATGTTCCACTAGCCAGTGATTCCAAACTCATGTTGACACCTGTTTATTCTCACACTGGTACTTTCACTGCAGATTTGAAAAAACTAAGTGTTCTTAGGATGAACAACATGCTGGGTCATCCAAGACTGCTAAAACATGAAATATATGGCAGAATGTGGGTAAAACACAGAGCAGGAGACTACCATTCTTCTCCAAGGAGATCAGTCACAAATTTAATGAATGCACTTTTTAATAAGCATCTTCGGCATGGAATCACGTCCTCTAGAATAGTGGCTGAAGCAAGAAGGGCCATAAAAATGTTTAGCATATCTGGCAGTAAATAGCTTGTAATGTTGGCTACAAACATGCCACACAAATGCATGTTCTCACTATCCGGTCACATTGTAAATAAGTGCACAGCATTACCTCCTGTAAATGAAACAAACTTGTTTGTCTTCGCACTTGGCTGAACAAGAAGTAGGCTTGAGTGGGGACCTGTAGGCCCTAAAGTCTTACACTGTGTTTTTGAGTGCAGTTATGTAACCAAAAAAAATCATCTTTCATGAGAAAGAGATTGCACTACGGTACTTGTATGAGGTGGACTGAAAAATACTATTTTTACAGTGCAAATATTAGTATTGTACAGTGACCACTGTATACCTTGTATTCAGTGTTTGTAATTGAAAGCAATGTATCTGAAAATGTAGAAAAATGTCCAAAATATTTAAATAAATTTAACTGGCCTTCTATTTAATAATGCAATTAAAACTATGATTAATCACAATTTTTCACGTTAATTGATTAATCAACAGACCTAGTCTAGATTGTCACTTTGGAACAGGTTTAAACTAAACTACAAGAAGCCACTCTTCAACTAGAAGGGCATTCACACAGAGTTTGCATTGCTTTATCTGTTCCTGTGCAAATTTTTTCATAAACAACCTACTAGATTGATAATTAGGGCTCCGACTGAATCTTAGAATCATAGAACATTAGCTTGTGGTCCACTATGACCCCTAGATCCCTTTCTGCAGTACTCCTTCTTGAATATTTTTAGAAAAAGTCATGCGCAGGTCACAGGCAAGAATGAAAGAAATCACAAACCCAGACTTGTCCGTCACTTATATCGTAATATCTCTGACTGAATCAGTATGCTGTGAGTCCCATGGCACCAGCTGCTGGGGATAGCTGTTCTGGGGGAGGGGTTTTCCTTCAGTGATGCTGCCTCTCTGGATACCACCAGGGGGAGGAGACAGTCCCGGAGACCTCCTGGCACTTGACAACGCCAAGGGAGATACAAGGACTGCTTAGGTTGTCTGTGCTGGCACGGTCCCTGGGGCCAGCTGCTCGGATGGCTCTGGAAACAGCCACACTGGCCAAAGTCATGGAGGTCTTAGGAAATCAGGGAATCTATGACTTCTGCAACCTCCATGACAGACAAGGAGCTTTGCTCATAATGGCTACATCTACACTACACGCTTATTTCGAAATACGCTATTGCGGAATAGTTATTCCAAAATATCATATTTCAAAATAGCACATCTACACTGCAGGCAAGCCCCAAAATTAGTCCGAGGCAGGCTTCCCTAATGTAGACGTGCTATCTCGATTTAGAGCCCCGGGAGGCACTGGGGAAGAATAACTTAGAATGGCTCTGGTGAGGCGCATCTTTGAAATAGCAGCAGTGGAGTGTCTACACACACCTTATTTTGAAATAGCTATTTTGTAAGAGACATTATTCCTTGCAGAATGAGGTGTACAGATTTCGGAAGAAGCTGTCCATTATTTCAAAATAACAGAATGGCTGTGTAGACGCTCGCATTTTATTTCAAAATAACACTAGTTATCTTGAAGTAATGGTGCAGTGTAGATGCACCCAATATGCATAAAATATGCTGTGCTGGGTTTGAGGACAGACATTGCAGGGTCTGGGGTGTGGAGGAGAGCTGGCTCTGTGCTCCCAGAAGGGGCGGGACCTCAAGTGGAAGGGGCAGAATTGGGGGCTAACTTCCCCCACCAGCCCTTCAGCACTACGGGGTGGACGCCATCCAGGGTTCCAACGCTAACCTAAAGGGCTGAGAGCTCCAGCTGCTGAAGCCAAAGTAGCAGGGTTGGCGACCTTAGGGATCCCTGAGCCTTTTTAAATCACTGATTCCCCTTCTCCTCCCCCCAGGGCAGCTGCACCCTTCCCTCTCTACCCCACACTGTTCCCCCCACCCCACCCCGTTGGCTGCCTTGGGTTTGATAGTACCATTCCTCTCCTACTCTGACCCACCTTCATCATAGTCTGTTACTGTTAAAATACCAAGATTCTCTAGAACTAAAGGTTCCAGTTCTAGCAGAGATTATTAGAGCACATGCTTCTGAAATAGATTTTTCTCTTTATGTTACAATAGAAGGGGTCTATTGTATGACATGTTAACAATGGAGGTCCTCTCTGCGCAGGATATTAAAGATCTGAGGAATTTTGCCTGGTCAGCTAACAACTTTGGAGATAACATCTTGAAACATATAAAATTAGACAGGGAGCTACTAGACAGCGAAAATCATCAGAGGTGTGCTTCTACAATTCACTGTGCCATAATCAGTGAGTGAGACAACCAACGCCGAAAATAATGTTATAGTATCAACTAAACATCCAGAGATGAGTGCCCCGTTGTGCATACCACACACATAGCTATGTGGGAGTAGCAATAATCTCTTAGAATTCTAAGAGTGTGCATGACTTTGACTGTCAGAAGACAAATGACTGCATTGAAAGGTGAGGTCATAGCCCTCTTGGTTTCTCAAAGTGTTTTCTCCTTCCTATTCGCATAACCTCTGTCTCCAACAGGCGGCTTTTCATCAAACTTGCAATTTCCCTTAGAAGCTGGGATAGATCAGAGACAAAATTGTCTGCACTTGATATAAGAGATTGGAGGTGGGGGAGCTGCCTGCCAGTAGAATTCTAGCAGCTTTGAAGTTAATGGTGTATGAGTCCCTACAGCCCAACCAGTGGTCTGACATAAATGTTGAATAAGGTTGGTAGGGTGGGCAGCTCCATTTCTTTGTGTTATAGCGCTCCATCATGATAATTAAGGATCTATCAAAAAAAAAAGAGTGAAATCATTTTAATGCAACTGACTCCATTCCAGCAAGGCCTCCAGCTGGATTGTAAGGGGTACAGGGGTTCAAAGTGATCAAGATTACTACAGGTATCAGAAGGAACATTTTAATTGGATAAATGAAAAACCCTAATGCTTTATTTGAAGCTATTTTCCATCTAGCTACACTTCTACAGAATGATGGGAAGTGTAGCCTTGAGTATCAGGTAGACGTGGGTGCAAGGGGAAGGGGGAAATACTGAATCTGATAATGATCTCTAGGGGAAACGTGGAGACTCTCTTACCATTAACCAGTGCAAGCCAGTGATGAATGAAAAAGAACCATGAGACAAGAAAAGGATTTGGGCAATGCTTGCTGCTTCATGTATTGTCCTTTGGCTAAGTTCACTAGAGGGCCTGTTTTTAAAAACATGATTTTGACGAGATTTATTTTCCCACTTTTTCTGATTTTAGTGTGATCAGAGATAAAAGGAATAATATTAAGACATAAAACAGCGCACAGAGGAATGAGTTCATCCCATTCTAAATAATAATCATTCCAACACAGAAGTCTGATCACACTTAGAGTGTATTGGGGGCGAGGGGTGCTGGCTTACCCAACTTGTTGCATGGCATTTTTGTTAGTGATGTTTTGTCAGTGGCATTTGGCTTCTGACATTTTACTTTCAGCAGCGTGCTCTGTAGACTGCCACTGGCCATTCCTACCTGAAGTTATGCCAATCATCTAGCAGAGAAGAAAGAACAATTAATCATTCCAGTTGTCATAAAATGAGTAGGTACAATAAATCCATTGATGGTGCAAGTTTTCTTCTATTTTATGCCATTTTTGCTGGTGCTGCTACAAATATTTTTAAAAGCTTGAAACAAAGGAAAAGATGGCTTTTCAAAAGTTTTAGTGGGCTGTACACCAGTAAAATGCGAGTAAAATAACCTCGGCCTCACTTGCAGGTAGACAGGGGATATTTGTTTGAAGAGAAATGGAGTGTTTAGCATAATTTCTTTCTGCATCTTCTTTGGGGAAATAAGTCAAATGTTCTTTGTCCTACCTCTACCATCATTGTTCCCTGCACTGTCTTCATGAATGTATGACTGGCTCCTTTTTCAGATAGTGATTTTCTGAGTCTATTGTGAGTCTTGATAACTATTCAGGACATGATGTTAGTTTGCTCTGTGTACAGCATCAATGCAGTGGCGTATTGGTCTGTGATTGGGGCTGTTAGGCACATAATAATACAAACAATAAACAATAGTAATAAGAGATTGGAAGGTGCCTATTTAACTGACAAGGATATTTGTCTAATTTCAGAGATTTTTAAAGCCAGATGTGACCATTATATTGATCTCTAGGGTAACACTTTCAGACATGTCTAAAGGTACATCTATGTAGAATACAGACACGCAGCTAGCACAGATTTAAATAGCAGGAGCGATGGGAGGCACAGCAGAGACTGGTAGAAAAGAACTGAGTGCCCTGCACACCACAGCCCCCAGGGTATACACCCTACACAGCTCTCAACGTGCCCATGTATACACTGCTATTTTTAATAGCGTCATGTCCGGCTGCCAGAACCTTTCCCTACTGCAACGAAAGGCTCTGAGAAAAGGGAAGGGCTCTGGCAGTGGGGTGGGGATACAGCTGGAGTCTTTCACGGTGGACAGTGCCGTAACTAAGTATTTTTGTGCGGGGGGCAAAATATTAATTTTGCGTCCCCTCTCCCGAGGTTAGCACGCGTTGAGCTCTTTACTTTTGAAGCTTATTACTTTTACTTATTGCGTCTTTGCGCCCCTGATTCTGATGTGCCCAGAGCAAACACCCCTCTTGCCCTGCCCTTCTTATGCATGTGGTTGTAGATGGATGTAGCTTCTCTGCCACTGCACTGGGTAGTGACCTGTGTAGCGCCTGCACTGTACACGCCATAAGTGGAGATGTTGCTTAAGTGACTTAGAAGACCAACTCAGAGTTTCAAAAGCAAGTTTGGTACTTGTGGCTAGGTGTGAGGATATAGGCACAAGATGGCTGCCACTGACATTTTCAAAACCATGGCTCCAGTCTTGCCTAATCGCCCTTTGAAACCTAAGTTTCCACAAGTTGGTATTTTCAAAGCAGACTGAGCACTTCAATTACTCCATGGCCAATGCGTGGCTTGAAGCCCTAGCTCGTGCCAAACCTCCAGAGTGGAATCTGGTAACGTAGGCAAGGGAATGCTTATCTTGCCAGCAGAACCTGACCCCCAGTTGTGCTCTGAGCATGTCTAAGATTTGATATCTGTCATAGTAGGAGGACCAGGCTACTGACAGGTAGAGGAGCAGGACCGCATCTGCAAAACAACTACCAGGAGAACAGGGTAAGCACAAGAAAGGTATTAAGTGTAAGCAGGGGAGAGAGAGAAAAAGAAAGTTTCTGCTGCTAGGAAATGGGTTACCCAAGTGGCTGACCTGGCTAGTGTGCCTAATTCCAGGAGTGGATTCACAACTCTGCTCATCTCCCCACCCCTTTTTCTCAGCCCTTCACTCCTGGCTAGTGTAAGTGGCTCTCTGTTCAGCTGGCCAACCTCTGAAAATTCTGTTAGAAAGCACTTAACTATTCCCATGCACAGAGCCACCTAGCTCAGGGCTGAACATTCCAGTAGGTAGCAGGCCCACTTAGGGGTTAAACCTAAATCAATGAGATTTAGGCTCCTATGGGCAACATTTTCAAAGGTATTTAGGTGCCCAGTGGGATTTTCAATAGTACTAAACAGGTTAGGTGCCTAAATCCCACTGAAAAGTCCACTAGGCACCTATCCGCATCTTTAAGTGCTTAAATACCTTTGAAAATTGACCCTAAATGACTGAGAGTTTTGAAAATGGGACTTGGGATCCTAAGTCGCTTAGATGCTGTCAAACATTTTACCCTTAATCTGTCTGATAGCATAGTTCAGAGCAAAGGCCTTCGCCCAGTAACTTCTGCCTCAAGCCCATAACTTCTAGTTGATAGGCACCATAATTGTAATGAGAGCTACTATAAATACAAGGAACAGATAATTCTAATTTCTACCTTGTTTGTGCACTAGTTGTCTTTATTGTCACTTACCATTATTAAACTTAGTGTTGAAAAAGACTAAACCCTATGCCCACAGACTCTCCCAAAGTTTCTTTGTGTTTTTCATACTTTGTCCAAAAGAAAAGAAAAGAAAAAAGAAAATTCTAGTCACTCCTGTGATGAATTTAATATATTTGAATATATTATATATTATATTCAAATTGTGGTTAAATTTTTGGATATGTTCAAAAATATATTATACACCATTTTTATAATTTGTCTCTGTGTTGCTATCCTGTTATATTTAATACCGTTCTAACTACTATCTCTAGCTATATATATGTGGTTTTCCTGCCGGGTGACAGAATGACATCATCACACTCTCATGCTCTCTGGCCACGAAAGTGAAAGCAGCCAGAGAGAGGGGGTTTGGCGAGCATAGTGAGCCCGGGGTGCAGCCCGCTAGCATATCCATTTAAAATATTGGAATGGATCTGAAACCAAATCTCAGATTTCTTTAGGGTTGCCAGGTGTCCGGTTTTCAACCGGACAGTCCGGTCATTGCATTTTCTGTCCAGTTAAAAAAAACAGAAAATACCAGACATGTAAAATATCCGATATTTTCTGTTTTTCTTGGACAGGCCAGTGGGGACAATCTTTTTTTTTTTTTTTTTGTTCAACCAATATTTTTCCCCGTCATGTTTGGGATTTTTTGTGAAAGTATCTGGCAACCCTAGACTTCTTTAAAAATGTTGGAAACAGGCTTCTAAATCTGAATTTTGCAAATGGCATAGTTGTTGCCTACGCTGTGCTGTGCCTACTTCATGGATAAATCAGGACTTCAGTTTCTGGGTCTGCGACTAAACACCTTTTCAATCACCGTAAATGTATATATTTAATTTCAAAATGGCATATCCTTTGTATCCAATATCTCTGAGAATACATCATTTGTATATATGGTACATTTTCATGGAAGAAAATATTTTTAAAATACTGAATGAGATCATGGAGCTGACAGCTGTATTTTTATACAGAGAGATAAATTATATCAAATACTTTATGAAATGGGAAATGAGAGGACCCTTTCTGTACAGCAGTGTATTGTACTCATTACCAGTGCAATTTTGATCTTACCTTTGTGTTTACCATGCCACAACAGTTATTCTTGTTATATGTGCAGGAGTGAGATCAGATTCAGAATCTACATACTTTAGTTCTGAGTTGATGGTAATGGAAGGGATTTGTGGGGAGAGGCCAGCAGAGTGATTATTAGTGTTTTTCTCCCTCAAGGTTTCCTAGAAAAGCTTTGTGAGCTGGAACAAAATGAAACTTGTAGGAAGTCACACATTCCTTTGACAGAAAATCACTCTTCTCAATGAATTGCTCTACTGATTCTTACCTAAGCAGCAATCATGCTGAATGTTTTTTGTGAACTCCTTTTGTGTTTGTCCTAGTTACCTGAGTTTGGGCCACCTGATAATTCTCCAGTTTTCCAACTTGTGTCCTTTGCTATCTCACCTGTGACTCACTCTCCTACTCTTTACTGATTAGCTATCAAAGCTAACATCACACATTCTAGACATCTATTTTCTAACACATTTGGTGTTTCTTGACTCAGCTCAGGGACTTGCTCAGGAATTTAAGTTTGACTGATTTGGAGGAGCATGTTAGGGCTGGGGCAGCAAAAAGCAGTAAGCTGCTGGGCTGAAGCAATGGCCAGGGCTGGGGCTGGATTTGGAGCAGAAATATGTATCTTTTTAGATGACTGCTGGAGATGAGAGGGGTTGTGCCCCTGTTTGGCCTCCCTACCCAGTGCACACCCTTGACTCAGCAGCAGCTTTATATGGAAGAAACCTGACATTTGGAAAATCCCAACACATGTATATGTGTTTTATCGAGACACCTATTATCAGGGTTTTAAATGAAAACTAACAAATGCCAAATGTGCTACCTATCTCAATGACCCATTAAAAATCACTGACCCTTATTTGCTACATGATGGTCCATGGCTGTTGTGTAGAAAGGCTTTGATGGTGAGGTGAAGTTTTGTATCATGTCTTGATGTTTGCCAGACTCAGTTCAAAGGGGGCAAATTCTATGTCCGTCTAAGCACTTACACTATGCTCATTGCCGTATTTTCTAAACCTCTTCTGTAGGGGAGATTCCTCAGCTGAGAACAATGTTGCCAACAAATCTAGACTGTAATGAGACATAGGAGAAAAGACAGTCATATAGCTAGGTCCGAACTCATGCTTCAAAGTTGCAGAGATTAGGTATTTGGAGGTGAAAGGGGAACCTTTTCAGTCCCAAAGCACCAGTCTTATCTGCTCAAAGCAGCCTGTGCCATTGAGAATGAATATTTTGATACAGTATGCATGCATGCCATGCATATTCTAGCTCTGAGCTAGACCTAAAAATGCCTATTTTTTTCAAGGAAAGCATTTGAATATGATAAATAACCATCAAACATCTTGCCCATGAAATCTGATGATACTGTACATATTTTTGTTAGTTGCTAAGGTGCCACAGGACTACTTGTTGCACCACAGAGTAAATGCATCTGAGCTGACCTTTCAGGATGTGAGTATATACCCTACTCCTGTGAACTATGAAATATAAGAGACGCAGGAAACTAAAGGAGAGTTTGTCAAATCGATATCCTGCTAACTGCTTCTTTGAAACAATACACAGGAATATATGCAGGCAAATGTATATATTTTATGCTTGTCAAATGTTATCTAAATCACTAGCCCATAAACTACTCAGGTGAACAATGGAAAACTTTGGGCATCCTCGGAGGTGTGTTGGATTGACTCAATTGATGGCATTTACTAGCTTCTGGTAGACAGAGAACTAAATCCAGTTTCTGCCAGATCTTCTTGAACTTCTGGCAATTCTCCACCACCCTGAATGTGGGATAAAACCTAACAGGCATAATCTGGCCTTTTACTTTGTATACAGCTGGATTTTGAACTGTAAAGTTTAGATCCATTGTTATAGTGATTATAGCAATACATAGAGATGCCAGTCAAGATCAGAGCCTCATCGTATTAAATGCTGTATACAAAGGGAGAGACATTATCCGAGTTCATACGCGTTTAGAACTTTAGAACCAGACTTTGGCTAAGGGTTGCAGTATTTGGATTTGTGAGGTTGATTCAACCCATTAGGCAAGTTCAGGTCAGTTATGAAACTTGGATACAGATGGGAACTTTTTCTAAGTTTCAGGATGAGTATAGCCAGGTGTCCAATTTGAGCCAATGTCTAGCCCTGTAAGTACATAAAGCAACCCTTCAAAACCCTACCTGCTTGTACTCTCAAAGTTTTCCCACACACCTTTGCCCCATCCCTAACAAGGTCCAATCCAGTTCCCACTAACTTTTATGGTAGATCCATTGGACCAGTAACAGCTCTTCTGAACTTCAGAGTAAACACTGCTCCTATGGATTCTGCAAATAACATTTCACTTCTACAGTTTTATTAAAATTACTGAAATAAATCATCTAATTAAACAAAGGTACACACACAGGTGTCATAAGAAATCTTTTCGACAAGTCTTGACTTGAATAGATTTAGTACTTTATAAAATGCAGCACCAATCCAAACTTTAAAAATATTAACCTAGCTATTGTTATATAAATGCTTTATTGCTGCATATTGTCCAGTGACTGCTGATTTATCTTTTTTTTTTCTCATCACTTAGAAGTACTTCTTTAGGAAGTAATTATTGCAGAGGATCATTGTAAAAAACACATAGCATGTTTCCAGATTCTGAAAATGGCACATCAAGCAATTGAGCATGTTAGATATTTACAAAGTATTCCTTCGTGATTCTGCTTCATTATTCTATTGGTGATAGGTCCAGCCATTATCAGCTCTGTACATATGTATTATAACTGCCTCTAACATTTCAGCATCTGATTGCAAACAGGTTGTGAAAGATATACAGCATTTTTAATCTTGCATGCCTGTTATTTCCATAAAACCTGCTTTAATGGAAGAACAATCATATTTGCCTGGAACGTAAAGGAAGCAAATGAAATTACAGTATAGTAATAATTTTATTGAAATTAAAAGCCATTAATGTCTTCCTGCCATAAAGCTTAATTGTGACTTATTTTGCCAGTGTGTAGACATAAGAGAAATATGAACACTGTTTTAAAATTAGGGGGATTATTTCTTGAAGTTCATATGCAAATGTTATTGGATTTCTGCTTTAGCAAAGAAAGGCTATCTCAGACGAATAAGGGTGATTCACTTAAAAATAGATTAGCTGTACTTCTTGTACCCAAAATCTTTCCTGAATTTGAGGGATTCCTGTATATTATCTAATTATTTTGTTCTGAAAAGGTTAACAGGAAAATACAAAATGCAGTCAGGAACTATGTTAACATTCTTTTCCTTAATGGCATGTTTCAAAGAAACACTAGCAATTAACAAAATTGCACAGATATGTAGAGTTGAATCCTTAGTCCTCTCTGAGATGTACTCAGTCAGGCTGAGGGATAAGGGGTCAAAAGCAAATCTAAGGGTTTGTCTCCACCATGTTAGGGATCAATGCTGCAGCAAACGAGCCACCGACCATCGATTTATCATGTTTACTCAGAAGCGATAAATCCATCCCTGAGTGCTCTCCCATTGACACTGGTATTCCACCAGAATGAGAAGAGTAGCTGGCATTGATGGGAGAGCAGCCCCCACTGATCTTACTGTACACAAGAGTCCGCGATAAGTACATCAACTTCAGCTATGTTATTTGCGTAGATAAAGTCACATAGATTAGATCAACAGCAGGGATTAGTGTAGACAAAACCCCAGTCACTTTTGTGTTCCTCCAGTCAAAAGAGCTGCTTGGTGTCAGGCATAACTTAGATTCTTGGAGCAGCCTGAGAAGGGTCAGGCTTTTGATACCTCAACGTTTGGGGAAATTTATGTGGAGAAACTGAGAAATTTCTGTGTTGTTTTTATGAAAAGGATGTGGATGTGTCTGGGTTGGTACGAATGGACTATTGAAAACTGTCCATATTTGAATGGAGCTCTCTGATGGAGACCAACCACTGGACTGTTAACTTTTAATAACTGCAGGTCAAGGGGATCTGCTGGATGTAGATCGGTAATTACCTGCCTGACCACATCCACAGGGCTTAGCTCAGTCTGGAGGGACACAGCCTCTGAAAACAGCATGATTAGAATTTGAGAGACTGATGACAGACATGTGCAATGTCCCTAAATACTGTATTCCATTTGACACGTAGGCTAAGTCTACACTGAACTTCTCTTGCACAAAAGCCTATGCAAATGAGGTGTGGATTAGCATATTTCTGTACTCATTTGCATAATTAATATGGGGCTGTTTTTACACAAGAGGTTTTTTGCGCAAAAGCCCCCTCTTGCACAAGAGCCCTGTTTCCTTATTTTTCAGGAAGAATGGCTCTTGCGCAAGAGGGGGGTTTTGCACAAAAAGGAGCTGTCTACACACTCCTTTTTCTGAAAAAGCCTCTTGCGTAAAAACAACCCCTAATTAATTATGCAAATGAAGTGCAGTAATATGCTAATCCACGCTTCAGTTGGATAGGCTTTTGTGCAAGAAAGACGCAGTATAGATGGAGCCATTATGTCTTGTTTTGAAAAGGCTGCATGTTGTCATTGCAAATGTCTACTGATTATACCTGTTCCAACAGGGTAGGCCTTCAACAGGGATCCAAGCTCATCTGGAAATGCTGAAGGAACCACCACAAGAAAGAAAGGTGCTGAAGCCAGGGATCCAGGCTCAGAGCAGCAATGTTTGGTTCCTACCAAATTCATAGCCATGAAAAATACATTACGCATTGGAAAATCTGGTCTCCCTCTATGAAATCTGGCCTTTTGTGCTATGTTGCTTTTGCCCTATACTTAACAGCAGGGCTGTCCTTAGGACAGTGTGGGGCCCAGGACCCACACATCTGCCCCAGTCACCATCCCTACTCCATCCCTTTTCTCAAGCCTCTGCCTCCCTGCTTCCTGCCTGCTCTCCACCCCCATTCTGCTCTTCCCTCAAACCTCTGTCCCCTCTTCTCTTGAGCAATTCTGGGGCCCAGGAGCCAGCAAGACAGAAGGGAGCCACTAGCACAGCTGTCGTCCCATCCCCCCACACCCAGGCCCTATATCTCTTAAAGCAGGGGCAGGGCAGGGCATTGCTCTGCTGCTGGCCCCCACAGGACCCAGGCAACCCCCTCCCCAAAGCACAGTACCTATAGCAACTGCTCCAAACTGTCTGATGGTGGGATGGCTCTACAGATTTCAAGGAAGAGACCAGTGTTCCTCCAATTGGGAATCCTCACCCAAAAGGGAATTGCAGGGGGTCACAAAGTTATTTTAGGGGAGTTGTGGTATGGCCACACTACCTTCTGCACTGAGTGGCCAAGAGCTGTGGCTGTGAGTGTTGGCCAGAGGCCCACCTTGAAGGGGACACCTTACCAACAGCAGCACAGAAGGGTACAGTTTTCCATTCCATACAATCTGTACTTCTGTACTGTTGTTGGCAGCGGCTCTGTCCTCAGAGATGGGCTTCCAGCTGGAAGTCTCCACTCTCCAGCTGCCCAGCTCTGAAGGCAGCACCACCACCAGCCTCAGCCTAGACGTAAGGGTAGTAGTACTATAGACACCTGCCCCACAATAACCTTGTGACACACACACACACAAACTCTTTTAAGAGTCAGGATGCCTACAATTAGAACACCATGAAATTTCAGATTTAAATACAGGCAGTCCCCGACTTACGCGGATCCGACTTACATCGGATCCGCACTTACGAACGGAGCTTTCTCGCCCCGGAAGTCGGGGCGAGAAAGCCCCGTTCGTAAGCTGCTCCGGTGCCCCTGGTCTGCTGGAGACCGTCTCCAGCAGACCAGGGGCACCGGGCGGGTTCCCGCGCTTCTGAGGCTTTGCCAGAGCAAAGCCTCAGAAGCGCGGGAACCGCTGCTGCTGCCCCTTGAGACCCGGTGCCTGTGGTCTGCTGGGGACGGTCCCCAGCAGACCACAGGCACCCGGACTGAAGCCGCAGCCGCGGGGGGTCCCGCGCCTCTGAGGCTTTGCCAGAGCAAAGCCTCAGAGGCGCGGCACCCCGCTGCCGCTGCGGCTCTGCTCCCCGTGTCCCTGGTCTGCTGGGGGGAGGGGGGCGCAGCTAGTGTGCTCCCCCCCCCCCCAGCAGACCAGGCTTTTGTTTTGGACTCTGGGGCAGAGCAGCTGGGGCGCTGCCGATTGGTCCTGCAGCGCCCGTGGGCACTACTGGACCAACCCGGCAGCACCCCAGCTGCTCTGCCCCAGGTCCTGATTCAGCCGCTGCTGGTCAGTTTCAGCAGCGGCTGAATCAGGACGTCTGGGGCAGAGCAGATGGGGTGCTGCTGGGTTGGTCCAGTAGCACCCCAGCTGCTCTGCCCCAGGCGTCCCCAAGTCAGCTTCTGCTGAAACTGACCAGCGCTGACTACAGGAAGCCCCAGGCAGAATTGCTCTGCCCCGGGCTTCCTGGAATCAGCTGCTGATCAGTTTCAGCAGCAGCTGACTTGGGGACGCCTGGGGTTCTTAAGTTGATTCTGTATGTAAGTCAGAACTGGCGGTCAGTTTCAGCAGTGTCTGAATCTGGACGCCAGTTCCGACTTACATACAGATTCAACTTAAGAACAAACCTACAGTCCCTATCTTGTACGTAACCCGGAGACTGCCTGTAGCTGAAATAATGAAATTTACTATTTTTAAAACTACAATTGTGAAATTAACCAAAATGGACTATGAATTTGGTAGGGCCCTCACTATGGGGCTTGACCTTGATAAAAGCAGAGGGCCTGGGCCTATCACTAAAAAAGGTGTACTCCTAGAAAGAGGATGCAGCTGCACTGCACCTTTAGCTCAAAATATGCTACACAATTTGAGCTATACAAATTGTGTAGCTTATTTTGAGTTAATTTCAAAATATCTTATTTCATAATTTGGCACTGTCTATACAGCACCAAATTTCAAAATAAATCGCTATTCCGAAACATCCCTGAATCCTTATGGAACGAGGTTTACAGAGATGTCAGAATAGCATGCCTGTTATATTTCAAAATACAGGCTTGTTTCAAAGATGCAGAATAACTATTTCAGGATACCAGAAGTATCCTGAAATAATGCCACAGTATAAAGGTAACCACACTGTATAACGACTGGAGGCATGACAGTTTGTAACTGAAGTGATGGTGCACAAGTTCAGATTTCAGACACTCCCTAAATTTTGGGATTACTAACATCCAAGTTTCTGAATTAGGGTCCTCCCCAATTAGGAGATGAGAGAGAAAGTATCTAGAGATGTTCCACAGCTTTCAATCTAAAATAGAACAAGGTATTCAGATAAGACTTTGATGGTGATGCTAACATAAGTTATGTAGTGAGACAGAAACAGACAGAGAGAGAGAGAGAGAGAGAGAGAGAGAGAGAGAGAGAGAGAGAAACCAGAACAGCTATTTGGGAAATGATTATATTTCCTGTGAAAATTAAATAGGAAATATGATCAAAAACTGAAGTGCACAAATTGTTTTTGACAACACCAAATAAATATTTTGGAGGTAAAAGGGCTTGGCTTATACTGAAAAAATAGTATTTAAAAAAAAACGGGTAATATTTTTTAAAAAACACCAAAAAATCCTCAATGAAACATTTTAAACATACTGGCTGTGTCTAGTTTTTATCAGCCGCTTTTCCAGAAAAACTTGCCAGTTGTCTACACTGGCTGCTTGAATTTCCGCAAAAGCACTGACTTCCTACTGTAAGAAATCAGTGCTTTTTGCAGAAATACTATGCTGCTCCCATTCGGGCAAAAGTCCCTTTTGCGCAAAACTTTTGCCCAAAAGGGCCAGTGTAGACAGCTGAGATTTGTTTTCCGCAAAAAAGCGTGTCTAGATTGGCCATGGACGCTTTTCTGCAAAAAGTGCTTTTGCGGAAAAGCATCCTGCCAATCTAGACGCACTTTTCCAAAAATGCTTTTAACAGAAAACTTTTCCGTTAAAAGCATTTCCGGAAAATCATGCCAGTCTAGACGTAGCCACTCTGTATACCAGTACTGTTCATTATAGTAATTTATGACCTAGAGGATGAAGTAAATATAACTTTCATTAAAATTATGAATGCCACAACAGTAATACAAAAAGCAAATGAAGACGGAATGACGTAAAATTAACATAATCTGAGACAGAATACGATGACATTTAATGTAAGGAAGTATGATTTAATATTTTAAAGGAACTAGATCATGCCAGAGGTGGGAACTGTTGTATTATTTGCATTGCATCTGTGAGGGGAAAAAAAGATTAGAGCTAATTGTTCATAATAAACGGGATATGAACCCATTGTTCTGATTGAAGTACTAAAATGATACAAAACTAGGAAATGGGCACCATCTTCCTAACTTAATTTGTACAGTTTAAAATATTGAAATTTTAGGGAGAACTTGGCCATCCCCTTTTGTCCTGCCAGTATTCCCAGCCTTCGCCTTAGTTCATTTCTCTGCTTTCTCTCATGCCACAATTTATATATGGAAGAAATGTTTGTATAGATTCTGAAACAAAAAGAGATGGGACAAAAAAATTAGAATTTCCAGAAAGGATCATTGCAGCTAAGCCTCAAGAAGACCACAGTGCAATATGGAACATGGAGACTAAACAGGGCAAAGAGCCCCCTGGGAATAATATGGGCAGGAGGGATAAAGAACTAACTGCAACTCCTATGAGGCAGCATGGTGGATCAAGCAAAACCAGAGATTCTGAAATCACTCTCATGCTACTGTACCATGGTAGTTAAAGTAAAGGGAAATATTCTGAGATAAAGCAAGGAAAGTAAAAACGTCATTCTGATTGTTTCAACATTCTGGAATTGACATTTTCTGAACTTTGACCTTTTCATCCTGACTTGGGATAAAAACAAATGTTCAAATATTAAATTTCCCACAAAACAGAAATTCTGTTTTGTGATCAGCTCTAACTGTAAGCATTTTAGGGCAAGGTGGTGCCTCTTAGCACAATGGGGCACTCATCTCTGACTGGGGCCCCTAAGCTGATTATAATTTATATAATTATAATAAATGTATATATTATAATAAATATAATTTTAAACAAAAGAAAAGAATGATTCATGTTCAAAGTAAAGGAAGCCGTGTTGGACTGAAATTAATCAAGGATATAAGTTAGTTCAGACAACACATTTGTATCCAAAGATGTTTGCAAAGTGAAATACTTTCTCTTGCAATACAATTGTAGCACCCTCATGAGGAGTGTTCACCAAGCCAAGCTTAAGTACATTTTGATCAAAGTCATGTAGGATTCTTTAAAGAAATGCTCTGGCAGGGCCCTTCCAGGCAACTCTATCAGCTGGCAGCTGAGAGCCAAGTTTTTAAAATATACCTTTATAAATCTGCCCCCTAACAGATATTTGACCAATAGTATAATCACCAAACAAGCCACAATTCCACATGACTGCATTGTTGTGTTTGTTGTTTCCTGAGTACAGGCTAAATAGCACCTTATGTTCCCATACCCAGGTACCTACAGTATCTTTGACTTCAATAGGACTTCTAATGTGCTTAAAGTTACACTTGGGCTTACATGCTTTTCTGGATCATGACCTTTAAGGCCATCTACTAGACTCCTTAAATAACTCATCTCTCCTTCACTGCATCTTCTTGCAGTTTATTATTTCATCTACTAGAAGACTTATCCAGCATTGCCTGGAGCCAGGGCTGGCCTGGACAGGGGCTGTGCACCCCACCCTTTGACTTGTCCCTGTGGGCCTACCCTGGGTGGGGGGTATGTGTGCTCCCCACCCACCAGCTTCCCCCTGAGGGTGGCCCAGGGCAGGGGGTCCATGAACTTTGCCTGCTGGCTTCTTCCTCGGGAGGGAGGAGGGCCATGCACCCTGCCCGTTGGTTTCTCCCCTGGACTGGACTAAGCCTGGGAGGGACATGCAGTGGCCAGCAGCTGCTCACTGGGATGCTTGCTGCCCCCTGTGGTCATTCGTGAGTATAACTGTCCCTGTTCTCTCACCCTCCGTTTCCATTTGATATGAAACAATCACGTTCCACACACATCCCATTCTCCTGGCACAACCAAACCCTGACTTTGCTTTAAGTTATGATAAGAGGAAGCTGCATATCAAATTTGGTGGTCCTAGCTGTTACTGTTAGAAGGAATGCTTGAACAGCTGGACTCATGGACAGACAGATGGACAGACACACATTTCTAAAATATACAGTAAGATTAGCATATTGGCCAGCCCTAGAGGATCTTCAAGCTTTGGAGAGCTTGCAGGACCTCTGTGCCAGGTAGGAAGGAGGTTCCTTTCATTTTCTTATAATCCCTGTAATGAAGACATGGCCTACAAGCACAGAGATATGGCACCATCTATCAGGGCCGGCTCGAGCCATTCCTGCACCCCAGGCAGCAGGTGTGCGACACGTGCGGTTCCACCCCTGGGCGCACAGCTCATGTGCGGCCCCGCCCCTCCCCCCGGCGCACCTTACAGCTGCCATCAGGTGCCCCCCATAGGTTGCCACCCCAGGCAGCTGCCCAGCTAGCCTCCCTGCCCCTTAATCCAGCCCTGCCATCTATTATAGATGCAGCCTAGAGCCACTCAAGAGGTTTTATTCCCATTGATGTAGGAACACGATGTCTCTGGGTGATGGTAGAGAGGGTACGTCTAGACTGCGAGGAACTATCAGGAAAAGATACACAAAATGCGCTCCGCATTTTGTGTAACTTTTTCCGATACTTTTGTCAGAAGATGCTTTTCCAAAATTTAGGCCATCTAGACTGGGTCAAATTTTAGGAAAAAAAATTCATTGAAGCATTTCCCATTGACCTACCTGCCTCCACACTCGAGTCAGATCAGCATAGTTACAGCACTTAGCAGTATGAATTTTTCACACCCCTGAGTGCTGTAACTATGACAACCTACATTTTAAGGGTAGACCAGGCCCTAGACTTGTGAGCCATATTATTAAATTCCAGCTATAGCAACTACATCAGAGACTAAGACATTAAAATAAAACCTTGGTCACAGGTTGTTTTCCTGAGTGATATGTGGATTTTTTGAGCTTTCTATATGACAGTGAACAGGCCAGTCAAAACTGATTTACAGGGAAAATGTTCATGCCTTTTGTGATCGTTTTTTAGTTGCATGAATTTTTGTGTTGTTCTGTCAAACTGTTTTGTATTTTGGCATTATTTTTATTGCTCCTGCAACAATTTCTGCAGTCACTTTCAAATTTCCCATACAGTAGTGAGGTTCCTTTTAAGTACTAATGGCCTTTGATGAATCCAGCCACACACACAAAAACATAAATACAGGTCACTCACAAGCTTATCTCTGTAACCACACAATCCTATGTTTCCCAATCCTCCTCCTTCTTGCTATTATTTGCAAACCCCACTTGAGTCTTGTTTGATATTTGAACTGTAAACTCTTTGGAGCACAGGGTGTCCTTTATACTATGTTTGTGCACATTGAGACCCTAATCCAGTGATCACCAACCAGTAGATCCGGATCTACCGGTAGATCTTGGTGCCTCTGAGGGTACGTCTAGACTGCAAGGAACTTTCAGGAAAAGATACACAAAATGCGCTCTGCATTATGTGTAACTTTTTCCGATACTTTTGTCAGAAGATGCTTTTCCAAAATTTGGGCCATCTAGACTAGGTCAAATTTTAGGGAAAAAAACCCTGTTTCAAAAGCCCCCTTCTTCCTCGTGGAAGCAAAAAAAAAGTAGAAGAGTGAACGTGTTTCCTGGACACTGTGAAGTTTTTTCGGGACACCTCTGGTATCCTGAAAACCCCCTGCAGTCTAGCCATACCCTGACAGATGATCCTGATTGGTTTGGCTAAGAAGTTATCAAGCACTGGCACTTCAGTTGCCCCTCTGCCCACTGTCATGCTGCTCCTGCCCTCTGTCTTGGAGCTGCCCCTCCTGGGTGCCTCCTGTTTGCTGTGCAGGGTGTGGGGGAGGAAAAAAAGGGGGAGTGCTGATGTCAGGGTGCCCTTCCTCCCTCCACACAGAGAGAAGGGGATGGAGAGAGCTTGGCAATGTAAATCTCTGTCACTCTCACACACTGTGTGTGTGTGTGTGTGTCTGTCATTCTCACAAACACACAGGCTGTGTCTAGACTGGCACGTTTTTCCGCAAAAGCAACTTTTGCGGAAAAACTTGCCAGCTGTCTACAGTGGCTGCTTGAATTTCTGCAAGAACACTGACTTCCTACTGTCTGAAATCAGTGCTTCTTGCGGAAATGCTATGCTGCTCCGGTTCGGGCAAAAGTCCTTTTGCACAAAGCTTTTGCGCAAAAGGGCCAGTGTAGACAGCTCAGATTTGTTTTGTGCAAAATAGTCCTGATCGCGAAAATGGTAAGCGGGGCTTTTTTGCACAAAAGCGTGTTTAGATTGGCACGGATGCTTTTCCACAAAAAGTACTTTTGCAGAAAAGCATCCGTGCCAATCTAGATGCTCTTTTCCGCAAATGCTTTTAACGGAAAACTTTTCCGTTAAAAGCATTTGCGGAAAATCACGCCAGTCTAGATGTAGCAACAGTGTCTTTCACTTTCATATCCTGACCCAACACATACATGGGGGCTGGGTCTACACTGGCACCTTTTTCCGGAAATGCTTAAAACGGAACAGTTTTCCGTTTTAAGTATTTCCAGAAAAGGAGCGTCTACATTGGCCCCGGAGTTACCGTTATAACGATGCGCTTTTCCGGAAAAGCGCGTCTACATTGGCGGCATGCTTTTCCGGAAAATCAGAAGCCCGGAGCCATTTTGAAGAGGGCAAAGGCCACCAGACCTTTCCAGGGGCGGGGCCAGAGCGCCGTTCAGACACTTGCTTAAAGGGGTCTTGCCAGACAGCTGTTGGTCTCCTGCTCCTGTGCCTTGGGACCTCTGCCAGGGACTGGCACCCTTAGCAGGTTCGGTGGTTGCCCTCTGAGTTTTGGGGACACAAACTGCTTTTCCCTGAGTTTTGTTTTTTCTGCCCTGCTCTGTCTGCTATGGAGCCGTGGGTGGCCATGTACCTGCTCGGGGCCCTGTTGCAGCTGTACAAGTGCCTGCTGCTCGTGCTGCAGGCCGGTGCCCTGCCGTTCATGTACCAGGAGGCAGAGATCGCCTTGGACTCCCTCACCAGGGAGGCCCTGGCAACCCTGTGGCATCAGCACCCCACCGTGGTCAGGCCCGTCTGGAGTTTGGAGAGCAGCACCGACTGGTGGGACCGGGTGGTCCTCGGACTATGGGACGACCAGCAATGGATCAGGAATTTCCGGATGAGAAAGCGGTCCTTCCTGCAGCTGTGCACCTGGCTCACCCCCGCGCTGCAGAGAGCCGCCACCCGGCTGCGTGCACCCATCCCTCTGAACAAGAGGGTCGCCATCACGCTCTGGAAGCTGGCCACACCGGACAGCTACCGCTCGGTGGCACAGCAGTTCGGGGTGGGAAGATCCACCGTTGGAGTGATCGTCGTGGAGGTAAATCCCAGGGGGAGTGGGATGGGGGGAGGGTGCTGCACTCCAGGCCCAAGGACAGCCAAGACTCCAGGCTGGGTCGCCCAGGGGTTTGGGCCGGCCCTCCCTTGCACAGGCCCGGTGGGCGGGGGGTGTGTGGGGAGGGGGGCCCTGGTGTGTGTGTGTGTGTGTGTGTGTGTGTGTGTGTGAGAGAGAGGACAGAGGGAATCAAGGGGGGGCCCAAGGGAGCACACACTCACCCCTGCCATATGTGTTGTGTTCCCTTGTGTTTCTCTGCACCCTTCTGCAGGTCGTCCACACCATCAACGATGTCCTGCTCCCGCAAATCATCCGCCTGCGCGAAGTGGATGATACCATGGCCGGCTTCGCTGCCCTCGGGTTCCCCAACTGCGGGGGAGCCCTGGACGCCACCCACATCCCCATCCAGGCCCCGGAGCATCGAGCGAGCCATTTCATGAACCGCAAGGGGTACTGCTCCATTGTTCTGCAGGCCCTCGTGGACCACCGGGGCTGCTTCCTGGACATTTACGGGGGCTGGTCCGGCCGGGCACACGACGCCCGCATCCTCCGGAACTCTGGACTCTTTCGCAGGTTGGAGGCGGGCACCTACTTCTCCCGACGGGACTTGACTGTCTGGGATGTGCCTATGCCCATCTGCGTCGTCGGGGACGCGGCCTACCCCCTGATGCCCTGGCTAATGCGGCCCTACACGGGGCAGCCGGACTGGAACCGGGCCCGGTTCAACAACCGCTTCAACCGGGCCCGAAACCCAGTGGAGCTCACCTTTGAACATTTAAAAGCCCGCTTCCGTTGTCTGCTCACCCGTCTCGAGATGGGTGAGCAGAATGCAACAGAGGTCCTGGCCGCGTGCAGCATGCTCCACAACATTGTGGAGCGCAGTGGGGAGGCCTTCCTCCCTGCATGGATGGCAGCCGAGGCACAGACGTTGGAACAGCCCGACACAGCTGCCATCCGCCAGGTGCGCCAGGATGTGATGCGCATCAGAGAGGCCCTGGTGGACATGTTTGCCCAAGCCCCGTACTACTCCCTCCCATCCCCTACCCTTCCCCACCCCCTCCCCTTACCTCCCCCCCAATTGTAAAGCACATCGGCCGTCATCGTGACTGTTCGTCGGGTGCGTCAGGCGTAGCTAGGGTTTTTCTTTTTAGTTTAGGCTAGGGTTTAGGCCACCATCGCCTGTCCTGAAGAACAGCCAAGAGGATTCGGGGTTCGTGTGGAAGGCTCAAGTCAGTGTACCTGATTCCAGTCGTCTTCTGTCGAGGGATCTCCTGGCTGTTCCTCTCCTGAGGCCCAGAAGGACCAAAGGATTGAGGTGGCCAGCAACACTACCCAATTGTCCTCCCTGTACCTAGACTATGTTTAATAATCTGTAGTGTGCATCTTTTAACCGTTCTTGCTTGTTTTTTACCTATGTAAATATAGTTTGTGGTTTACATTTTACTGAAAAGTCTCAGTATTTCTTTATGCGCCACAAACCAATGACCACTTACAAAGGGCCCCCCCGGTGATAGAGTAAAGAATTTGTTGTCCACAGTTTGTAACCCTGTTAAATTTAAGTGGCTAATTGGCATCTCAAATCATTTCTTACAGTTACTAGAGTAACACAATAACCAACACAAGAATGAACTGAAAACTTTTTATTTACAAGGGGGGGGAGACCTTCACCTGGGACAGGGAGGGGGGGGCAGTTACTGCGACGGGCGGCCCCTGCGAGCGCTCCTCCGGGGGCGGACCTGCACACGCTGGGCAGACTGCATTGGGGCAGGCTGCATGGGGAGGTGGGCAGGAGCAGGAGCTGGGGCAGGGGCAGGGGCAGGAGCAGGAGCTGGGATAGGAGCAGGGATAGGAGGGGGCATGGGCTGTGCTACGGGAGAGATGGCGGGGGCATGGGGTCCGGCCATGCCATAGTGGATGGCGTGCACTAAATGTGCCATGAGCATGTCCATCAAGCTGCGATTCCCTCTGCACTCAGTGAGGAAGGCAGCCCAGCCCTCCTGCCGCCACTGCAGGTCCCCCTGCACCCGCTCTGCAATAGAGCCCTGGATTACCTCCACGGCGGTCACATGGCGGCGCAGAAGCTGGTCCCTCTGACGCAGCCTGTGCCTCCGGGGTTGGCCAGCTGGGGATGCCGCTGCTGCCGCAGTGGAGGGTCTGGTGCTGGGTCCCGCTGCAGGGAAGAGAAGAAAGGACGGGTCAGTCAGGCAGGCCGTCCACTGTCCCCACCCCTCATGCCCGCCTCCCCTGAGCCCAGGTGACCCCACAGTTGTGTGGCTTGGGCCCACTCGGTTCCCCTCCTGCCCCCGTGTTGTATGTTGGCAAGGAGGACCGCCCCTGGAGCAGGGTCCTCCCTCCAGTATTGTAAGCACCAGTCTGTATCCTGGCCCCATGGAGGGCGGTAGGGTGCTTGTGCTGCGTTCACCTGTGGAATTCCCTGCCAGTGGAGACTGTGAAAAGCTTTGGGCTAATCACTGGTGTTTGACAGGGAGCGAGATGCATGCCCACACAGTGCCTGGGAGCACATCTGGCAGAGGCGGTCTGGGCTCTCAGATCCCCTTGCGTGGGATATCTCCTGGACGGAACAAGAAGAGTGACTGGGTGGCGGGGTATCCCATCCTTCCAGCAAAACTCAGGGGCCCTTGTCCCTCCCACTATCCCTCCCGCAAGGCCGGTAGCCCAGGGACATGTGTGGCCACAGTGGGGACTCCCCTCAGGCTGGCCCAGAAAGGTGTTCATCCGCTCGTAGTAGGGGCAGGCATCTGGTCCTTCCCCCCTGCCCTCGCTGGCCCAGACGTACCCCAGCCACAGCTCCTTGACTTTCGAGCGGACCTGCTCATAATTCCGGGCGGGGTGTCCCTGCTGCGCCAGGTTGTTGGCCAGCCACATGTAGATATCTACGTTCCGGCGCCTGGAGTGCAGGTCATGGAGACCCTCCTCCTCCTGCCAGAGGTCCAGGATGGTCTCCAGCTCCCTGGGGAGTCCAGGATGGGGCCCGCCATTTGCGGCCCCTGGGGGGGGGCCTCCTGAGCTGGGGGTGCAGGTGGCTCACCACCTGGAACTGCCATGCTGGGCAGCACAGCGGCACGTGGCAGAGCTCAGGCAGCAGGGTCTGCGGCACGCTCCTGCCATGTGTGCCCAGCAGCCTCCGAGCTCTTTAAGAGCTCAGGTTACCAGGAAGTCCAGTGCTCCTACGGGGTCTCGCGCTGTCCAAAGCGCTTTTTTCCGTTTCTTCTGCTTTTCCGGAAAAGCTGTCTACACTGGCCCTTTTCCGGAAAAGCTTTTCCGGAAAAAGGACTTTTGCCCGAGTGGGAGCACTGTAGCGTTTCCGGAAAAGCGGCTGATTTTGTACAGTAGAGCGTCGTTGCTTTTCCGGAAATTCAAGGGGCCAGCGTAGACAGCTCGCAACTTATTCCGGAAAAGCGGCTGATTTTCCGGAATAAATGGCCCAGAGTAGACACAGCCGGGAGGTTGTTGTTACTTCTTATACTATTTGCAAAGTGTGTTACTTTGGGGCTGTGTCTACACTGCACCCCTTTTCCGGAAAAGGGATGCAGATTAGACACATCGTTATTACAAATGAAGCGGGGATTTAAATATCCCCCGCTTCATTTGTATAAACATGGCTACCGCTTTTTTCCGGCTCGGGGCTTTGCCGGAAAAAAACGCCAGTTTAGACAGGAATCTTTCGGAAAATAAAGCCTTTTCTGAAAGATCCCTTATTCCTGATTTTAAGAGGAATAAGGGATCTTTCGGAAAAGGCTTTATTTTCCGAAAGATCCCCGTCTAGACTGGCGCTTTTTTCCGAGCCAGAAAAAAGCAGCAGCCATGTTTATACAAATGAAGCGGGGGATATTTAAATCCCCGCTTCATTTGTAATAACGATGTGTCTAATCTGCATCCCTTTTCCGGAAAAGGGGTGCAGTGTAGACACAGCCTGGGGGTTTGACTGGTCTGTGCATTTCATAATTTTCATTTCTTTCTTACACTTACATTTAATTCTTTGAGTAGGGAGTTCCAAAATGTCTAACCTGTCATGGCTGGAGTCATTATCCCTGTGATAATTGCTGCTCCTGGAAGAGGCTGTCATGTCCCTTCAGCCCCTGAGAAAGGCAGAGCAGGGGGTCTCCACATGCTTTGCTGTCCTTACCTGCAGACACCACTCCTGCAGCTCCCGTTGATCAGTAATGGAGAACTGTGGTCAGTAGAAGCTGTGGGCTCAGTGCCTATAGATGAGAGGCAGCACATGGCACCATGGAGCCATTGCTGTACATGCCAGTTGCTTTCAGGAGTGGTGCATGGCTAGTGCAAGAGTAAGCCTGCCTTAACCCACCCAGGAGCCATCTCTGATAAGTGGTGCCCAGCCAGAGCCTGTTTCCTGAACCCCTGTCCCAGTCCTGAACCTCCTCCTGCACCCAACCTCCTGCCCCAGACGTGAGTCCCTCCTATACCCAAACTCCTTCCCAGAGCTTGCACCCTGAAACTCCTCCTGGATCCCAATCCACCATCCTGGGCTAAGCCCGGAGCCCCTCCCACACTCCAAACTCCTTGGCCCGAGACCAGAGCCTGCACCCTCAACCTCCTACCCTCGCCTGATGAAAGTGAGTGAGGATGGGGAAGAAAGGAGATGGAGTGAGCAGGGTGAGACCTCAGAGAAGGGCTGGAGCAGGGGCAGGGCCTCAAAGAAGGTGAGGGAGAAGGAAGTGGGGCCAGGGTATCCGGGTTTGAGGTAGTTTTTACATTGCACTTAAATTGAAAAAGTGATCTTGTGGTTAAAAAGGTTGGCGCCCACTGTCCTAATCCTCCTTGGGTCTTTAAGTACTATTGCAATAATAATCAGTATTTAATAAATTCATACTCCAGTTAGAAATGCACATAGGCACTTGGACATTCACATCAAATGCAGGGAAGGACACAAAACAGAGAGGTAGGTAGTAACATACAGCAGCGCTAAACTGGATTTGGGGTTCAAATAAAGTTTGCCAGTTTAGGATTTAAATAAGCACTCTGTGATTTAGAAAGAAAAAAATAAAAATTACTTCACTAACTATAGTTTATATTCCTTTCCTTTAGCCATTAAGGACACCCACTTCAGCCATAGTCAAACTTTCAAAAGGTGAAATTCATTCAGGAGAAAAACAGCTCTTACAAAGTCATATTTTTTTATCCAAAATGAAATTCTGCCTCCCTTGGTCATGCAGGAGCCACAAGAAGACACACACAGATAGCCATGCACACAGCCCGCACCACACTCCAGGTCCCTCCCCCAGCAGAAGGGCCAGAGAGTGACACAAAGGGAGCTGCAGACACACCAGCAAAACATCTGGCCGGCCGCTGGCACAGAGCCGGTGAAAGGGACTCGATAAGTGTAAAGTCACTCTCGTTAACAACAGGGGCCCCCGGACACAATATAGTCATGCACGTGCAGCCTGAGAGATACAGCCGGACGCCCCTGCAGCAGGGCCAGTGCGTGGGGCGGGGGAGGGGACCGCACAGAAGGAAGCGCAGCGCGTCGAACCGGATAACGCGTGCCAGTGACAAATCGGGCCAGGTGGTGGGAGCCGAAATGAGCCTGGTCGCGTGCACGAGACAATAACCCGGGGGGCCATCAATTACAGGGCGCCTGTCCCGGTGTGAACAGCCGGCGGTTATCAGCGACAGGACCTGGGTAAATAACGCCCACCCCGCCTCCTCCTAACCCCCTGCGGGGGCGCATCGCAGGGCTTATCAAGGCTCACAACCCACAGAGGAAACAAAGCTCCCCAGTTCAATGGGTGTGGGGGGAGGGGTGGCTCGCTAATGCGCTGGCTCGTGTGTGCGGGGCGGTGCCGCTTCTTACCTTGCAGCCTGGCCCCGCAGGTACTCTGGGAGCCAGGCGGGCTAGGAGAGCGCGGTGCCAGCCCCTGCTGCCCAAAAGCAGGCTCAGGAAGCGAAAGAGTTAGCGCTGAGCCTGGGGGGGGGGGGGGGGGAAGGGTTTGACACGGGGCAGCCCCAGTAACACCTGTCCCACACAGGCGGGACTATTGGGGCTGGGGTGTTGGATACAGGGGATACCAGTAGCACCCCCTGCTTCCCAGAGGCGCGGAGATGGGGGTGTTTGATGGGGCATTCCCCCCAGTAACACCGCGACACCCACAAACGCGGATAGGGGGGTATTTGATGGGGCACCCCCCCAGTAACACCGCGGCTCCCCATACACGCGGATATGGGGTATTTGATGGGGCACCCCCCAGTAACTCCGCGGCTCCCCATACACGCGGATATGGGGGCGTTTGATGGGGGCAGCCCCCAGTAACACCGCGGCTCCCCATACACGCGGATATGGGGGTATTTGATGGGGCACCCCCCCAGTAACTCCGCGGCTCCCCATAAACGCGGATATGGGGGTGTTTGATGGGGCACCCCCCCAGTAACACCGCGGCTCCCCATACACGCGGATATGGGGGTGTTTGATGGGGCACCCCCCCCAGTAACACCGCGGCTCCCCATACACGCGGATATGGGGGTGTTTGATGGGGCACCCCCCCCAGTAACACCGCGGCTCCCCATACACGCGGATATGGGGGTGTTTGATGGGGCACCCCCCCCCCCAGTAACACCGCGGCTCTCCGTACACGCGGAGGTGGGGGGGGGGGGAAGTTTGATGGAGGTGCCCCAGTAACACAGCGACTCTCCACAGACGGGGATATAGGGGTTTGAGACAGGGGCACCCCAGTAACAGTGCGGCTCCCCAGGGTCGGATAAAGGGGAGCCCTGGCGCGCTGTAACACTCTCCCCACCGGCACGCAGAGGATGCGGGTCTGGGGCTTGGCCCACGTGGAAGGAGAATCCCGAGTCCCTCTCCCCCTCCCCCTCCCTTCCCGCCCAAGCAGGCAGGGGCCCGGGAGGGCTCTGACGGTCTTCGCCGCCCAGCCTCTCCCTCCTTCTCCCGCAGCAGGGAGCCGGGCTGGACGGGGCGGGCTGGGCGGTGGGTGGGAGGCTGGGCTGAGCGCTCCGCAGCCCCCGCGCTCCCAGAGCCAACTTGGGGGAGGCGCGAGGTGTCCTCCCGCTTCCTTATAAATCCGGGCGGGCTGTGGCTGCAGCAGCAGAGGCGGCAGCAGCGCCTGGCCCCGCAGACCCGGAGCCGCGGATTCCCTCCCTCCTGCCCGGATCCGGCGTCGCAGCGGCTGCAGCAGCAGGGACCGTCCCGCCCGGGCAGCGCGCACCATGGGGAGCTGCGAATTCCTCCTGCTCGCGAAGCCCCGCTCCCTCCTCTCGCTCGGCCTCTTCGCCCTGGTGCTGCTGGGGGCGCACGGGGGCGCCGCGGCTCCCTTGCCGTCCAGCGGCGGCGCCTCCCCGCTGGCCAAGATCTACCCCCGGGGCAGCCACTGGGCGGTGGGTAAGTGTCTGAGCCGCGCAGGGAGCTGGCGCATTGGCCGGGGGTGGGGGAGGCTTTTCTCCAGGCGCTGCCGCGCTTCGTGGTCCCGTTAGAAACTTTGGACGAGCTAGTTTCCCGTCCGCGTACAGCATCCGCCTGTCTGCCTGCCCGAGGGTCTGTCTGTCCGCCTCGCCTCCATGTGCCACTGCCCACCCGATCCCACCGCTCGCCCCGGCCCCTCTCCCGCGCTCCTGGCAGCTGCGCCCTCGGGTCCTGAGCCTCGGAAAGTCTCCGGGAGGGAGCACACGGGCTGCTCCCAGGCGGCGATGTATGGCTTGAGGTCCAAGCCTCAGTCCCCGAGCACGCCAGCCCCGGGTGTCCCGGTCTGCGGGCGTGTTAGACACGGCGGCCAGGAAGCGCCTGGCTTTGTGCGTGCGGCGGGGGAGTGAGTCTTCCCTGGCCAAAGCAGGTGGCGTGACGAGATGCTCTCTTGGGCGACTCGGGGGTTTAAAGGGCTTTCAAGTAACCGCGCTAATGAGCCCCGAGACAGGTCCCGGGCGAGGCTGAGGAGCTCTGTCTCCGCGGCGCTGAGCGGTGTCCCCGGGGCGCAACTAGTGGTGGGTGAGAAAACACACGTTTGCGATTGGCACACGCGACAGCTGAGCTCGAAAGCAACTCGCCACAGCCAAGCGAGCCTACCACCTTTCAGCCCTTGGGCTTGCGTTAATGGCACTCGCTTCCCAGTGAAGTCCAAGGTAGCGCTCCCTCGGACCCCAAGGGGCCGCTAAGCAGGTTGTTCCCGGGATCAGGGGAGCTGGAACAATTTGTCTTGTGGGGGCGCTGGGAGCCAGTGAACCAAACTGTAAACCCTGGATATGAGGGAAACCACCTCAAGTCAGTGGGTGCAGCAGCATCCCGCCCTTGTCTCTAATTCCAGCACCTCACCTGTGATGCCCTGGAGAGCAGCTGCTCATCCCTAAAACAAGCCTGTCAAAGGACATGGCTGGATAAGGCTCAGCAGCTGCTGCTTGCCCCACAGATCTCCTCTATTCTGGCACAGCACCCAGTGCTGTAGTATTGAATACGCAAGACATTAGCCACATGTGGCTATTGGGCTGGTTGAGTGTGGCTAGTTCACTATAGCAGTAGCCACAGAACCAGCTGGACACCAGGGGCCTAGAGCCAGCAGAGACGACCTTTGTAGTCTGTGCTCCAGTCCATGAGTGGGGCTTTTGGTCACAAGGGTAATTAATAATAATCAGTCTAAAACTGGCTTTCATCAGAGCAGTTGAGGTGAGTGGAGGTGGCAAGTGAGGAGATTCCCATCCTCTCATGGGAATGTTTGTCAGGAGGTATCTGAGATCCATCAGACCAGACCCTCTGTCGGACAGGGAGCTGGAGAAAGGTATAACTATAAAGGATTCCAATACATTAGGTTGATGGAACAGTCCTTCTTACTAGAAAGACCAGGTGGGTGAGAGAATAGTTTTTATTGGCCCAACTCCTGGTTTTGGGCTCCCCAGAGCTCTTCTGCAAGGCAAGAGGAGCTGGCTTCAGTCACTGATGGCCATGGTCCTGCTCTTTTGTGTTGCTCTGGAGGGGGGTGTAGTTTAATTTGGAAGCGGGCAAATGTCCAGCTAGATACTGGGTTCCCACAAGCAACCTGCTTCTCTTAGCCCCACTAGCATGGGCATTCTGCTCCATTGTGCAGTGTTGGTTTGTAGGCCTCTCTGTCTATTTACACTGTTGGCTTTAATGGACAGAATTGTTTCCTTTCCTCTGCTTCTCCTGACCAATGGCCACAGAGCTCTACATCACATTATCAGCCATGGCAGGGGAGGACAGGGACGGGAGCGAAACACTACTCCAGCCCACAAGCAAGGGGTGTGACCACAGAGCTGCTAATTCATCTTTGCAAAGTTCAAAGGGAATCGAAAGTTTGCAAAGTGCTCAGATAAATGTATCTCTGGGTATGTCTCCATTACAGAGAAGATCAAAGCTTCCGCTGTTGATCTTCCAGGGTTCAAATTAGAGGATCTAGTGAATACACGCTAATTCGAACTGAGGGGGGCACTCCGGGAGATGCTAGTAGTCCTGCTTCCATGAGGAGTAAGGGAAGTCTAAAGGAATCAATTTCCTGCAGCGTGGACAGCGACACAAGTCTAGTTAAGGAACTTCGACTTCAGCTACGCAATTAATGTAGCTGAAGTTGCATGTCTTAATTCGACTTTATGCTGTAGTGTAGACGTACCCTCAGAGAGTGAGATCCAAGGGGCGATAAGCCTCAATTAATACTTACTCAAATTATTATTTCCTAAAGCAGAGTCCTGACTTCCCCTCCATTCATTTCAGAAGTCAGTGTTGTTGCCCCCAGCATTTCTCTTTTGCAGTAGAGTCTTGCCTGCAGTTTGTGGACCACAGCCAGTGTCATGGACATGAAACCTAGAAAACTGAAGTTTAGCTTTTTGCCCTAACAACTGCAGTTTAACATGGTAGGAAGAGCCATATTCTGCTGCTGAAATGGCAGCTTGGGTGTGAGGAAAGGAATTAAAACATTAACCCTCTCCTTCAGCTCTTCAAGCCTGCTTTCAGCTGCCTCTCTTTAATTCTCCTCACCCCTCCCTGGTGCCTTATTATATTTGTGTTCTCATCAGTATGTCCCCACCCATTTCATATAATGAGCATAGGGACTTTTTGTGTGAATGTCTCAGCTGTGCCACAATGGGAGTTGGTGTGACATTTGCCCCAAAGCCTTCACTGTCCAATCAGAATGTGGCTTTGGACATTCACACTTTAATTAATGTTTGGTTAATGTCATGATATTCTGATTGTTCTTATAGGACATTTAATGGGGAAAAAAAGCACCGGAGATTTCCCCTATGTTTATGAAGAAGAAAATAAGATCCCATTTTCAGCATTACCTGAAAATGCCAAGCAGTTGGGAGATTACCTGCAATGGGAAGAAACATTGAAGAATTTGCTACGGCTGTTGGAAGGGAATGAAAACAGAAGTGCTCAGATCCTAAGGGAAGAGCTTCCATGGTATACCAAGAACACTTGGGAGACAGATGATGACAGCAGCTTGAAAGATGTAAGTTTAAAACAAGAAGGTACTGTAAATATAATTTTAAGACAAATTAGTTCCTAACTCTGGGGTTATTGGTAAAGCTGGTGGAACAATTTGTAATGACCAGCTAAGTCAGTGAATGTATCCCTTATTCCTGACCACGTATTGTCATTGAATAGATTATACCTTTTATGAATGTACTTATTAAAACAGCTCAGCAAATATTTTGTAAACTTCAGCCTATGGTTTGGATGAAAAATACTTGATGTGAATATTTTTTCTAGTACTGTGATTTATCTGTACAGGCAGTCCCCAAGTTACGTGGATCCGACTTATGTCGGATCCGCAGTTACGAACGGGGCTTTTCTCGCCCCGGAGGATGGGAGCGGCGGGACAGCCAGATGAGCCGCGGTCCCACCGCCCGCGTCCTCCGGGGTGAGAAAAGCTGCTCCCCGTCTCCCTGGTCTGCTGGTCAGACCAGGGAGACGGGGAGCAAACCCTTGGAGAACGCCCGCAGCGGGACAGCTGCGGCACGCCTGGGCCGTCCCGCTGCGGGCGTCCTCCGCGGCTTTGCTCCGCGTCTCCCTGGTCTGACCAGCAGACCGAGGAACAAAGCCTCGGAGGCCGCCCGCAGCGGGACAGCCGCAGCGCGCCTGGGCTGTCCCGCTGCGGGCGTCCTCCGTGGCTTTGCTCCCCATCTCCCTGGTCTGACCAGCAGACCAGGGAGACGGGAAGCAAAGCCTCGGAGGCCGCCCGCAGCGGGACAGCCGCGGCGCGTCTGGGCTGTCCCGCTGCAGGCGTCCTCCGCGGCTTTGCTCCGCATCTCCCTGGTCTGCTCGGGGGGGGGGGGGTGCAGCTACTGCCCCCTTCCTCCCAGCAGACCAGGCTTTTCTGCCCACGACGCCAGGGGTAGAGCAGCTGGAGCACTGCTGGGTTGGTCCCGCAGCGCCGCTCCTCAGCGCTACTGGACCAACCCGGCAGCACCCCAGCTGCTCTGCTCCAGGCATCCTGATTCAGCCGCTGCTGGTCAGTTTCAGCAGCGGCTGAATCAGGACGCCTGGGGCAGAGCAGCTGGGGTGCTGCTGGGTTGCTCCAGTAGCGCCGAGGAGCGGCGCTACTGGAGCAACCGAGCAGCACCCCAGCTGCTCTGCCCCAGGCGTCCCCAAGTCAGCCGCTGCTGAAACTGATCAGCGGCTGACTACAGGAAGCCCGAGGCAGAGTTGCTCGGCCCCCGGCTTCCTGGAATCAGCCGCTGATCAGTTTCAGCAGCAGCTGACTTGGGGACGCCTGGGGTTCTTAATTTGAATCTGTATGTAAGTCAGAACTGGCATCCAGATTCAGCCGCTGTTGAAACTGATCAGTTTCAGCAGCGGCTGAATCTGGACGCCAGTTCCTACTTACATACAGATTCAACTTAAGAACAAACCTACAGTCCCTATCTTGTACGTAACCCGGGGACTGCCTGTATTATACATGTGTCCCAGTCATTGCCAAATGCTATACAAACACACAACAAGATGTAGTTCCTGCACTTAAGAGTTCACAATGCACTCTGAAAACCTGTGCAAATAATTGGAGGGAACCACCAGGGAGGAAGATTAAGGATGATAACAATTGGATCACATGATGATTACATAGGGGACCTATGGTCAACCTCAGTGGTTTTGTATTTTTAAAAACACAAACTAGATATCCCTAACTATTGCCCAGTCTGCTTGTCATTAGCAAGCTGATTTAGTTAAATTGTCAGTATTCCTCTTTCATATATTTGAACTTCATGAGTGGTCATCTGTATCACTTGATATTATTTCCATCATCTAATATTATGACCTAACTGCTGCCATTCAAAACAAATTTCACTTTAGCGCAAAATGGGAATTTGGGGCTAGATTCAGAAAGGGAATGGGTAGATTGCATATGTGTTTGTGCAGATGTTAGCATCACAAAGGTCCATCCAAGTATGCATCACCATGCACTGCCACCTACTGAATATACACATAAACATGTTTTACTGGGATGGGAAGAATCTTAGGCTATGTCTAGACTGACATGATTTTCCGCAAATGCTTTTAACAGAAAAGTTTTTCTGTTAAAAGCATTTGCGGAAAAGAGCGTCTAGATTGGCACGAACGCTTTTCCACAAAAGCACTTTTTGCGGAAAAGCGTTGGTGCCAATCTAGACGCGGTTTTGCGCAAGAAAGCCCCGATCGCCATTTGCGCCAGAGGGCTTTTGCCCGAACTGAAGCAGCATAGCATTTCCGCAAGATCTTACATTAGATCGTCAGTGTTCTTGTGGAAATTCAAGCTGCCAGTGTAGACAGCTGGCAAGTTTTTCCGCAAAAGCAGCTGCTTTTGCAGAAAAACTTGCCAGTCTAGACGCAGCCTTACTGTATGAAGTTAAAATATAGTAAGCAACACGCTTTGGATATTTTGTGCTAGGAATGGAAAACTGCACAATATAATAATAGCCAGGATGGATAGAAATGGTATCCCTAGCCTCTGTTTGTCAGAGGCTGCAAATGCGTGATAGGAGAGGAATCACTTGATGATTACCTGTTCTGTTCACTCCCTCTGGGGCATCTGGCATTGGCCACTGCCAGAAGACAGGGTACTGGGCTAGATGGACCTTTGGTCTGACTCAGTATGGCTGTTCTTATGTTCTAAGACCATATTACTAAATTTACTTCTGTCAGGTATGATAACACGTGGAATTTAGTTAGGCTTTTTCCCTATAAAGATGCATTATTATTTTATTGATGTCCACAATGTACGAGGCATTTTCCAAACATAAATGATACAGTCTTCTACTTGAAAAACTTACCCTCCAAAGACAGACATATGGTGGGGGAAGGAATACAACATACAAATGAGTAAAGAAGCCAAATGAACATAGGCCTTTGAATGGGTTCCAATTATTTGTAACTCAATGGCTGTCTATTGGTGATAGAGCATTTTCTAAAGAACTTCATTAGTTTCATCCCATTAAATTTTGTAAGTTTATTCCATAAGAAAGTGTGGAGGGCAATCTTGAGATTACATTTTAAATTAACATGTATAGCATGAGCATAGATTTGCAGGATTATTAAAGGCAGAAAGCCATAGCGTACGCATAGTAATTTCATTGTTCCCTATATATATTTAAATGTTACTTTTAATTTGGATTTTTTTAAATATATCTAGAGTTTAAAAACAAGAAGCAGAAGGTTGCTCTGGGTTCATGTCTGGCTCATATACTAGAATCAGGCCCCTGCTGCTTGATTTGTACAGTCTTGTTTTCTGTCCTTGTAGCTGAAATCTCCCATTGCTATTATTGTGTTCCAAGCACAATTATTTCTCTATTCCTATTGTTGCCTCCTTCTTCTCATATTGTGACTGTCAGGTCAGGGAATCTACTATGCATGTTCTTCATTTTTATGATCTTGAATGTCATGTCCTAACAATTCAGCCTTGTTCATCATTCCTCCAAGGGTTTGATTTTTGTTTTACTGTCAAGTTTTTCTGACTTAGTTAATTTCACAACAGGCAAATCAACACCAAGCCAAAACTAATCTGTAGCAATTGCTTTGTTTGTTGTTCTAAGGCTTTGCTCTTGCAAGTTGTCGCAAGTGTAATCCAAAAGTAAATTCTAAAAATGAACTCACTTTCCAACATTAATTTGAGGTTATATAAATAGAATTATAATTCTGCATAACTCTTTGTTGGACCTTGGTTATCATTTATCAAGCTAACATTGGGAGCAAGTATTAGAAACGTATTTGTTGTATGGAATAGATGCAGTGAACAATTACCTATGTCTACACTGGTGTTGTCTTGCTCAAGAACAGCTGTTCTTGCACAAAAACTACACTGCATGCGCGTTCTTGCGCAAGTAAATTTACAGTCTAGCGTCAGAAAATAGGGCTTCTTCCGGAAGAGTTATTCCTCTCCCCACAAGGAATAAGCTTCCTTGCGCAAGAGCTCTTCCCTTGCGCAAGAGGGCAATGTAGACCGGCAACATGAATTTCTTGCGCAAGAAACCCCTATGGCTAAAATGGCCATCAGAGCTTTCTTGCGCAAAAGAGCGTCCACACTGCCATAGATGCTCTTGGGCAAAAGCACATCTCTTGCGCTCTTGTGGAAGACTTTTTGCACAAGAACTCTTCCGCAAAATAGTTCTTGCACAAGAAGCTGCCAGTGTAGACGTAGCCTTATAGGTAAGGCTTATTGTGTCAGCATGTGACTTTTGAAAGTCTGTTCTGTAAGTATTATTTACTTTTCTTTATTAGATGATGGAGTATCTGCTTCAAGTTATGAATATGAAAGAAAGCACTCCAAGTTGAAGCGACAATCTTCCAACCTCGAAGAAATAGAATAGTATCCTTAAGAGACTTATGTTTCACAAACACTTAATTGTAACAGATAATCAACAAGGTTTCTTTTGTGTAAACAAGATTACTTTTGTGTAAAATACTTAAACACTTGTATTCTTGTATGTTACTGCATTGACTAAACTCTTCTCTTTTTTTCCCCTCCAAGCTGCATTTTCTCCTTTTCACTGCTTTGATGTAAATAATTGTCCAGGAAGGATCTTCCAGTTATCTGACTTCCCTCTCTAACCAGTTCATCCCTAGGTTAAAACTACATGACATTTCAACAGTCACAATAAATAATAACAAAGGCCAATTTTCTGCTTTTATCTGAGTTACAGAACGCCCACTGGCTGTGCTACAGACAGTAACAAATAAGCAATGGGGAAATTCATTACTTATAAGACAAGATCCACAGCTGTATAAATTAACTGAATCCCATGGAGCTATACTGATTTATACCAGTCAGGATCTGTCCATCTGTTTCATTGACCCTAAGGCTCCGTCTACACTGTCAGGTTTTTGCGGAAGAGAAAATGCAAATGAAGTGCTCATTAGCATTTCTCGCACTCTCATTTGCATAGTCTTTTTCGATCCTTTTTGCAGAAGAGGTTTTTGCGGAAAAAAACACAGTGTAGATGGGGCCATTTTGTACAAAAAACCTCTTTTGCACAACAACCCTTATTCCTTATTTTGAGGAATAAGGTTCTTGCACAAAAGGGTATTTTGTGCAAAATGGCCCCGTCTACACTGCAGTTTTTTTCCCCACAAAAACCTCTTCTGCAAAAAGGAACGAAAGAGACTATGCAAATGAGAGTGCGAGAAATGCTAATGAACGCTTCATTTGCATTTCCTCTTCCTCAAAAAACCTGACCGCGTAGACGGAGCCTAAGAGTGTGTTTTCAATGAACTGAGAGCCAGATAGTCTTACATAGATGTGAAAGACCCAAACATAGGTATTTCTGCCACCCAGACAGTCTAAGCACTTATCCACCCAGTCTAAGCACTTATCCACCTAGACAGTCTAAGACCCTATATTCTCCTGTGTGACAAACAAATGACATTTCCAGTGGGCCTACAGAGTGGAATGTGGAGGGGAAGCAGGGTATCACACACAAATGAGGATGGGGTAAGGTTCTCCATTCAAAGTGCAGTTCCATGTTGTTTTAATCAGGGCTGGATTAAGACATGCCGAGGCCCTAAACCAGGGGTGGGGACACTAAGCCCCAGGGGCTGGATGCGGCCCTCCAACTTGCCTGGATCTGGCCCCCCAAGGCTTGGGGCCCCACCCAAGCATTAGGGATCCTGCACTAATGCTCTAGCTCTGCCACCCACCATTCTCCTGTGGGGCTGGAACACACAAAATCATAGACATATAGGATCATAGAACACTAGAACTGGAAGAGTCTTGAAAAGATCATCAAGTCCAGCCCCCTGCCCCCATGGCAGGACCAAGCATGGTCTATATCATCCCTGACAGATGTCTGTCGAATCTGCTCTTAAATAGCTCCATAGATGGAGATTCCACAACCTCCCTAGGCAATTTATTCCAGTGTTTCACCATCCTGACAGGAAGTTTTTCCTAATGTCCAACCTAAACCTCCCTTGCTGCAGTTTAAGCCCATTGCTTCTTGCCCTATCATCTGAGGCCAAGGAGAACAATTCCTCCCCTCCCCCCACCCGCCTCCCTGTGACACCCTTTTAGATACCTGAAAACTGCTATCATGTCCCCTTTCAATCTTCTTTTTTCCAAACTAAACAAGCCCAATTCTTTCAGTCTTCTTTAATAGCTCATGTTCTCTAGATCTTTAATCATTCTTGTTGCTCTTCTCTGGACCTTCTCCAATTTCTCCACATCTGTCTTGACATGTGATGTCCAGAACTGGACACAATACTCCAACTGAGGCCTAATCAGCACAGAGTAGAGCGGAAGAATGACTTCTCGTGTCTTGCTTACAACTCTCCTGTTAATGCATCCCAGAATCATGTTTGGTTTTTTTTGCAAGAGTCACACATTGACTCATATTTAGCTTGTGGTCCACTATGACCTCTAAATCCCTTTCTGCAGTTCTCCCTCCTAGACTATCACTTCCCATTCTGTATGTGTGAAACGGATTGTTCTTTCAAGTGGAGCACTTTGCATTTGTCCTTATTAAACTTCATCCTATTTACTTCAGACCATTTCTCCAATTTGTCCAGATCTTTTTGAATTATGACCCTATCCTCCAAAGCAGTTGTAACTTCTCCCAGCTTGGTATCATCTGAAAACTTAGTAAGAGTACTCTCTATGCCATCATCTAAATTGTTGATGAAGATATTGAACAGAACCAGTCCCAAAACAGACCCCTGTGGAAACTCAATTGTTATACCCTTCCAGCATGACTGTGAACTGTTAATAACTACTCTCTGAGAATGGGTATCCAGCCAGTTATGCACCCACCTTATAGTAGCCCCATCTACAAGGCGGGGCCCCCCTAGACTCTGGCGTGTGAGGGGAATGCGAGGCATCTTTTTCTTCTCAGTTGGAGAGCATGTCAGTGAGGGTTTGGGGGTTTTCTGTGGGTCAGAAGCCCCCCGATCCAAAATATGTTCCCCGTCCCTGCCTAAACTATGTCAAGTGGTCCCATAGCATTACCAAAAATGTGTACTAATTAACAGAAAGGACAATGAAAATAGAAATAATAAAGTTTTTTATATACACTGGTACATAAGCAAGGATACAATTAAAAACTAGTCCTTTTTAAAATTGTACTTAGAAGCCCATCATAACTGGAGGTCAGAATCTATAGCTTGCTTAATTTGTACATAAATCTGGCACAGGCCCTAATTCACCATGAACCAGAAACATAGTGGAGTAAGGCAGTGACCAGCCCCTAAAAATTCCTGAACATCTCAGCCTGAACAGTCCTTCCCTTAGCTGCACTGTCCTTCAGGTTGTATATTGGCCAAGCAAAGCAATCTGCTTAGCAGAAGGAGGCCCTTGCACTCAATTGGAGGATTGCACACAGAGTCCCACCCAACCAAAGGAAACAAGGTCCCACAGTAGGACAGCCAGACCACGAAGAGTACAAATAATTTCTCTATGCAAATGACTGAACAATGTGGGATGACCTATGAAAATGCATAATCAGGCTAGACAATATGACTCGTTACACTTTATAATTATACACTAAAATATCCAGATAACAAAAATAATTCCTAGGAGACTTTTGTTGCAAAGCAAAGCAAACCCTGATTTGAGCTCACATTACTACATTTCACATTGAACAATCCACCGTGTCTGTGGAATAATCACTTGAATGAGACAGACATGACTCCATCCAAAGAGTTAGGTACAAATGGCTTTGATCAGAAACAGAGGTGCTTTCAATAAGATTGTATGGACACTTGCGGGGGAACTGGTACTAGCACATAGAGTGCACATAGTCATGATACTAAACAAAATGAACTGGCTTGTGCTTTGGTGTTAGCTTTTAGAAGTTTTTGATTCCCCTTCCCCCCTCAAATTAGCTCCCAAATAAACACACACCCTTTGTCATCCCTGGCACCCATGAAGAGGTAGTGTCAATGAAGTGAAAACTGTCTTCTTCTGCTAATGGAATGTTGAAGTCATCATGCCTCTGTTGATAAATTGCATAGCCAATTGCTCAGTCATACTTTGGTTTATCACAAACGTGACAAAGCTCCTTTTCCATCTTGGTGGGTTCAGTGCTTCCAGGAGGCCTGCTTGCCTCAGAAGCTCACAGTGGCCCTCAATTTAGACACTTTCCCTAGAGGCACAAACTTGCCATTTATTTAGCTACCTTCATCATTGGCCAGCATGGGAAAAAGAGAGGACACCACTCTGCTGTCCCTCTGGATGAGGGACCAGTCAGACTCTTCCCCAAATTAGCCTTTCCCCTGTGGTATGACACCCTGTCCAGATCAACTCTCCTATAGTGAATTGGGAGTTGGGAAATGGGGGGAACGTGGGCCTGCCTTCTACTCTGGGTTCCAACCCAGAGACCCTGTGGTAGCAGCTGTTTATAATATCCCCTGTATCAGCTGCATGACAGCTACTTCCCCACAGCCTCTCCCAGCACCTTCCTTAGCACAGGCTGGTTCCTGATTGAGTTCATATCTCCAAACCTTCCATAGCTCTTTCTTACCCCCTCCCTCCTCAGCTCCTTATGCACAGTGAGCTAACAGAAGGGGAGTATTTTTAACCAGTACCAGCTGGTTCTTACTTGACTCCAGGTGTCCTGATCAGACGGGGGAAATTGGTTTGAGAAAGTTCCCGGTGAGCACTGGCTCCAACCTGTCCCCTCCGCTCCCCCTGCTGCTGCCTCTGCACTAGGGGAAAGGGGGGCAAGCAGTTCCATGGAAGCCAGTACACACAGTGCCCCTCATGCTACTACCTCCGACACATAGGCACAGTGTGTGGGGGTGGGGTGTAACCGTGAAGTTTAACCAGTGAGCCCAGGCTCATCAGTTCACCATTTACATGTTTACACTTTCACATCCCTAGTTGTAACAGAGATGACCTTGCAGTTCTGGAAGCCCTACAGTTTTGATGGTTTGTTGCAGAGAGGCTTCTTTGTGCTGGTAGACTGGGTTATGTGTACAGGGTGGGGCCTCAATTACACCAGCTGAGGATCTGGCCCAAAGCCTGAAGAGAAAATAATATAAATTTCCCCTTTTATTGATACCTCCAAAAATAGAAATGCCCCTTCCCCGCAAGCTCATGAGCTGGTTTCTTTGTGGATACACGAGCAGAAAACTACCATGTCCCTGCCCTTGCTGCTCACTACTTGTGGGTATGTTATTGCCTCCTTGGATATCAATCTGCTGAAAACACCTTGTTCCTGGAAACAGGCAAAGATATTTTAAGTCTTCACTCCACTCCATCAAGATGTTTGGCGCTTTTGCATTTGCTTTTACCACCCCCTACTTGATGTGATTCCCGGCGTCCTCTTTCAAAGCAGCTTGCCTAAGTGCAGATTATTGTGCATGTGCATGCAAGCCTGCTGCCTTCTACTTCGACAGCCCTCCAACTGCTATCCCACACCACTTTGAGGGCATCCATGACTGATCTGTCCATTTACCTGCATTAGGGTCAAGTTGTCTGGATGTCTCCCTTCATGGGACCATTTGCTCCTGGATTTGAAGATAGCAACCTTGCAGCACTATTACTCCAGCGGCTTTAGCGTGTGTCTCAAGCAGCCTCTTGTCACCATGGTAAAACCCAGGGTCGCTTTGCAATCTGGAGAAGGCAACTCCTGTGACCAATCACTGCAATAATAGAAACTTTTTGTGATGATTGCAAAGCAGATGGCTGAGAAGAGTCTCAGTGAGGATGTCTAAAGATAAAACAGCTAAGAAAAACATACATAAACCCAGGGAAGACTGAAAAAGGCCTTTGGTGCACATGTAGCTTGCTAATTTTATGAGGGACTATACAGGATTTTTTGCTGGCACATCACTACAGAACCCAGGGTCTTTGTGGTACTGCTACCACTGCCACCACTCAAACTTCCTCAACAGGGGGCTGGCAGAATGTCACGCAGCCTGTTGGGAGATGTCTAAACAGCATTTTGGACCTTGTGGGAGTGAGCATGCTAGCAGTCTAGACTTGGGCTAGCAGGGTTTGCATTAGGATTCAAAAAATAGCTGTGTTGACTTTTACACTTACATTGTAGCTAGGGTTGGAACTTGGTCTCTGAAGCCTAGGAAGTGTGTATGTGTGTGTGAGCAAGGGTGGGGGCTTCAAAGGCTAGGCTGTAGTGTGAGCAGTAACTTCAAAGTGCTGTCTACACTGGGCTATATTACAGTGTGAGCACAAGCTTTGCTAGCCCCTGTCTGTCAGCCCCAGTTAGGAGGCTCACTGCTGGGGGCTCTGAAAGTCATAATCCCTTTCTGAGCTGGAAAGAGACTGCCGTGTAGAGGCTAGTCAGAATCCCCACAAGTGAATAAGGGAATAAGCATCTGGAAGGGCCTGTGGAAAACCCAATGGCCAGCGTATTAACACCTAACCAAGAAGCACAGACTCTGCAAGGCAGCAGAGAAGAAAAGACTGGAACAAAGGAGAAAGAGAAGTATCCAGTGCAGATAGACAGCTCTTAAGTGGCGGGGGGATGGGGCGGAGGGGGGTGTCTCTGGGGCTGAGAGAAGAATGGGAACAAAGAGGGTGAGGATAGGCTGTGGGAAGCAGGAAGAAGGCTCCTATCTTCTCAGGCTAAGCCAAAGACTTTCAGACCTTCTGTGCCAGGTAACTTACTTTGTTTTGAAAAGGCTGCCCAGTGTTATGCTGACCCTGAACATTACATTCTGAAGGGTTAGAAAGTCACCCACAGAAATCTGGCTCAGCCAGGGATTGCTGGAGTCTGAAGACCCAGCTCCAGAGTTGTGTCAGCCCCAGGACACTGCAGGACAATGTGAATCCTAGGAGTCAGCAAAGGAAATGGAGACTCACAGGACACTGATTAAAGGCTGAGGCCAGGCCCTGTCAAACTAACTGGTTGTCTAGTCAGTTTCTGTTGAAGCCAGTGCAAGCGTTGCCTTTGATGTTAGTGTGAGCTGATTTGGCCCTTTACTTGGTACATTTTCTATGCTCTATATTATCATGCTTCATGAGGACAATATTAATCCATTAATAATACACTTTAACCTCTTTAAACCAGCAACCCCAGGAAATGATTTGCTGGATTAAAGATTTTTCCAGATCAGGGTGGGCACTGTGGTGTCTGGGTATAAAGGGATGGGGCACCTACCTGCCACCCCTCTCCCAGGGGCACATGTGGCTCCACACTCCCTGCTGCTCTCAGGTACCACCTCCCACCACTGAAAAGCCTCAGAGGAAGCAACTCTGTAAGCTGCTGTTCACCCATTTGGGGTGGAGGGGGAGTGGCAGCTCACAGAGCCACTTCCTCCTCCATACCCAGGGTGTTCCCAGATTGGGGACACCCCGAGTATGGAGATTTAAGTGTATCTTATGTTGCTGTTGGTTTCTCTTGTTCTAAAGTAGCGTTTCTCAAAGTGGCTGGTCCACAGACCCACTCTGAGAAACCTGCTAACTGGCTGCAGTCACAAAGCCTCATGGCTCCCATTAGCTGCAGTTTGCCAATGAGATGGGAACCACGGGAAGTGGCATGGACTGGGTTGCTGCTTCTCGTGGTTCCCCTTGGCTGCAAACAGTGAACCAGAGCCAATGGGAGCCATGAGGCTGCGCGGCTGCAGAGCCGGTAAATAAACACATGGGAGCGGCCAGTTAGCAGGTTTCTCAGAGTGGATCTGTGGACCACTTTGAGGAACACTGTTGTAAAGCATCCCAACCTCACAAAGACTAATGGGGAGAGAGGCCTGAAGCAAGAGCTTCAGCATTAAAAGAGAATATTCAGCAGCTTGAGTAAGGACTAAATTAACTGAGGGTAGCATGAGATTCATAAATCTCTTATGTGGACAGGTTTAAAGCTGCAAATTCATTTAAGTATGGAGATTAACCGCTTGCTTGCTTTTCTGTCACTCTTTTGTTGGTCTAAGGGCTTGGCTACCCTACTGCTTAAGTCAATGCAATGTATATTACTCATGGGTGTGAAAAAGCCACACACACACACACACACACACACACACACCCAAGCTAAGCAAGTTACATTGACCTAAGAGCTGTACAGTACTATGTTAGTGGGAGATGTTCTCCTGTTGACATAGTTTCTGTCTCTCATTGAGGTGGAGTAATTATGCTGATGGGAGAGCACTCTCCCGCCGACATAGCATGTCTTCACTAGAGGCGCTACAGCAGTGCAGCTGTATTGGCCCTGTGCTGATGTAGTGCGACAGTGTAGACCAGCCCTTAGCATCAGCCAATGGCTGCTGAACTCTACATCTAGCTTTCTACCTATCTTCATTTTTTAAAAAGTCTCAAATGGGTAGCTGTGTTAGTCCTGTGGCACCTGGGAGACTAACAAATATATGGGCTTATGAGCTGTCACAGGTAAAACCCACTTTACTAGATGAGTTGGACTGGTGAACGCTCACAACAGCTCTATATATTTGTTAATTTCTAAATCAATGGTTTTTAAACTTTATTTCTCATGATCCAGTTGAAGAAAATTGTTGATGTCTGTGACCCAACATCATTGTATCTTTTGACTGGAGAGTGGGCTGTCGGGTAGGGCTGAGAATGAGGGGCTTGAGGTGCAGGAGAGGAGACTGGGGCACCAGGTTGGCTATGGGCTTACCTTAAGCAACTCACAGTGAGCAGAACAGCAAGGATTCTTAGGCTGGCTGCCTGACTATCCTGGCACCTCAGACCACGCTATGCCCGGGAAGCAGTTAGTAGCAGGTCTCAGTCCTAGGCAGAGGTGTGCAAGTGGCTCTGCGTGTTGCTCTGACACACAGTTACCATCTTCCTCACTTCCCATTGGCTGGGAACCAGCTAATGGGAGCGTGGAGCAGGTGCACACGACTTAGGAGCTAGACCTGCTGTGGCCACTTCTGGGGTGCAGTGCAGTCTGTGGTACCAAGACAGGCAGGAAGCCTGCATTAGCAACCCCTGCTAGTCACCTGGTCACCCTATAGCAAAGTGACCAGTGCCTGACATTCCATGATCCAGCACTGGGTCGCAACCCGTGCTTTGAAAACCACTTCTCTAAGGTGTCACAGGACTACTCATTGTTTTTCATTTTTCAGAGAAGCCTTATAGGAAATTCCCATATGTGGCACCTCATAGCAAGATGCCAGCTGCCAGGTGGGAAGTTAAACTCAGTAGTTCAAGTTAGAAATATAGCATATTTTTGAATGGTGAGATTGAATAGTCATTGGAATAAACTACCAAGGGAAGTGTTGGATTCTACAGCTCTCCAAATCTACAAACACAGCAGACCTGTTCTCCTGCCTCTCCACTGGCTTTCCACAGAATACTGAAGAAAGTTCAAGGTCTTGGTCCATATCTTGAAGGTATTCCATAGGCTAGGTGGAGGGCACCTAAAAGTACACCTAAAGCTACAGGATGGAGACAGTGGCAGACAGCTATGCTCTGCTGGCATAATGGAACTCACTACAATAAGGACTACTCTGCGACTATGCAATGAACTCTTCTAGGAACTAAAACCCCTCAAAAACCTCACCGCCTTCTGCTCCAAGTGCAAGGGGCATATCTTCAATTTTGCTTTCACTAATATGAGCATAGAACAATGTGTATATCTGCACTTCTGTTTGGGAGAGGATGAGAGACTCAGCACGTGACAGACATTAACGCTATTTCAGGCACTATTGAAAGTCACTCAGGCACATCTACACTGCAGTAAAAGACCCAGGGCTAAAACTTGGAGTGTAGGCATTGGTGACTGAGAACCCTCCATGGGGGAGGGTCTTCAGTTTGTGCCTGAACATCTACAATGTAATTTTTAGTCTCTCAGCCTGAACCCTGTGAGCCTGAGCCAATTGACTTGGGCTCTGAGACTCACTGTATTTTTTTAATTGAAGTGTAGATGTACCCTCCGATACAACAGAGATGAGCATGTTGTAAAAACCAGAATAGAATAGAATAGAATAGAATAGAATAGAATAGAATAGAATAGAATAGAATAGAATATGCCTTTAATGAATAGATAACCCAGAGATTTGCTGAATAGATTGTAAATTCTTTGGGGGCAGGGACTACTTGTACTTTGTATAGTGAAGGTCTCTAAATACTACCATAATATAAAGGTGGGGAAAATATTGGATGGATAAACAGGGAATAGTGTATAGGCGTAGGAAGTGGTAATTATGTCTGTGTACAACATTATTGAGACTGATATCAGAATATTACATTCAATTTTGGTGTCCACATTTTAAAAAGAACATTGAAGAATTGGAAAAGGTACAGAAAACAGCCACAAAAGTAATCTGAAAACTGGAGGAAATGTTTCGCAGCGAAAGATATAAAGAGCTCTCTCTGTTTAGTTTAACAAAGTGAAGATTAAGAGGTGACTGTTTTGTCAATGAGAGGGATTAATTATTGGAACAAACCTCCAAAGGAATGAATGGGTAGGCTCTCTTGATATCCTCTTTGAAACAAATCTGGATGGTTTCTGGAAGATATGATTTAGCCACACAAAGCTATGTTTTAGTAAAGCAGAAGTTCTTGGGCTCAATTATGGAATAGCTGGGTGTAATTTAATGCCCTATGGTATTCAAAATGTCATACTAGTCCCTTTTGGCCTAAAACTCTTCAAATTTATACATTTACTTGGGCCATAAACCATAAAATATTCCTGATGAAATTCTCTTGGATTCCAGCAGGTGGCAGACTCTGCCAAAATATGGAGCTTTACTAGATGTAGATTTATTTTTTCCCTTGATCAGTTTTATAAGAAAGTGTTGATATTAGTGAAGATGAACAGAAGCCTATGGACAAAAAGAGCACTGAGTAGTTCGATCTCATGCAATTACTATGCCCTTGACTGCAACCTAGTTGGCAGGATTATAGGAGATGGGCTATGTTCTTGGAGAAGTGAAGGTCAGCATTATAAGGTACACATCAGTGAGATATCAGTTGTCTGCTTCTTCTTTTGTATTGAAATGTGAATTATTTTCATTTTCAATTAACACATTGTTATACTTCATTGATAAATATCCACAAACTCCCCTATCCTTTAAGTGCTTCCCGGGGGAGTTTTACTCAGTTCTCACCCCCTAACCTATCACTCCTCATTTGCAGACAGTGCGTGAAAGGCGATCTGATAACGAACTACAAGTCTCTTTAAGAATCTGCACTATACCTATAACTGTGCTATCTGGCTACGTCTACATTGCACTGTAGTTCAAAATAAGATATGTAATTTGAGCTACACAAAATGCGTATCTTATTTCGATCTGATTTTGAAATAACCTGCTGTCCTGAAATGTTCCTTACTCCTCGTGGAATGAGGTTTACAGGGACTTTGGAATAGCAAGCCAGTTATATTTTGAAATAATGGGTTTGCTGTCAAGCTGCAGGATAGCTATTTCAGGATACTTTGGTATCCTGAAATAGCGCTGCAGTGTAGACATAGCCCCTGTGGGAGTGGTTCTAAGAGGTTCTGGTTGCAAACAAGCCGTCGAGAACAAACATGACTTCAGTATTTTATTATAACTTCTACTGAGTCATTATTATTATTCCCTTTTATTGTAATATTGTGCTGTATATTAGCACAATGCTGCCCTATTCAATTTAAAATCTATTGCCCAAGTCCTGTTCTGTCTCCTCACACCAGCAGTCCTGTTTACCACAACGGGACAACTTATGTGAATAAGTTCAGCAAGGTTTGTCCCTAAACTTGATATTTTTCAAACCTGACTGATAGTTTTTTATCTTGCACTGTCTTTATTCCCAGGATCTGAAATAAAGAAAAACTTTACTGTTAGAATTAGAACTATCCCCAATGAGATTTTTATGACAAGATATAAGACTTGTCTGATATTAATCTTTCTTGTCAAGTAAATAGTGTATCAATCACATGCATTAGATGACAAACTATTATCCAAATTGAGATATGCCTTTGAAACGTAATGCACAGACCTTTTATCCTTACTCTACGTCAAGTTTTGACATTTTAATACAATTTTTCATTTCCTTTGTATCAGTACAATGCTGATCTATTCACAGAATGGTTTAATTAATGTCCTAATATTATGCTTATAAAGCTACATGACTACACTTATATTTGCACAGGCTGGCTCACTCCTGCAGGCCTTGCTCAGGCACAGCTCCTATTGTTGTGAATGGGAGCTGCAGAATCTGGCTATATATGGAGCAGGCCCACTGACGGGGAGAGGGGACAAAAGGGCCTGATGATTTTAAAGGGCTTGGGGCTCCCAGCTGCCACTGCTGCTATCAGAGCCTCCGGCTCTTTAAATCACAGCTGGAGCACTGAACCGCATGCTCCAAGCAGTTCTGAGGGCTGGATGGGAGGGTGGGCGCAGCATACTCTGGGCAGCTCTGAGAGCTGGGACGGGAGGTTGCATGGGATGCTATGGACAGTGCTAAGGGCTGCTTGTCCCCAGCCCTGCCCCTTCCACCTAAGGCCCCACCCCTTCCAGGACCACAGAGCCAGCTCCCCCACACACCTTGCCTGGGGACCTGGCAAGGCTGTCAGCCCCCAATATGGAGAATAAATCTAATACAATAATTATTGCTTTTACAAGCTTCATCTTCCTAAATATTATGGCCCCATTCCCATAATGGGTATAAAACAGTCTCGCTCTATTCACCTCCCTGGAGCTATTTCAATTTATGCCAGCTGAGGAGCTGTATATTTCAACACTGGCTTTTAACACAAATCCTGCAGATCTATTTGCTCGTCTCATTTTTTGCTCTGTGTCTGGAAATTTCCTAATAGTCACAGCACCCTTCATCATGCTCAGATGACAGCATAAGGCCTTGCAGAAGGCTGGTCAGAAAAATCCCCTCTCTCATTCAGTGTTAATGCTCTCCAGCATTACTGTGGGCCTGTTGAAAGGGTCAGTGAGTCAGGACTGGTACAGACAAATCTGGGCTCCTCTCATCAAGCTATTTAATTTGTCTCTAGCTGCAGTGTTTGACCTCTTTGCTATTCATCTCAGAAAAGTTCTTTTTTGACAGCTAAAGGGAAAGGTAGGAATTTAAATACAGGCAGTCCCTGGGTTACGTACAAGATAGGGACTGTAGATTTGTTCTTAAGTTGAATTTGTATGTAAGTCGGAACTGGTACATATTGTAGGGGAAACTCTAGCCAAACATTTCTCCAGAACTCAGTTTTATTCTCCCACACCTCACTTCCCTCAGTCTTTTATTCTCAAGCTGAGGTGTCTGCTGAGAAAAGCCACTCCGCGTCTCCCTGGTCTGCTGGGGGGGGGGAGCACTAGCTTTGCGTCTCCCTGGTCCGCTGGGGGGAAGCAGCTAGTGCGGGGCTGCCTCACCCCGTTTGTAAGTAGGGATCTGATGTAAGTCGGATCCATGTAACCCGGGGACTGCCTGTATGTGGCATGAGGTTTCCAGTTAAACACAAGGGTGGGGTGATAGTCCCCTAACCAGCACCTCTCTGGCTCACCAACATGGCTCAAATTATTACCACTCTGGAGCTCCCTTTCACGAAGCAGCGTGTGCACTGCTGAACACAGCATAGCACTAGGCAATGCCCTGTAATCATCATCCTTTAGGGGGATACCCACATGACCCAGCAAAAGGGGAATCCTCTTCAGCTGTAGGAATGGCAACACTGATGCTGAAGCTGAAAAATGTCAATAAGGTTTTAGAAGCATTTGAACAAAATAGATAAAGGGTTCTCCATAGGAAGTTGTCTGGGAATTTTGCCTTTCTGTCCAGCTGTGTCTGTGCATTTTTAATCAGCTGTCTTATGAAAACATTCAAAATAAATGAAGGAGATGGATAGGCCAGTGGTTGTGGTGCTGACTTAGGAGATGTATGTTCATTACTCAGTTCTGCCACAGACCTTCTGTGTGAGTTCACCCAAGTCACTTCTGTCTGTGCCTGAGTTTCCCATCTGCACAATAGGGGAAATAGCACTGCCAAACCTCACAGGGATGTTTTAAGGTTAAATACATTAAAGACTTGAAGTAGTTTAGATATTATTGTGGGGAGAGTACACAAGTACTTAAGATAGGTTTGGTCCCTAAATGGCTTGCGTTATCCTGCTTAACAGACCACCTCACTCCATTCTGGAACCATTGGTCCAAAATACCATTTATCGCTTGACCTTCTGGCAGGAGTGAAAGTAACTTAAAAGTCTTATTGGTATGGGACCTCACTAATTATTTACAACTTCAACAGCCAGAGCTTCCAGATTTTTGTGAATCATGCTGACTCACTCAAGTAGCCCATCACTGTCCAGAGCTCTGTATGCAGAATGAGGCCAACTGAATGAAATAGTGTTATTCACTAAACGGAGAGCTTTGCAAGATGTGGCCCCATCATTTTGAAGAGAAAGAAAGGGAGAAACACGATCATCTTCAAGGAGATTTGTATCTTTTAATGTTTTTCCTTTAACAACTTTTTATAATTCTCTATAACTTGAAGTTTTGCAATGAAGATAGAAGTAAACATTCAAATTACCATGTTTCTAAAGAAGTTTAAGTAAAAAAGAAAATAGGTAATTCAGGAAAGGCCAGGCTAAGAGCCTTAGCAATGTTATAGTAAAGAAGTGGTTAAGGATCTAGATGATTTAATCCAGTTTTAAGAAAAGGTTTTACAGTGAGCAATTAGATGCTGGTTAAGGAATTAATCACTAATGGGTCATTAACTCTGACTGCTATTGTACAGTTAACAAGCTGAGGCAGGATTATTAGACTCAGTACCCAATTAAGGAGGAGAAGATATTTAAAACAAACTGAACAAGTGGGCTCTTACAACTGAACAGAACAATTTAAGAAAAACTTTATGAACACACAAAAAAAAGTCTCCCCAGAGTACAAAAATGTATAGATGTGTACATCTGCAGCATGCCTAGAAAGGTCACTTCACTTTCAATAAGTCTGTTTCCTGAGTGAGTGTATTTTCCTGCTTATCTTCATTATTTTCAGAAATAGAGGAATATATTATTTTCTTTTAAGGACATGATTGCCCATTATTGACCTACATCCACACATCCACACACACACTTACATAGAAAATATTACAAATAATTGTAAAATGGTGTATGAAAGAGAGTGGGGTAGAGTGTGTGTGTGTGTGTGTGTGTGGATGTGTGAATAGATAGTGTGAAATTATGGATTGTTTAAGGGCATGATTGCACAAAGTCAAGCTGTCCTGCAGTGGCTCAGTAAGTACCAACCTCAGGGCAGATGGTTAAGAACCAGTGCAACTGGCTGTGAGATCTATACTTAGCTTTCACCAACCAACCATCAAGTGTAAACTCCTCAGGCATGCTAGCAGCTTTAGCATGGTGTCACAGATAGTCCCTTTCATCTATCTTATCATCCAGGTAACCTACTTTTGTGATAGATGATCCTTTACACCGAGGGCTCCGGCAATATTCAGGTTACTCCCAGTCCCAAAGGACCAATCGTTTACCTCGGGTCAATTTGCACTTTAGCTCTCACACCAAAGACAATGCTTCTAGCCAATCCTATAATTAACTATAAGCAGATTGATTTTATAGGAAAACAAAACAAGAGTTATTTATAAGGTTAAAGCGGGTAACCACAGAGATGCCCAAATGAGTTACAATCTTAAGTTTCAAAAAGTAATAGAACCTTCTACAATAAGCAGGTGCTATATAAGCCTTCAGCACCA